>NC_133569.1:8484848-8787878 GCF_048773025.1 Camelus bactrianus
CACCTAGCTTGTTGGGAACACAAAGTTTCTTTTCAGTTGCAAACTCCATTCCATACATATATATGGGGAGGTACAAGACGCAAATCGGTTTTACAGTAAAAACTGCAGGAACTTCAAACCGGCACTAGGAAACAGACTGAGAAAGCTGAGAAAAAGTGTCTCCTGCAACCCGTTCCCTTGGTGCTAGATGAACGAACGTCTCTCCATTTCCTCAGTTCTGAGAGATAAGTGTGTGTGAAAGCCGTCCTTCAGCTAGCTTGTTGGGAACACGAAGATTCTTTTCAGTTGCAAACTCCATTCCATGCATATATATGGGGAGGTAAAAGCTCCAACTCGGTTTTACAGTGAAAACTGCAGGAACTTCAAACCGGCACTAGGAAACAGACTGAGAAAGCAGAGAAAAAGTGTCTCGTGCAACCCGTTCCCTTGGTGCTAGATGAACGAACGTCTCTCCACTTGCTCAGTTCTGAGAGATAAGTGTGTGTGAAAGCCGTCCTTCAGCTAGCTTGTTGGGAACACATAGTTTCTTTTCAGTTGCAAACTTCATTCCATACATATATATGGGGAGGTACAAGCTCCAACTCGGTTTTACAGTGAAAACTGCAGGAACTTCAAACCGGCACTAGGAAACAGATTGAGAAAGCAGAGAAAAAGTGTCTCCTGCAACCCGTTCCCTTGGTGCTAGATGAACGAACGTCTCTCCACTTGCTCAGTTCTGAGAGATAAGTGTGTGTGAAAGCCGTCCTTCACCTAGCTTGTTGGGAACACAAAGTTTCTTTTCAGTTGCAAACTCCATTCCATACATATATATGGGGAGGTACAAGACCCAAATCGGTTTTACAGTAAAAACTGCAGGAACTTCAAACCGGCACTAGGAAACAGACTGAGAAAGCTGAGAAAAAGTGTCTCCTGCAACCCGTTCCCTTGGTGCTAGATGAACGAACGTCTCTCCATTTCCTCAGTTCTGAGAGATAAGTGTGTGTGAAAGCCGTCCTTCAGCTAGCTTGTTGGGAACACGAAGATTCTTTTCAGTTGCAAACTCCATTCCATGCATATATATGGGGAGGTAAAAGCTCCAACTCGGTTTTACAGTGAAAACTGCAGGAACTTCAAACCGGCACTAGGAAACAGACTGAGAAAGCAGAGAAAAAGTGTCTCGTGCAACCCGTTCCCTTGGTGCTAGATGAACGAACGTCTCTCCACTTGTTCAGTTCTGAGAGATAAGTGTGTGTGAAAGCCGTCCTTCAGCTAACTTGCTGGGAACACAAAGTTTCTTTTCAGTTGCAAACTCCATTCCATACATATATATGGGGAGGTACAAGCTCCAACTCGGTTTTACAGTGAAAACTGCAGGAACTTCAAACCGGCACTAGGAAACAGACTGAGAAAGCAGAGAAAAAGTGTCTCCTGCAACCCGTTCCCTTGGTGCTAGATGAACGAACGTCTCTCCACTTGCTCAGTTCTGTGAGTTAAGTGTGTGTGAAAGCCGTCCGTCACCTAGCTTGTTGGGAACACAAAGTTTCTTTTCAGTTGCAAACTCCATTCCATACATATATATGGGGAGGTACAAGCTCCAACTCGGTTTTACAGTGAAAACTGCAGGAACTTCAAACCGGCACTAGGAAACAGACTGAGAAAGCTGAGAAAAGGTGTCTCCTGCAACCCATTCCCTTGGTGCTAGATGAACGAACGTCTCTCCACTTGCTCAGTTCTGAGACATAAGTGTGTGTGAAAGCCGTCCTTCAGCTAGCTTGTTGGGAACACAGTTTCTTTTCAGTTGCAAACTCCATTCCATACATATATATGGGGAGGTACAAGCTCCAACTCGGTTTTACAGTGAAAACTGCAGGAACTTCAAACCGGCACTAGGAAACAGATTGAGAAAGCAGAGAAAAAGTGTCTCCTGCAACCCGTTCCCTTGGTGCTAGATGAACGAACGTCTCTCCACTTGCTCAGTTCTGAGAGATAAGTGTGTGTGAAAGCCGTCCTTCACCTAGCTTGTTGGGAACACAAAGTTTCTTTTCAGTTGCAAACTCCATTCCATACATATATATGGGGAGGTACAAGCTCCAACTTGGTTTTACAGTGAAAACTGCAGGAACTTCAAACCGGCACTAGGAAACAGATTGAGAAAGCAGAGAAAAAGTGTCTCCTGCAACCCGTTCCCTTGGTGATAGATGAACGAACGTCTCTCCACTTGCTCAGTTCTGAGAGATAAGTGTGTGTGAAAGCCGTCCTTCAGCTAGCTTGTTGGGAACACATAGTTTCTTTTCAGTTGCAAACTTCATTCCATACATATATATGGGGAGGTACAAGCTCCAACTCGGTTTTACAGTGAAAACTGCAGGAACTTCAAACCGGCACTAGGAAACAGATTGAGAAAGCAGAGAAAAAGTGTCTCCTGCAACCCGTTCCCTTGGTGCTAGATGAACGAACGTCTCTCCACTTGCTCAGTTCTGAGAGATAAGTGTGTGTGAAAGCCGTCCTTCACCTAGCTTGTTGGGAACACAAAGTTTCTTTTCAGTTGCAAACTCCATTCCATACATATATATGGGGAGGTACAAGCTCCAAATCGGTTTTACAGTAAAAACTGCAGGAACTTCAAACCGGCACTAGGAAACAGACTGAGAAAGCTGAGAAAAAGTGTCTCCTGCAACCCGTTCCCTTGGTGCTAGATGAACGAACGTCTCTCCATTTCCTCAGTTCTGAGAGATAAGTGTGTGTGAAAGCCGTCCTTCAGCTAGCTTGTTGGGAACACGAAGATTCTTTTCAGTTGCAAACTCCATTCCATGCATATATATGGGGAGGTACAAGCTCCAAATCGGGTTTACAGTGAAAACTGCAGGAACTTCAAACCGGCACTAGCAAACAGACTGAGAAAGCAGAGAAAAAGTTTCTCGTGCAACCCGTTCCCTTGGTGCTAGATGAACGAACGTCTCTCCACTTGTTCAGTTCTGAGAGATAAGTGTGTGTGAAAGCCGTCCTTCAGCTAACTTGCTGGGAACACAAAGTTTCTTTTCAGTTGCAAACTCCATTCCATACATATATATGGGGAGGTACAAGCTCCAACTCGGTTTTACAGTGAAAACTGCAGGAACTTCAAACCGGCACTAGGAAACAGACTGAGAAAGCAGAGAAAAAGTGTCTCCTGCAACCCGTTCCCTTGGTGCTAGATGAACGAACGTCTCTCCACTTGCTCAGTTCTGAGAGATAAGTGTGTGTGAAAGCCGTCCTTCAGCTAGCTTGTTGGGAACACCAAGTTTCTTTTCAGTTGCAAACTCCATTCCATACATATATATGGGGAGGTACAAGCTCCAACTCGGTTTTACAGTGAAAACTGCAGGAACTTCAAACCGGCACTAGGAAACAGATTGAGAAAGCAGAGAAAAAGTGTCTCCTGCAACCCGTTCCCTTGGTGCTAGATGAACGAACGTCTCTCCACTTGCTCAGTTCTGAGAGATAAGTGTGTGTGAAAGCCGTCCTTCAGCTAACTTGCTGGGAACACAAAGTTTCTTTTCAGTTGCAAGCTCCATTCCATACATATATATGGGGAGGTACAAGCTCCAACTCGGTTTTACAGTGAAAACTGCAGGAACTTCAAACCGGCACTAGGAAACAGACTGAGAAAGCAGAGAAAAAGTGTCTCCTGCAACCCGTTCCCTTGGTGCTAGATGAACGAACGTCTCTCCACTTGCTCAGTTCTGAGAGATAAGTGTGTGTGAAAGCCGTCCTTCAGCTAGCTTGTTGGGAACACAAAGTTTCTTTTCAGTTGCAAACTCCATTCCATACATATATATGGGGAGGTACAAGCTCCAACTCGGTTTTACAGTGAAAACTGCAGGAACTTCAAACCGGCACTAGGAAACAGACTGAGAAAGCAGAGAAAAAGTGTCTCCTGCAACCCGTTGCCTTGGTGCTAGATGAACGAACGTCTCTCCACTTGCTCAGTTCTGAGAGATAAGTGTGTGTGAAAGCCGTCCTTCAGCTAGCTTGTTGGGAACACAAAGTTTCTTTTCAGTTGCAAACTCCATTCCATACATATATATGGGGAGGTACAAGCTCCAACTCGGTTTTACAGTGAAAACTGCAGGAACTTCAAACCGGCACTAGGAAATAGACTGAGAAAGCAGAGAAAAAGTGTCTCCTGCAACCCGTTCCCTTGGTGCTAGATGAACGAACGTCTCTCCACTTGCTCAGTTCTGAGAGATAAGTGTGTGTGAAAGCCGTCCTTCAGCTAGCTTGTTGGGAACACAAAGTTTCTTTTCAGTTGCAAACTCCATTCCATACATATATATGGGGAGGTACAAGCTCCAACTCGGTTTTACAGTGAAAACTGCAGGAACTTGAAACCGGCACTAGGAAACAGACTGAGAAAGCTGAGAAAAAGTGTCTCCTGCAACCCGTTCCCTTGGTGATAGATGAACGAACGTCTCTCCACTTGCTCAGTTCTGAGAGATAAGTGTGTGTGAAAGCCGTCCTTCAGCTAGCTTGTTGGGAACACAAAGTTTCTTTTCAGTTGCAAACTCCATTCCATACATATATATGGGGAGGTACAAGCTCCAACTCGGTTTTACAGTGAAAACTGCAGGAACTTCAAACCGGCACTAGGAAACAGATTGAGAAAGCAGAGAAAAAGTGTCTCCTGCAACCCGTTCCCTTGGTGCTAGATGAACGAACGTCTCTCCACTTGCTCAGTTCTGAGAGATAAGTGTGTGTGAAAGCCGTCCTTCAGCTAGCTTGTTGGGAACACAAAGTTTCTTTTCAGTTGCAAACTCCATTCCATACATATATATGGGGAGGTACAAGCTCCAACTCGGTTTTACAGTAAAAACTGCACGAACTTCAAACCGGCACTAGGAAACAGACTGAGAAAGCTGAGAAAAAGTGTCTCCTGCAACCCGTTCCCTTGGTGCTAGATGAACGAACGTCTCTCCACTTGCTCAGTTCTGAGAGATAAGTGTGTGTGAAAGCCGTCCTTCAGCTAACTTGTTGGGAACACAAAGTTTCTTTTCAGTTGCAAACTCCATTCCATACATATATATGGGGAGGTACAAGCTCCAACTCGGGTTTACAGTGAAAACTGCAGGAACTTCAAACCGGCACTAGCAAACAGACTGAGAAAGCAGAGAAAAAGTGTCTCCTGCAACCCGTTCCCTTGGTGCTAGATGAACGAACGTCTCTCCACTTGTTCAGTTCTGAGAGATAAGTGTGTGTGAAAGCCGTCCTTCAGCTAACTTGTTGGGAACACAAAGTTTCTTTTCAGTTGCAAACTCCATTCCATACATATATATGGGGAGGTACAAGCTCCAACCCGGTTTTACAGTGAAAACTGCAGGAACTTCAAACCGGCACTAGGAAACAGACTGAGAAAGCAGAGAAAAAGTGTCTCCTGCAACCCGTTCCCTTGGTGCTAGATGAACGAACGTCTCTCCACTTGCTCAGTTCTGAGAGATAAGTGTGTGTGAAAGCCGTCCTTCAGCTAGCTTGTTGGGAACACAAAGTTTCTTTTCAGTTGCAAACTCCATTCCATACATATATATGGGGAGGTACAAGCTCCAACTCGGGTTTACAGTGAAAACTGCAGGAACTTCAAACCGGCAGTAGCAAACAGACTGAGAAAGCAGAGAAAAAGTGTCTCCTGCAACCCGTTCCCTTGGTGCTAGATGAACGAACGTCTCTCCACTTGTTCAGTTCTGAGAGATAAGTGTGTGTGAAAGCCGTACTTCAGCTAACTTGTTGGGAACACAAAGTTTCTTTTCAGTTGCAAACTCCATTCCATACATATATATGGGGAGGTACAAGCTCCAACTCGGGTTTACAGTGAAAACTGCAGGAACTTCAAACCGGCACTAGGAAACAGACTGAGAAAGCTGAGAAAAAGTGTCTCCTGCAACCCGTTCCCTTGGTGCTAGATGAACGAACGTCTCTCCACTTGCTCAGTTCTGAGAGATAAGTGTGTGTGAAAGCCGTCCTTCAGCTAGCTTGTTGGGAACACAAAGTTTCTTTTCAGTTGCAAACTCCATTCCATACATATATATGGGGAGGTACAAGCTCCAACTCGGTTTTACAGTGAAAACTGCAGGAACTTCAAACCGGCACTAGGAAACAGACTGAGAAAGCTGAGAAAAAGTGTCTCCTGCAACCCGTTCCCTTGGTGCTAGATGAACGAACGTCTCTCCACTTGCTCAGTTCTGAGAGATAAGTGTGTGTGAAAGCCGTCCTTCAGCTAGCTTGTTGGGAACACAAAGTTTCTTTTCAGTTGCAAACTCCATTCCATACATATATATGGGGAGGTACAAGCTCCAACTCGGTTTTACAGTGAAAACTGCAGGAACTTCAAACCGGCACTAGGAAACAGACTGAGAAAGCTGAGAAAAAGTGTCTCCTGCAACCCGTTCCCTTGGTGCTAGATGAACGAACGTCTCTCCATTTCCTCAGTTCTGAGAGATAAGTGTGTGTGAAAGCCGTCCTTCAGCTAGCTTGCTGGGAACACAAAGTTTCTTTTCAGTTGCAAACTCCATTCCATGCATATATATGGGGAGGTACAAGCTCCAAATCGGGTTTACAGTGAAAACTGCAGGAACTTCAAACCGGCACTAGCAAACAGACTGAGAAAGCAGAGAAAAAGTGTCTCGTGCAACCCGTTCCCTTGGTGCTAGATGAACGAACGTCTCTCCACTTGTTCAGTTCTGAGAGATAAGTGTGTGTGAAAGCCGTCCTTCAGCTAACTTGCTGGGAACACAAAGTTTCTTTTCAGTTGCAAACTCCATTCCATACATATATATGGGGAGGTACAAGCTCCAACTCGGTTTTACAGTGAAAACTGCAGGAACTTCAAACCGGCACTAGGAAACAGACTGAGAAAGCAGAGAAAAAGTGTCTCCTGCAACCCGTTCCCTTGGTGCTAGATGAACGAACGTCTCTCCACTTGCTCAGTTCTGAGAGATAAGTGTGTGTGAAAGCCGTCCTTCAGCTAGCTTGTTGGGAACACCAAGTTTCTTTTCAGTTGCAAACTCCATTCCATACATATATATGGGGAGGTACAAGCTCCAACTCGGTTTTACAGTGAAAACTGCAGGAACTTCAAACCGGCACTAGGAAACAGATTGAGAAAGCAGAGAAAAAGTGTCTCCTGCAACCCGTTCCCTTGGTGCTAGATGAACGAACGTCTCTCCACTTGCTCAGTTCTGAGAGATAAGTGTGTGTGAAAGCCGTCCTTCAGCTAACTTGCTGGGAACACAAAGTTTCTTTTCAGTTGCAAGCTCCATTCCATACATATATATGGGGAGGTACAAGCTCCAACTCGGTTTTACAGTGAAAACTGCAGGAACTTCAAACCGGCACTAGGAAACAGACTGAGAAAGCAGAGAAAAAGTGTCTCCTGCAACCCGTTCCCTTGGTGCTAGATGAACGAACGTCTCTCCACTTGCTCAGTTCTGAGAGATAAGTGTGTGTGAAAGCCGTCCTTCAGCTAGCTTGTTGGGAACACAAAGTTTCTTTTCAGTTGCAAACTCCATTCCATACATATATATGGGGAGGTACAAGCTCCAACTCGGTTTTACAGTGAAAACTGCAGGAACTTCAAACCGGCACTAGGAAACAGACTGAGAAAGCAGAGAAAAAGTGTCTCCTGCAACCCGTTGCCTTGGTGCTAGATGAACGAACGTCTCTCCACTTGCTCAGTTCTGAGAGATAAGTGTGTGTGAAAGCCGTCCTTCAGCTAGCTTGTTGGGAACACAAAGTTTCTTTTCAGTTGCAAACTCCATTCCATACATATATATGGGGAGGTACAAGCTCCAACTCGGTTTTACAGTGAAAACTGCAGGAACTTCAAACCGGCACTAGGAAATAGACTGAGAAAGCAGAGAAAAAGTGTCTCCTGCAACCCGTTCCCTTGGTGCTAGATGAACGAACGTCTCTCCACTTGCTCAGTTCTGAGAGATAAGTGTGTGTGAAAGCCGTCCTTCAGCTAGCTTGTTGGGAACACAAAGTTTCTTTTCAGTTGCAAACTCCATTCCATACATATATATGGGGAGGTACAAGCTCCAACTCGGTTTTACAGTGAAAACTGCAGGAACTTGAAACCGGCACTAGGAAACAGACTGAGAAAGCTGAGAAAAAGTGTCTCCTGCAACCCGTTCCCTTGGTGATAGATGAACGAACGTCTCTCCACTTGCTCAGTTCTGAGAGATAAGTGTGTGTGAAAGCCGTCCTTCAGCTAGCTTGTTGGGAACACAAAGTTTCTTTTCAGTTGCAAACTCCATTCCATACATATATATGGGGAGGTACAAGCTCCAACTCGGTTTTACAGTGAAAACTGCAGGAACTTCAAACCGGCACTAGGAAACAGATTGAGAAAGCTGAGAAAAAGTGTCTCCTGCAACCCGTTCCCTTGGTGCTAGATGAACGAACGTCTCTCCACTTGCTCAGTTCTGAGAGATAAGTGTGTGTGAAAGCCGTCCTTCAGCTAGCTTGTTGGGAACACAAAGTTTCTTTTCAGTTGCAAACTCCATTCCATACATATATATGGGGAGGTACAAGCTCCAACTCGGTTTTACAGTAAAAACTGCACGAACTTCAAACCGGCACTAGGAAACAGACTGAGAAAGCTGAGAAAAAGTGTCTCCTGCAACCCGTTCCCTTGGTGCTAGATGAACGAACGTCTCTCCACTTGCTCAGTTCTGAGAGATAAGTGTGTGTGAAAGCCGTCCTTCAGCTAGCTTGTTGGGAACACAAAGTTTCTTTTCAGTTGCAAACTCCATTCCATACATATATATGGGGAGGTACAAGCTCCAACTCGGGTTTACAGTGAAAACTGCAGGAACTTCAAACCGGCACTAGCAAACAGACTGAGAAAGCAGAGAAAAAGTGTCTCCTGCAACCCGTTCCCTTGGTGCTAGATGAACGAACGTCTCTCCACTTGTTCAGTTCTGAGAGATAAGTGTGTGTGAAAGCCGTCCTTCAGCTAACTTGTTGGGAACACAAAGTTTCTTTTCAGTTGCAAACTCCATTCCATACATATATATGGGGAGGTACAAGCTCCAACCCGGTTTTACAGTGAAAACTGCAGGAACTTCAAACCGGCACTAGGAAACAGACTGAGAAAGCAGAGAAAAAGTGTCTCCTGCAACCCGTTCCCTTGGTGCTAGATGAACGAACGTCTCTCCACTTGCTCAGTTCTGAGAGATAAGTGTGTGTGAAAGCCGTCCTTCAGCTAGCTTGTTGGGAACACAAAGTTTCTTTTCAGTTGCAAACTCCATTCCATACATATATATGGGGAGGTACAAGCTCCAACTCGGGTTTACAGTGAAAACTGCAGGAACTTCAAACCGGCAGTAGCAAACAGACTGAGAAAGCAGAGAAAAAGTGTCTCGTGCAACCCGTTCCCTTGGTGCTAGATGAACGAACGTCTCTCCACTTGTTCAGTTCTGAGAGATAAGTGTGTGTGAAAGCCGTACTTCAGCTAACTTGTTGGGAACACAAAGTTTCTTTTCAGTTGCAAACTCCATTCCATACATATATATGGGGAGGTACAAGCTCCAACTCGGGTTTACAGTGAAAACTGCAGGAACTTCAAACCGGCACTAGGAAACAGACTGAGAAAGCTGAGAAAAAGTGTCTCCTGCAACCCGTTCCCTTGGTGCTAGATGAACGAACGTCTCTCCACTTGCTCAGTTCTGAGAGATAAGTGTGTGTGAAAGCCGTCCTTCAGCTAGCTTGTTGGGAACACAAAGTTTCTTTTCAGTTGCAAACTCCATTCCATACATATATATGGGGAGGTACAAGCTCCAACTCGGTTTTACAGTGAAAACTGCAGGAACTTCAAACCGGCACTAGGAAACAGACTGAGAAAGCTGAGAAAAAGTGTCTCCTGCAACCCGTTCCCTTGGTGCTAGATGAACGAACGTCTCTCCACTTGCTCAGTTCTGAGAGATAAGTGTGTGTGAAAGCCGTCCTTCAGCTAGCTTGTTGGGAACACAAAGTTTCTTTTCAGTTGCAAACTCCATTCCATACATATATATGGGGAGGTACAAGCTCCAACTCGGTTTTACAGTGAAAACTGCAGGAACTTCAAACCGGCACTAGGAAACAGACTGAGAAAGCTGAGAAAAAGTGTCTCCTGCAACCCGTTCCCTTGGTGCTAGATGAACGAACGTCTCTCCACTTGCTCAGTTCTGAGAGATAAGTGTGTGTGAAAGCCGTCCTTCAGCTAGCTTGCTGGGAACACAAAGTTTCTTTTCAGTTGCAAACTCCATTCCATACATATATATGGGGAGGTACAAGCTCCAACTCGGTTTTACAGTGAAAACTGCAGGAACTTCAAACCGGCACTAGGAAACAGACTGAGAAAGCTGAGAAAAAGTGTCTCCTGCAACCCGTTCCCTTGGTGCTAGATGAACGAACGTCTCTCCACTTGCTCAGTTCTGAGAGATAAGTGTGTGTGAAAGCCGTCCTTCAGCTAGCTTGTTGGGAACACAAAGTTTCTTTTCAGTTGCAAACTCCATTCCATACATATATATGGGGAGGTACAAGCTCCAACTCGGTTTTACAGTGAAAACTGCAGGAACTTCAAACCGGCAGTAGGAAATATACTGAGAAAGCAGAGAAAAAGTGTCTCCTGCAACCCGTTCCCTTGGTGATAGATGAACGAACGTCTCTCCACTTGCTCAGTTCTGAGAGATAAGTGTGTGTGAAAGCCGTCCTTCAGCTAGCTTGTTGGGAACACAAAGTTTCTTTTCAGTTGCAAACTCCATTCCATACATATATATGGGGAGGTACAAGCTCCAACTCGGTTTTACAGTGAAAACTGCAGGAACTTCAAACCGGCAGTAGGAAATAGACTGAGAAAGCAGAGAAAAAGTGTCTCCTGCAACCCGTTCCCTTGGTGCTAGATGAACGAACGTCTCTCCACTTGCTCAGTTCTGAGAGATAAGTGTGTGTGAAAGCCGTCCTTCAGCTAGCTTGTTGGGAACACAAAGTTTCTTTTCAGTTGCAAACTCCATTCCATACATATATATGGGGAGGTACAAGCTCCAACTCGGTTTTACAGTGAAAACTGCAGGAACTTCAAACCGGCACTAGGAAACAGACTGAGAAAGCAGACAAAAAGTGTCTCCTGCAACCCGTTCCCTTGGTGCTAGATGAACGAACGTCTCTCCACTTGCTCAGTTCTGAGAGATAAGTGTGTGTGAAAGCCGTCCTTCACCTAGCTTGTTGGGAACACAAAGTTTCTTTTCAGTTGCAAACTCCATTCCATACATATATATGGGGAGGTACAAGCTCCAACTCGGTTTTACAGTGAAAACTGCAGGAACTTCAAACCGGCACTAGGAAACAGACTGAGAAAGCAGAGAAAAAGTGTCTCCTGCAACCCGTTCCCTTGGTGCTAGATGAACGAACGTCTCTCCACTTGCTCAGTTCTGAGAGATAAGTGTGTGTGAAAGCCGTCCTTCACCTAGCTTGTTGGGAACACAAAGTTTCTTTTCAGTTGCAAACTCCATTCCATACATATATATGGGGAGGTACAAGCTCCAACTTGGTTTTACAGTGAAAACTGCAGGAACTTCAAACCGGCACTAGGAAACAGATTGAGAAAGCAGAGAAAAAGTGTCTCCTGCAACCCGTTCCCTTGGTGATAGATGAACGAACGTCTCTCCACTTGCTCAGTTCTGAGAGATAAGTGTGTGTGAAAGGCGTCCTTCACCTAGCTTGTTGGGAACACAAAGTTTCTTTTCAGTTGCAAACTTCATTCCATACATATATATGGGGAGGTACAAGCTCCAACTCGGTTTTACAGTGAAAACTGCAGGAACTTCAAACCGGCACTAGGAAACAGACTGAGAAAGCAGAGAAAAAGTGTCTCCTGCAACCCGTTCCCTTGGTGATAGATGAACGAACGTCTCTCCACTTGCTCAGTTCTGAGAGATAAGTGTGTGTGAAAGCCGTCCTTCAGCTAGCTTGTTGGGAACACAAAGTTTCTTTTCAGTTTCAAACTCCATTCCATACATATATATGGGGAGGTACAAGCTCCAACTCGGTTTTACAGTGAAAACTGCAGGAACTTCAAACCGGCACTAGGAAACAGACTGAGAAAGCTGAGAAAAAGTGTCTCCTGCAACCCGTTCCGTTGGTGCTAGATGAACGAACGTCTCTCCACTTGCTCAGTTCTGAGAGATAAGTGTGTGTGAAAGCCGTCCTTCAGCTAGCTTGTTGGGAACACAAAGTTTCTTTTCAGTTGCAAACTCCATTCCATACATATATATGGGGAGGTACAAGCTCCAACTCGGTTTTACAGTGAAAACTGCAGGAACTTCAAACCGGCACTAGGAAACAGACTGAGAAAGCTGAGAAAAAGTGTCTCCTGCAACCCGTTCCCTTGTTGCTAGATGAACGAACGTCTCTCCACTTGCTCAGTTCTGAGAGATAAGTGTGTGTGAAAGCCGTCCTTCAGCTAGCTTGTTGGGAACACCAAGTTTCTTTTCAGTTGCAAACTCCATTCCATACATATATATGGGGAGGTACAAGCTCCAACTCGGTTTTACAGTGAAAACTGCAGGAACTTCAAACCGGCACTAGGAAACAGACTGAGAAAGCAGAGAAAAAGTGTCTCCTGCAACCCGTTCCCTTGGTGATAGATGAACGAAAGTCTCTCCACTTGCTCAGTTCTGAGAGATAAGTGTGTGTGAAAGCCGTCCTTCAGCTAGCTTGTTGGGAACACAAAGTTTCTTTTCAGTTGCAAACTTCATTCCATACATATATATGGGGAGGTACAAGCTCCAACTCGGTTTTACAGTGAAAACTGCAGGAACTTCAAACCGGCACTAGGAAATAGACTGAGAAAGCAGAGAAAAAGTGTCTCCTGCAACCCGTTCCCTTGGTGCTAGATGAACGAACGTCTCTCCACTTGCTCAGTTCTGAGAGATAGGTGTGTGTGAAAGCCGTCCTTCACCTAGCTTGTTGGGAACACAAAGTTTCTTTTCAGTTGCAAACTCCATTCCATACATATATATGGGGAGGTACAAGCTCCAACACGGTTTTACAGTAAAAACTGCAGGAACTTCAAACCGGCACTAGGAAACAGACTGAGAAAGCTGAGAAAAAGTGTCTCCTGCAACCCGTTCCCTTGGTGCTAGATGAACGAACGTCTCTCCATTTCCTCAGTTCTGAGAGATAAGTGTGTGTGAAAGCCGTCCTTCAGCTAGCTTGTTGGGAACACAAAGTTTCTTTTCAGTTGCAAACTCCATTCCATACATATATATGGGGAGGTACAAGCTCCAACTCGGGTTTACAGTGAAAACTGCAGGAACTTCAAACCGGCACTAGCAAACAGACTGAGAAAGCAGAGAAAAAGTGTCTCGTCCAACCCGTTCCCTTGGTGCTAGATGAACGAACGTCTCTCCACTTGTTCAGTTCTGAGAGATAAGTGTGTGTGAAAGCCGTCCTTCAGCTAGCTTGTTGGGAACACAAAGTTTCTTTTCAGTTTCAAACTCCATTCCATACATATATATGGGGAGGTACAAGTTCCAACTCGGTTTTACAGTGAAAACTGCAGGAACTTCAAACCGGCACTAGGAAACAGACTGAGAAAGCTGAGAAAAAGTGTCTCCTGCAACCCGTTCCCTTGGTGCTAGATGAACGAACGTCTCTCCACTTGCTCAGTTCTGAGAGATAAGTGTGTGTGAAAGCCGTCCTTCAGCTAGCTTGTTGGGACACAAAGTTTCTTTTCAGTTGCAAACTCCATTCCATACATATATATGAGGAGGTACAAGCTCCAACTCGGTTTTACAGTGAAAACTGCAGGAACTTCAAACCGGCACTAGGAAACAGACTGAGAAAGCAGAGAAAAAGTGTCTCCTGCAACCCGTTCCCTTGGTGCTAGATGAACGAACGTCTCTCCACTTGCTCAGTTCTGAGAGATAAGTGTGTGTGAAAGCCGTCCTTCAGCTAGCTTGTTGGGAACACCAAGTTTCTTTTCAGTTGCAAATTCCATTCCATACATATATATGGGAGGTACAAGCTCCAACTCGGTTTTACACTGAAAACTGCAGGAACTTCAAACCGGCACTAGGAAACAGACTGAGAAAGCAGAGAAAAAGTGTCTCCTGCAAACCGTTCCTTTGGTGCTAGATGAACGAACGTCTCTCCACTTGCTCAGTTCTGAGAGATAAGTGTGTGTGAAAGCCGTCCTTCAGCTAGCTTGTTGGGAACACCAAGTTTCTTTTCAGTTGCAAACTCCATTCCATACATATATATGGGGAGGTACAAGCTCCAACTCGGTTTTACAGGGAAAACTGCAGGAACTTCAAACCGGCACTAGGAAACAGACTGAGAAAGCAGAGAAAAAGTTTCTCCTGCAACCCGTTCCCTTGGTGACAGATGAACGAACGTCTCTCCACTTGCTCAGTTCTGAGAGATAAGTGTGTGTGAAAGCCGTCCTTCAGCTAGCTTGTTGGGAACACCAAGTTTCTTTTCAGTTGCAAACTCCATTCCATACATATATATGGGGAGGTACAAGCTCCAACTCGGTTTTACAGTGAAAACTGCAGGAACTTCAAACCGGCACTAGGAAACAGACTGAGAAAGCTGAGAAAAAGTGTCTCCTGCAACCCGTTCCCTTGGTGATAGATGAACGAACGTCTCTCCACTTGCTCAGTTCTGAGAGATAAGTGTGTGTGAAAGCCGCCCTTCGGCTAGCTTGTTGGGAACACAAAGTTTCTTTTCAGTTGCAAACTCCATTCCATACATATATATGGGGAGGTACAAGCTCCAACTCGGTTTTACAGTGAAAACTGCAGGAACTTCAAACCGGCACTAGGAAACAGACTGAGAAAGCAGAGAAATAGTGTCTCCTGCAACCCGTTCCCTTGGTGCTAGATGAACGAACGTCTCTCCACTTGCTCAGTTCTGAGAGATAAGTGTGTGTGAAAGCCGTCCTTCAGCTAGCTTGTTGGGAACACAAAATTTCTTTTCAGTTGCAAACTCCATTCCATACATATATATGGGAGGTACAAGCTCCAACTCGGTTTTACAGTGAAAACTGTAGGAACTTCAAACCGGCACTAGGAAATAGACTGAGAAAGCAGAGAAAAAGTGTCTCCTGCAACCCGTTCCCTTGGTGATAGATGAACGAACGTCTCTCCACTTGCTCAGTTCTGAGAGATAAGTGTGTGTGAAAGCCGTCCTTCAGCTAGCTTGTTGGGAACACAAAGTTTCTTTTCAGTTGCAAACTCCATTCCATACATATATATGGGGAGGTACAAGCTCCAACTCGGTTTTACAGTGAAAACTGCAGGAACTTCAAACCGGCACTAGGAAACAGACTGAGAAAGCAGAGAAAAAGTGTCTCCTGCAACCCGTTCCCTTGGTGCTAGATGAACGAACGTCTCTCCACTTGCTCAGTTCTGAGAGATAAGTGTGTGTGAAAGCCGTCCTTCACCTAGCTTGTTGGGAACACAAAATTTCTTTTCAGTTGCAAACTCCATTCCATACATATATATGGGAGTTACAAGCTCCAACTCGGTTTTACAGTGAAAACTGCAGGAACTTCAAACCGGCACTAGGAAATAGACTGAGAAAGCAGAGAAAAAGTGTCTCCTGCAACCCGTTCCCTTGGTGCTAGATGAACGAACGTCTCTCCACTTGCTCAGTTGTGAGAGATAAGTGTGTGTGAAAGCCGTCCTTCAGCTAGCTTGTTGGGAACACAAGGTTTCTTTTCAGTTGCAAACTCCATTCCATACATATATATGGGAGGTACAAGCTCCAACTCGGTTTTACAGTGAAAACTGCAGGAACTTCAAACCGGCACTAGGAAATAGACTGAGAAAGCAGAGAAAAAGTGTCTCCTGAAACCCGTTCCCTTGGTGCTAGATGAACGAACGTCTCTCCACTTGCTCAGTTCTGAGAGATAAGTGTTTGTGAAAGCCGTCCTTCAGCTAGCTTGTTGGGAACACAAAGTTTCTTTTCAGTTGCAAACTCCATTCCATACATATATATGGGAGGTACAAGCTCCAACTCGGTTTTACAGTGAAAACTGCAGGAACTTGAAACCGGCACTAGGAAATAGACTGAGAAAGCAGAGAAAAAGTGTCTCCTGCAAACCGTTCCCTTGGTGCTAGATGAACGAACGTCTCTCCACTTGCTCAGTTCTGAGTGATAAGTGTGTGTGAAAGCCGTCCTTCAGCTAGCTTGTTGGGAACACCAAGTTTCTTTTCAGTTGCAAACTCCATTCCATACATATATATGGGGAGGTACAAGCTCCAACTCGGTTTTACAGTGAAAACTGCAGGAACTTCAAACCGGCACTAGGAAACAGACTGAGAAAGCTGAGAAAAAGTGTCTCCTGCAACCCGTTCCCTTGGTGCTAGATGAACGAACGTCTCTCCACTTGCTCAGTTCTGAGAGATAAGTGTGTGTGAAAGCCGTCCTTCAGCTAGCTTGTTGGGAACACAAAGTTTCTTTTCAGTTGCAAACTCCATTCCATACATATATATGGGGAGGTACAAGCTCCAACTCGGTTTTACAGTGAAAACTGCAGGAACTTCAAACCGGCACTAGGAAACAGACTGAGAAAGCAGAGAAAAAGTGTCTCCTGCAACCCGTTCCCTTGGTGCTAGATGAACGAACGTCTCTCCACTTGCTCAGTTCTGAGAGATAAGTGTGTGTGATAGCCGTCCTTCACCTTGCTTGTTGGGAACACAAAGTTTCTTTTCAGTTGCAAACTCCATTCCATACATATATATGGGGAGGTACAAGCTCCAACTCGGTTTTACAGTAAAAACTGCAGGAACTTCACACCGGCACTAGGAAACAGACTGAGAAAGCTGAGAAAAAGTGTCTCCTGCAACCCGTTCCCTTGGTGCTAGATGAACGAACGTCTCTCCATTTGCTCAGTTCTGAGAGATAAGTGTGTGTGAAAGCCGCCCTTCAGCTAGCTTGTTGGGAACACAAAATTTCTTTTCAGTTGCAAACTCCATTCCATACATATATATGGGGAGGTACAAGCTCCAACTCGGTTTTACAGTGAAAACTGCAGGAACTTCAAACCGGCACTAGCAAACAGACTGAGAAAGCAGAGAAAAAGTGTCTCCTGCAACCCGTTCCCTTGGTGCTAGATGAACGAACGTCTCTCCACTTGCTCAGTTCTGAGAGATAAGTGTGTGTGAAAGCCGTCCTTCAGCTAGCTTGTTGGGAACACAAAGTTTCTTTTCAGTTGCAAACTCCATTCCATACATATATATGGGGAGGTACAAGCTCCAACTCGGTTTTACAGTGAAAACTGCAGGAACTTCAAACCGGCACTAGGAAACAGACTGAGAAAGCAGAGAAAAAGTGTCTCCTGCAACCCGTTCCCTTGGTGCTAGATGAACGAACGTCTCTCCACTTGCTCAGTTCTGAGAGATAAGTGTGTGTGAAAGCCGTCCTTCACCTAGCTTGTTGGGAACACAAAATTTCTTTTCAGTTGCAAACTCCATTCCATACATATATATGGGAGGTACAAGCTCCAACTCGGTTTTACAGTGAAAACTGCAGGAACTTCAAACCGGCACTAGGAAATAGACTGAGAAAGCAGAGAAAAAGTGTCTCCTGCAACCCGTTCCCTTGGTGCTAGATGAACGAACGTCTCTCCACTTGCTCAGTTCTGAGAGATAAGTGTGTGTGAAAGCCGTCCTTCAGCTAGCTTGTTGGGAACACAAAGTTTCTTTTCAGTTGCAAACTCCATTCCATACATATATATGGGAGGTACAAGCTCCAACTCGGTTTTACAGTGAAAACTGCAGGAACTTCAAACCGGCACTAGGAAATAGACTGAGAAAGCAGAGAAAAAGTGTCTCCTGCAACCCGTTCCCTTGGTGCTAGATGAACGAACGTCTCTCCACTTGCTCAGTTCTGAGAGATAAGTGTTTGTGAAAGCCGTCCTTCAGCTAGCTTGTTGGGAACACAAAGTTTCTTTTCAGTTGCAAACTCCATTCCATACATATATATGGGAGGTACAAGCTCCAACTCGGTTTTACAGTGAAAACTGCAGGAACTTGAAACCGGCACTAGGAAATAGACTGAGAAAGCAGAGAAAAAGTGTCTCCTGCAAACCGTTCCCTTGGTGCTAGATGAACGAACGTCTCTCCACTTGCTCAGTTCTGAGAGATAAGTGTGTGTGAAAGCCGTCCTTCAGCTAGCTTGTTGGGAACACAAAGTTTCTTTTCAGTTGCAAACTCCATTCCATACATATATATGGGGAGGTACAAGCTCCAACTCGGTTTTACAGTGAAAACTGCAGGAACTTCAAACCGGCACTAGGAAACAGACTGAGAAAGAAGAGAAAAAGTGTCTCCTGCAACCCGTTCCCTTGGTGCTAGATGAACGAACGTCTCTCCACTTGCTCAGTTCTGAGAGATAAGTGTGTGTGATAGCCGTCCTTCAGCTAGCTTGTTGGGAACACAAAGTTTCTTTTCAGTTGCAAACTCCATTCCATACATATATATGGGGAGGTACAAGCTCCAACTCGGTTTTACAGTAAAAACTGCAGGAACTTCACACCGGCACTAGGAAACAGACTGAGAAAGCTGAGAAAAAGTGTCTCCTGCAACCCGTTCCCTTGGTGCTAGATGAACGAACGTCTCTCCATTTGCTCAGTTCTGAGAGATAAGTGTGTGTGAAAGCCGCCCTTCAGCTAGCTTGTTGGGAACACAAAATTTCTTTTCAGTAGCAAACTCCATTCCATACATATATATGGGGAGGTACAAGCTCCAACTCGGTTTTACAGTGAAAACTGCAGGAACTTCAAACCGGCACTAGCAAACAGACTGAGAAAGCAGAGAAAAAGTGTCTCCTGCAACCCGTTCCCTTGGTACTAGATGAACGAAAGTCTCTCCACTTGCTCAGTTCTGAGAGATAAGTGTGTGTGAAAGCCGTCCTTCAGCTAGCTTGTTGGGAACACAAAGTTTCTTTTCAGTTGCAAACTCCATTCCATACATATATATGGGGAGGTACAAGCTCCAACTCGGTTTTACAGTGAAAACTGCAGGAACTTCAAACCGGCACTAGGAAACAGACTGAGAAAGCAGAGAAAAAGTTTCTCCTGCAAACCGTTCCCTTGGTGACAGATGAACGAACGTCTCTCCACTTGCTCAGTTCTGAGAGATAAGTGTGTGTGAAAGCCGTCCTTCAGCTAGCTTGTTGGGAACACAAAGTTTCTTTTCAGTTGCAAACTCCATTCCATACATATATATGGGGAGGTACAAGCTTCAACTCGGTTTTACAGTGAAAACTGCAGGAACTTCAAACCGGCACTAGGAAACAGACTGAGAAAGCAGAGAAAAAGTGTCTCCTGCAACCCGTTCCCTTGGTGCTAGATGAACGAACGTCTCTCCACTTGCTCAGTTCTGAGAGATAAGTGTGTGTGAAAGCCGTCCTTCAGCTAGCTTGTTGGGAACACAAAGTTTCTTTTCAGTTGCAAACTCCATTCCATACATATATATGGGAGGTACAAGCTCCAACTCGGTTTTACAGTGAAAACTGCAGGAACTTCAAACCGGCACTAGGAAACAGACTGAGAAAGCAGAGAAAAAGTGTCTCCTGCAAACCGTTCTTTGGTGCTAGATGAACGAACGTCTCTCCACTTGCTCAGTTCTGAGAGATAAGTGTGTGTGAAAGCCGTCCTTCAGCTAGCTTGTTGGGAACACCAAGTTTCTTTTCAGTTGCAAACTCCATTCCATACATATATATGGGGAGGTACAAGCTCCAACTCGGTTTTACAGTGAAAACTGCAGGAACTTCAAACCGGCACTAGGAAACAGACTGAGAAAGCAGAGAAAAAGTTTCTCCTGCAACCCGTTCCCTTGGTGACAGATGAACGAACGTCTCTCCACTTGCTCAGTTCTGAGAGATAAGTGTGTGTGAAAGCCGTCCTTCAGCTAGCTTGTTGGGAACACCAAGTTTCTTTTCAGTTGCAAACTCCATTCCATACATATATATGGGGAGGTACAAGCTCCAACTCGGTTTTACAGTGAAAACTGCAGGAACTTCAAACCGGCACTAGGAAACAGACTGAGAAAGCTGAGAAAAAGTGTCTCCTGCAACCCGTTCCCTTGGTGATAGATGAACGAACGTCTCTCCACTTGCTCAGTTCTGAGAGATAAGTGTGTGTGAAAGCCGTCCTTCGGCTAGCTTGTTGGGAACACAAAGTTTCTTTTCAGTTGCAAACTCCATTCCATACATATATATGGGGAGGTACAAGCTCCAACTCGGTTTTACACTGAAAACTGCAGGAACTTCAAACCGGCACTAGGAAACAGACTGAGAAAGCAGAGAAATAGTGTCTCCTGCAACCCGTTCCCTTGGTGCTAGATGAACGAACGTCTCTCCACTTGCTCAGTTCTGAGAGATAAGTGTGTGTGAAAGCCGTCCTTCAGCTAGCTTGTTGGGAACACAAAATTTCTTTTCAGTTGCAAACTCCATTCCATACATATATATGGGAGGTACAAGCTCCAACTCGGTTTTACAGTGAAAACTGTAGGAACTTCAAACCGGCACTAGGAAATAGACTGAGAAAGCAGAGAAAAAGTGTCTCCTGCAACCCGTTCCCTTGGTGATAGATGAACGAACGTCTCTCCACTTGCTCAGTTCTGAGAGATAAGTGTGTGTGAAAGCCATCCTTCAGCTAGCTTGTTGGGAACACAAAGTTTCTTTTCAGTTGCAAACTCCATTCCATACATATATATGGGGAGGTACAAGCTCCAACTCGGTTTTACAGTGAAAACTGCAGGAACTTCAAACCGGCACTAGGAAACAGACTGAGAAAGCAGAGAAAAAGTTTCTCCTGCAACCCGTTCCCTTGGTGCTAGATGAACGAACGTCTCTCCACTTGCTCAGTTCTGAGAGATAAGTGTGTGTGAAAGCCGTCCTTCACCTAGCTTGTTGGGAACACAAAATTTCTTTTCAGTTGCAAACTCCATTCCATACATATATATGGGAGGTACAAGCTCCAACTCGGTTTTACAGTGAAAACTGCAGGAACTTCAAACCGGCACTAGGAAATAGACTGAGAAAGCAGAGAAAAAGTGTCTCCTGCAACCCGTTCCCTTGGTGCTAGATGAACGAACGTCTCTCCACTTGCTCAGTTCTGAGAGATAAGTGTGTGTGAAAGCCGTCCTTCAGCTAGCTTGTTGGGAACACAAAGTTTCTTTTCAGTTGCAAACTCCATTCCATACATATATATGGGAGGTACAAGCTCCAACTCGGTTTTACAGTGAAAACTGCAGGAACTTCAAACCGGCACTAGGAAATAGACTGAGAAAGGAGAGAAAAAGTGTCTCCTGAAACCCGTTCCCTTGGTGCTAGATGAACGAACGTCTCTCCACTTGCTCAGTTCTGAGAGATAAGTGTTTGTGAAAGCCGTCCTTCAGCTAGCTTGTTGGGAACACAAAGTTTCTTTTCAGTTGCAAACTCCATTCCATACATATATATGGGAGGTACAAGCTCCAACTCGGTTTTACAGTGAAAACTGCAGGAACTTGAAACCGGCACTAGGAAATAGACTGAGAAAGCAGAGAAAAAGTGTCTCCTGCAAACCGTTCCCTTGGTGCTAGATGAACGAACGTCTCTCCACTTGCTCAGTTCTGAGAGATAAGTGTGTGTGAAAGCCGTCCTTCAGCTAGCTTGTTGGGAACACCAAGTTTCTTTTCAGTTGCAAACTCCATTCCATACATATATATGGGGAGGTACAAGCTCCAACTCGGTTTTACAGTGAAAACTGCAGGAACTTCAAACCGGCACTAGGAAACAGACTGAGAAAGCTGAGAAAAAGTGTCTCCTGCAACCCGTTCCCTTGGTGCTAGATGAACGAACGTCTCTCCACTTGCTCAGTTCTGAGAGATAAGTGTGTGTGAAAGCCGTCCTTCAGCTAGCTTGTTGGGAACACAAAGTTTCTTTTCAGTTGCAAACTCCATTCCATACATATATATGGGGAGGTACAAGCTCCAACTCGGTTTTACAGTAAAAAAAGCAGGAACTTCACACCGGCACTAGGAAACAGACTGAGAAAGCTGAGAAAAAGTGTCTCCTGCAACCCGTTCCCTTGGTGCTAGATGAACGAACGTCTCTCCATTTGCTCAGTTCTGAGAGATAAGTGTGTGTGAAAGCCGCCCTTCAGCTAGCTTGTTGGGAACACAAAATTTCTTTTCAGTTGCAAACTCCATTCCATACATATATATGGGGAGGTACAAGCTCCAACTCGGTTTTACAGTGAAAACTGCAGGAACTTCAAACCGGCACTAGCAAACAGACTGAGAAAGCAGAGAAAAAGTGTCTCCTGCAACCCGTTCCCTTGGTGCTAGATGAACGAACGTCTCTCCACTTGCTCAGTTCTGAGAGATAAGTGTGTGTGAAAGCCGTCCTTCAGCTAGCTTGTTGGGAACACAAAGTTTCTTTTCAGTTGCAAACTCCATTCCATACATATATATGGGGAGGTACAAGCTCCAACTCGGTTTTACAGTGAAAACTGCAGGAACTTCAAACCGGCACTAGGAAACAGACTGAGAAAGCAGAGAAAAAGTGTCTCCTGCAACCCGTTTCCTTGGTGCTAGATGAACGAACGTCTCTCCACTTGCTCAGTTCTGAGAGATAAGTGTGTGTGAAAGCCGTCCTTCACCTAGCTTGTTGGGAACACAAAATTTCTTTTCAGTTGCAAACTCCATTCCATACATATATATGGGAGGTACAAGCTCCAACTCGGTTTTACAGTGAAAACTGCAGGAACTTCAAACCGGCACTAGGAAATAGACTGAGAAAGCAGAGAAAAAGTGTCTCCTGCAACCCGTTCCCTTGGTGCTAGATGAACGAACGTCTCTCCACTTGCTCAGTTCTGAGAGATAAGTGTGTGTGAAAGCCGTCCTTCAGCTAGCTTGTTGGGAACACAAAGTTTCTTTTCAGTTGCAAACTCCATTCCATACATATATATGGGAGGTACAAGCTCCAACTCGGTTTTACAGTGAAAACTGCAGGAACTTCAAACCGGCACTAGGAAATAGACTGAGAAAGCAGAGAAAAAGTGTCTCCTGCAACCCGTTCCCTTGGTGCTAGATGAACGAACGTCTCTCCACTTGCTCAGTTCTGAGAGATAAGTGTTTGTGAAAGCCGTCCTTCAGCTAGCTTGTTGGGAACACAAAGTTTCTTTTCAGTTGCAAACTCCATTCCATACATATATATGGGAGGTACAAGCTCCAACTCGGTTTTACAGTGAAAACTGCAGGAACTTGAAACCGGCACTAGGAAATAGACTGAGAAAGCAGAGAAAAAGTGTCTCCTGCAAACCGTTCCCTTGGTGCTAGATGAACGAAAGTCTCTCCACTTGCTCAGTTCTGAGAGATAAGTGTGTGTGAAAGCCGTCCTTCAGCTAGCTTGTTGGGAACACAAAGTTTCTTTTCAGTTGCAAACTCCATTCCATACATATATATGGGGAGGTACAAGCTCCAACTCGGTTTTACAGTGAAAACTGCAGGAACTTCAAACCGGCACTAGGAAACAGACTGAGAAAGCAGAGAAAAAGTGTCTCCTGCAACCCGTTCCCTTGGTGCTAGATGAACGAACGTCTCTCCACTTGCTCAGTTCTGAGTGATAAGTGTGTGTGATAGCCGTCCTTCACCTAGCTTGTTGGGAACACAAAGTTTCTTTTCAGTTGCAAACTCCATTCCATACATATATATGGGGAGGTACAAGCTCCAACTCGGTTTTACAGTAAAAACTGCAGGAACTTCACACCGGCACTAGGAAACAGACTGAGAAAGCTGAGAAAAAGTGTCTCCTGCAACCCGTTCCCTTGGTGCTAGATGAACGAACGTCTCTCCATTTGCTCAGTTCTGTGAGATAAGTGTGTGTGAAAGCCGCCCTTCAGCTAGCTTGTTGGGAACACAAAATTTCTTTTCAGTAGCAAACTCCATTCCATACATATATATGGGGAGGTACAAGCTCCAACTCGGTTTTACAGTGAAAACTGCAGGAACTTCAAACCGGCACTAGCAAACAGACTGAGAAAGCAGAGAAAAAGTGTCTCCTGCAACCCGTTCCCTTGGTGCTAGATGAACGAACGTCTCTCCACTTGCTCAGTTCTGAGAGATAAGTGTGTGTGAAAGCCGCCCTTCAGCTAGCTTGTTGGGAACACAAAGTTTCTTTTCAGTTGCAAACTCCATTCCATACATATATATGGGGAGGTACAAGCTCCAACTCGGTTTTACAGTGAAAACTGCAGGAACTTCAAACCGGCACTAGGAAACAGACTGAGAAAGCTGAGAAAAAGTGTCTCCTGCAACCCGTTCCCTTGGTGATAGATGAACGAACGTCTCTCCACTTGCTCAGTTCTGAGAGATAAGTGTGTGTGAAAGCCGTCCTTCGGCTAGCTTGTTGGGAACACAAAGTTTCTTTTCAGTTGCAAACTCCATTCCATACATATATATGGGGAGGTACAAGCTCCAACTCGGTTTTACAGTGAAAACTGCAGGAACTTCAAACCGGCACTAGGAAACAGACTGAGAAAGCAGAGAAATAGTGTCTCCTGCAACCCGTTCCCTTGGTGCTAGATGAACGAACGTCTCTCCACTTGCTCAGTTCTGAGAGATAAGTGTGTGTGAAAGCCGTCCTTCAGCTAGCTTGTTGGGAACACAAAATTTCTTTTCAGTTGCAAACTCCATTCCATACATATATATGGGAGGTACAAGCTCCAACTCGGTTTTACAGTGAAAACTGTAGGAACTTCAAACCGGCACTAGGAAATAGACTGAGAAAGCAGAGAAAAAGTGTCTCCTGCAACCCGTTCCCTTGGTGACAAATGAACGAACGTCTCTCCACTTGCTCAGTTCTGAGAGATAAGTGTGTGTGAAAGCCATCCTTCAGCTAGCTTGTTGGGAACACAAAGTTTCTTTTCAGTTGCAAACTCCATTCCATACATATATATGGGGAGGTACAAGCTCCAACTCGGTTTTACAGTGAAAACTGCAGGAACTTCAAACCGGCACTAGGAAACAGACTGAGAAAGCAGAGAAAAAGTTTCTCCTGCAACCCGTTCCCTTGGTGCTAGATGAACGAACGTCTCTCCACTTGCTCAGTTCTGAGAGATAAGTGTGTGTGAAAGCCGTCCTTCACCTAGCTTGTTGGGAACACAAAATTTCTTTTCAGTTGCAAACTCCATTCCGTACATATATATGGGAGGTACAAGCTCCAACTCGGTTTTACAGTGAAAACTGCAGGAACTTCAAACCGGCACTAGGAAATAGACTGAGAAAGCAGAGAAAAAGTGTCTCCTGCAACCCGTTCCCTTGGTGCTAGATGAACGAACGTCTCTCCACTTGCTCAGTTCTGAGAGATAAGTGTGTGTGAAAGCCGTCCTTCAGCTAGCTTGTTGGGAACACAAAGTTTCTTTTCAGTTGCAAACTCCATTCCATACATATATATGGGAGGTACAAGCTCCAACTCGGTTTTACAGTGAAAACTGCAGGAACTTCAAACCGGCACTAGGAAATAGACTGAGAAAGCAGAGAAAAAGTGTCTCCTGAAACCCGTTCCCTTGGTGCTAGATGAACGAACGTCTCTCCACTTGCTCAGTTCTGAGAGATAAGTGTTTGTGAAAGCCGTCCTTCAGCTAGCTTGTTGGGAACACAAAGTTTCTTTTCAGTTGCAAACTCCATTCCATACATATATATGGGAGGTACAAGCTCCAACACGGTTTTACAGTGAAAACTGCAGGAACTTGAAACCGGCACTAGGAAATAGACTGAGAAAGCAGAGAAAAAGTGTCTCCTGCAAACCGTTCCCTTGGTGCTAGATGAACGAACGTCTCTCCACTTGCTCAGTTCTGAGAGATAAGTGTGTGTGAAAGCCGTCCTTCAGCTAGCTTGTTGGGAACACCAAGTTTCTTTTCAGTTGCAAACTCCATTCCATACATATATATGGGGAGGTACAAGCTCCAACTCGGTTTTACAGTGAAAACTGCAGGAACTTCAAACCGGCACTAGGAAACAGACTGAGAAAGCTGAGAAAAAGTGTCTCCTGCAACCCGTTCCCTTGGTGCTAGATGAACGAACGTCTCTCCACTTGCTCAGTTCTGAGAGATAAGTGTGTGTGAAAGCCGTCCTTCAGCTAGCTTGTTGGGAACACAAAGTTTCTTTTCAGTTGCAAATTCCATTCCATACATATATATGGGGAGGTACAAGCTCCAACTCGGTTTTACAGTAAAAAAAGCAGGAACTTCACACCGGCACTAGGAAACAGACTGAGAAAGCTGAGAAAAAGTGTCTCCTGCAACCCGTTCCCTTGGTGCTAGATGAACGAACGTCTCTCCACTTGCTCAGTTCTGAGAGATAAGTGTGTGTGAAAGCCGCCCTTCAGCTAGCTTGTTGGGAACACAAAATTTCTTTTCAGTTGCAAACTCCATTCCATACATATATATGGGGAGGTACAAGCTCCAACTCGGTTTTACAGTGAAAACTGCAGGAACTTCAAACCGGCACTAGCAAACAGACTGAGAAAGCAGAGAAAAAGTGTCTCCTGCAACCCGTTCCCTTGGTGCTAGATGAACGAACGTCTCTCCACTTGCTCAGTTCTGAGAGATAAGTGTGTGTGAAAGCCGTCCTTCAGCTAGCTTGTTGGGAACACAAAGTTTCTTTTCAGTTGCAAACTCCATTCCATACATATATATGGGGAGGTACAAGCTCCAACTCGGTTTTACAGTGAAAACTGCAGGAACTTCAAACCGGCACTAGGAAACAGACTGAGAAAGCAGAGAAAAAGTGTCTCCTGCAACCCGTTCCCTTGGTGCTAGATGAACGAACGTCTCTCCACTTGCTCAGTTCTGAGAGATAAGTGTGTGTGAAAGCCGTCCTTCACCTAGCTTGTTGGGAACACAAAATTTCTTTTCAGTTGCAAACTCCATTCCGTACATATATATGGGAGGTACAAGCTCCAACTCGGTTTTACAGTGAAAACTGCAGGAACTTCAAACCGGCACTAGGAAATAGACTGAGAAAGCAGAGAAAAAGTGTCTCCTGCAACCCGTTCCCTTGGTGCTAGATGAACGAACGTCTCTCCACTTGCTCAGTTCTGAGAGATAAGTGTGTGTGAAAGCCGTCCTTCAGCTAGCTTGTTGGGAACACAAAGTTTCTTTTCAGTTGCAAACTCCATTCCATACATATATATGGGAGGTACAAGCTCCAACTCGGTTTTACAGTGAAAACTGCAGGAACTTCAAACCGGCACTAGGAAATAGACTGAGAAAGCAGAGAAAAAGTGTCTCCTGCAACCCGTTCCCTTGGTGCTAGATGAACGAACGTCTCTCCACTTGCTCAGTTCTGAGAGATAAGTGTTTGTGAAAGCCGTCCTTCAGCTAGCTTGTTGGGAACACAAAGTTTCTTTTCAGTTGCAAACTCCATTCCATACATATATATGGGAGGTACAAGCTCCAACTCGGTTTTACAGTGAAAACTGCAGGAACTTGAAACCGGCACTAGGAAATAGACTGAGAAAGCAGAGAAAAAGTGTCTCCTGCAAACCGTTCCCTTGGTGCTAGATGAACGAAAGTCTCTCCACTTGCTCAGTTCTGAGAGATAAGTGTGTGTGAAAGCCGTCCTTCAGCTAGCTTGTTGGGAACACAAAGTTTCTTTTCAGTTGCAAACTCCATTCCATACATATATATGGGGAGGTACAAGCTCCAACTCGGTTTTACAGTGAAAACTGCAGGAACTTCAAACCGGCACTAGGAAACAGACTGAGAAAGCAGAGAAAAAGTGTCTCCTGCAACCCGTTCCCTTGGTGCTAGATGAACGAACGTCTCTCCACTTGCTCAGTTCTGAGAGATAAGTGTGTGTGATAGCCGTCCTTCACCTAGCTTGTTGGGAACACAAAGTTTCTTTTCAGTTGCAAACTCCATTCCATACATATATATGGGGAGGTACAAGCTCCAACTCGGTTTTACAGTAAAAACTGCAGGAACTTCACACCGGCACTAGGAAACAGACTGAGAAAGCTGAGAAAAAGTGTCTCCTGCAACCCGTTCCCTTGGTGCTAGATGAACGAAAGTCTCTCCATTTGCTCAGTTCTGAGAGATAAGTGTGTGTGAAAGCCGCCCTTCAGCTAGCTTGTTGGGAACACAAAATTTCTTTTCAGTAGCAAACTCCATTCCATACATATATATGGGGAGGTACAAGCTCCAACTCGGTTTTACAGTGAAAACTGCAGGAACTTCAAACCGGCACTAGCAAACAGACTGAGAAAGCAGAGAAAAAGTGTCTCCTGCAACCCGTTCCCTTGGTGCTAGATGAACGAACGTCTCTCCACTTGCTCAGTTCTGAGAGATAAGTGTGTGTGAAAGCCGTCCTTCAGCTAGCTTGTTGGGAACACAAAGTTTCTTTTCAGTTGCAAACTCCATTCCATACATATATATGGGGAGGTACAAGCTCCAACTCGGTTTTACAGTGAAAACTGCAGGAACTTCAAACCGGCACTAGGAAACAGACTGAGAAAGCAGAGAAAAAGTTTCTCCTGCAAACCGTTCCCTTGGTGACAAATGAACGAACGTCTCTCCACTTGCTCAGTTCTGAGAGATAAGTGTGTGTGAAAGCCGTCCTTCAGCTAGCTTGTTGGGAACACAAAGTTTCTTTTCAGTTGCAAACTCCATTCCATACATATATATGGGGAGGTACAAGCTCCAACTCGGTTTTACAGTGAAAACTGCAGGAACTTCAAACCGGCACTAGGAAACAGACTGAGAAAGCAGAGAAAAAGTGTCTCCTGCAACCCGTTCCCTTGGTGCTAGATGAACGAACGTCTCTCCACTTGCTCAGTTCTGAGAGATAAGTGTGTGTGAAAGCCGTCCTTCACCTAGCTTGTTGGGAACACCAAGTTTCTTTTCAGTTGCAAACTCCATTCCATACATATATATGGGGAGGTACAAGCTCCAACTCGGTTTTACAGTGAAAACTGCAGGAACTTCAAACCGGCACTAGGAAACAGACTGAGAAAGCTGAGAAAAAGTGTCTCCTGCAACCCGTTCCCTTGGTGCTAGATGAACGAACGTCTCTCCACTTGCTCAGTTCTGAGAGATAAGTGTGTGTGAAAGCCGTCCTTCAGCTAGCTTGTTGGGAACACAAAGTTTCTTTTCAGTTGCAAACTCCATTCCATACATATATATGGGAGGTACAAGCTCCAACTCGGTTTTACAGTGAAAACTGCAGGAACTTGAAACCGGCACTAGGAAATAGACTGAGAAAGCAGAGAAAAAGTGTCTCCTGCAACCCGTTCCCTTGGTGCTAGATGAACGAACGTCTCTCCACTTGCTCAGTTCTGAGAGATAAGTGTGTGTGAAAGCCGTCCTTCAGCTAGCTTGTTGGGAACACCAAGTTTCTTTTCAGTTGCAAACTCCATTCCATACATATATATGGGAGGTACAAGCTCCAACTCGGTTTTACAGTGAAAACTGCAGGAACTTCAAACCGGCACTAGGAAACAGACTGAGAAAGCTGAGAAAATGTGTCTCCTGCAACCCGTTCCCTTGGTGCTAGATGAACGAACGTCTCTCCACTTGCTCAGTTCTGAGAGATAAGTGTGTGTGAAAGCCGTCCTTCAGCTAGCTTGTTGGGAACACAAAGTTTCTTTTCAGTTGCAAACTCCATTCCATACATATATATGGGGAGGTACAAGCTCCAACTCGGTTTTACAGTGAAAACTGCAGGAACTTCAAACCGGCACTAGGAAACAGACTGAGAAAGCAGAGAAAAAGTGTCTCCTGCAACCCGTTCCCTTGGTGCTAGATGAACGAACGTCTCTCCACTTGCTCAGTTCTGAGAGATAAGTGTGTGTGATAGCCGTCCTTCACCTAGCTTGTTGGGAACACAAAGTTTCTTTTCAGTTGCAAACTCCATTCCATACATATATATGGGGAGGTACAAGCTCCAACTCGGTTTTACAGTAAAAACTGCAGGAACTTCACACCGGCACTAGGAAACAGACTGAGAAAGCTGAGAAAAAGTGTCTCCTGCAACCCGTTCCCTTGGTGCTAGATGAACGAACGTCTCTCCATTTGCTCAGTTCTGAGAGATAAGTGTGTGTGAAAGCCGCCCTTCAGCTAGCTTGTTGGGAACACAAAATTTCTTTTCAGTAGCAAACTCCATTCCATACATATATATGGGGAGGTACAAGCTCCAACTCGGTTTTACAGTGAAAACTGCAGGAACTTCAAACCGGCACTAGCAAACAGACTGAGAAAGCAGAGAAAAAGTGTCTCCTGCAACCCGTTCCCTTGGTGCTAGATGAACGAACGTCTCTCCACTTGCTCAGTTCTGAGAGATAAGTGTGTGTGAAAGCCGTCCTTCAGCTAGCTTGTTGGGAACACAAAGTTTCTTTTCAGTTGCAAACTCCATTCCATACATATATATGGGGAGGTACAAGCTCCAACTCGGTTTTACAGTGAAAACTGCAGGAACTTCAAACCGGCACTAGGAAACAGACTGAGAAAGCAGAGAAAAAGTTTCTCCTGCAAACCGTTCCCTTGGTGACAAATGAACGAACGTCTCTCCACTTGCTCAGTTCTGAGAGATAAGTGTGTGTGAAAGCCGTCCTTCAGCTAGCTTGTTGGGAACACAAAGTTTCTTTTCAGTTGCAAACTCCATTCCATACATATATATGGGGAGGTACAAGCTCCAACTCGGTTTTACAGTGAAAACTGCAGGAACTTCAAACCGGCACTAGGAAACAGACTGAGAAAGCAGAGAAAAAGTGTCTACTGCAACCCGTTCCCTTGGTGCTAGATGAACGAACGTCTCTCCACTTGCTCAGTTCTGAGAGATAAGTGTGTGTGAAAGCCGTCCTTCACCTAGCTTGTTGGGAACACCAAGTTTCTTTTCAGTTGCAAACTCCATTCCATACATATATATGGGGAGGTACAAGCTCCAACTCGGTTTTACAGTGAAAACTGCAGGAACTTCAAACCGGCACTAGGAAACAGACTGAGAAAGCTGAGAAAAAGTGTCTCCTGCAACCCGTTCCCTTGGTGCTAGATGAACGAACGTCTCTCCACTTGCTCAGTTCTGAGAGATAAGTGTGTGTGAAAGCCGTCCTTCAGCTAGCTTGTTGGGAACACAAAGTTTCTTTTCAGTTGCAAACTCCATTCCATACATATATATGGGAGGTACAAGCTCCAACTCGGTTTTACAGTGAAAACTGCAGGAACTTGAAACCGGCACTAGGAAATAGACTGAGAAAGCAGAGAAAAAGTGTCTCCTGCAACCCGTTCCCTTGGTGCTAGATGAACGAACGTCTCTCCACTTGCTCAGTTCTGAGAGATAAGTGTGTGTGAAAGCCGTCCTTCAGCTAGCTTGTTGGGAACACCAAGTTTCTTTTCAGTTGCAAACTCCATTCCATACATATATATGGGAGGTACAAGCTCCAACTCGGTTTTACAGTGAAAACTGCAGGAACTTCAAACCGGCACTAGGAAACAGACTGAGAAAGCTGAGAAAAAGTGTCTCCTGCAACCCGTTCCCTTGGTGCTAGATGAACGAACGTCTCTCCACTTGCTCAGTTCTGAGAGATAAGTGTGTGTGAAAGCCGTCCTTCAGCTAGCTTGTTGGGAACACAAAGTTTCTTTTCAGTTGCAAACTCCATTCCATACATATATATGGGGAGGTACAAGCTCCAACTCGGTTTTACAGTGAAAACTGCAGGAACTTCAAACCGGCACTAGGAAATAGACTGAGAAAGCAGAGAAAAAGTGTCTCCTGCAACCCGTTCCCTTGGTGCTAGATGAACGAACGTCTCTCCACTTGCTCAGTTCTGAGAGATAAGTGTGTGTGAAAGCCGTCCTTCAGCTAGCTTGTTGGGAACACAAAGTTTCTTTTCAGTTGCAAACTCCATTCCATACATATATATGGGGAGGTACAAGCTCCAACTCGGTTTTACAGTGAAAACTGCAGGAACTTCAAACCGGCACTAGGAAACAGACTGAGAAAGCTGAGAAAAAGTGTCTCCTGCAACCCGTTCCCTTGGTGATAGATGAACGAAAGTCTCTCCACTTGCTCAATTCTGAGAGATAAGTGTGTGTGAAAGCCGTCCTTCAGCTAGCTTGTTGGGAACACAAAGTTTCTTTTCAGTTGCAAACTCCATTCCATACATATATATGGGGAGGTACAAGCTCCAAATCGGTTTTACAGTGAAAACTGCAGGAACTTCAAACCGGCACTAGGAAACAGACTGAGAAAGCAGAGAAAAAGTGTCTCCTGAAACCCGTTCCCTTGGTGCTAGATGAACGAACGTCTCTCCACTTGCTCAGTTCTGAGAGATAAGTGTGTGTGAATTCCATCCTTCAGCTAGCTTGTTGGGAACACAAAGTTTCTTTTCAGTTGCAAACTCCATTCCATACATATATATGGGTGGTACAAGCTCCAACTCGGTTTTACAGTGAAAACTGCAGGATCTTCAAACCGGCACTAGGAAATAGACTGAGAAAGCAGAGAAAAAGTGTCTCCTGCAACCCGTTCCCTTGGTGCTAGATGAACGAACGTCTCTCCACTTGCTCAGTTCTGAGAGATAAGTGTGTGTGAAAGCCGTCCTTCACCTAGCTTGTTGGGAACACAAAGTTTCTTTTCAGTTGCAAACTCCATTCCATACATATATATGGGAGGTACAAGCTCCAACTCGGTTTTACAGTGAAAACTGCAGGAACTTGAAACCGGCACTAGGAAATAGACTGAGAAAGCAGAGAAAAAGTGTCTCCTGCAACCCGTTCCCTTGGTGCTAGATGAACGAACGTCTCTCCACTTGCTCAGTTCTGAGAGATAAGTGTGTGTGAAAGCCGTCCTTCAGCTAGCTTGTTGGGAACACCAAGTTTCTTTTCAGTTGCAAACTCCATTCCATACATATATATGGGGAGGTACCAGCTCCAACTCGGTTTTACAGTGAAAACTGCAGGAACTTCAAACCGGCACTAGGAAATAGACTGAGAAAGCAGAGAAAAAGTGTCTCCTGCAACCCGTTCCCTTGGTGCTAGATGAACGAACGTCTCTCCACTTGCTCAGTTCTGAGAGATAAGTGTGTGTGAAAGCCGTCCTTCACCAACTTGTTGGGAACACAAAGTTTCTTTTCAGTTGCAAACTCCATTCCATACATATATATGGGGAGGTACAAGCTCCAACTAGGTTTTACAGTGAAAACTGCAGGAACTTCAAACCGGCACTAGGAAACAGACTGAGAAAGCAGAGAAAAAGTGTCTCCTGCAACCCGTTCCCTTGGTGCTAGATGAACGAACGTCTCTCCACTTGTTCAGTTCTGAGAGGTAAGTGTGTGTGAAAGCCGTCCTTCAGCTAGCTTGTTGGGAACACAAAGTTTCTTTTCATTTTCAAACTCCATTCCATACATATATATGGGGAGGTACAAGCTCCAACTCGGTTTTACAGTGAAAACTGCAGGAACTTCAAACCGGCACTAGGAAACAGACTGAGAAAGCAGAGAAAAAGTGTCTCCTGCAACCCGTTCCCTTGGTGCTAGATGAACGAACGTCTCTCCACTTGCTCAGTTCTGAGAGATAAGTGTGTGTGAAAGCCGTCCTTCAGCTAGCTTGTTGGGAACACAAAGTTTCTTTTCAGTTGCAAACTCCATTCCATACATATATATGGGGAGGTACAAGCTCCAACTAGGTTTTACAGTGAAAACTGCAGGAACTTCAAACCGGCACTAGGAAACAGACTGAGAAAGCAGAGAAAAAGTGTCTCCTGCAACCCGTTCCCTTGGTGCTAGATGAACGAACGTCTCTCCACTTGTTCAGTTCTGAGAGATAAGTGTGTGTGAAAGCCGTCCTTCAGCTAGCTTGTTGGGAACACAAAGTTTCTTTTCATTTCCAAACTCCATTCCATACATATATATGGGGAGGTACAAGCTCCAACTCGGTTTTACAGTGAAAACTGCAGGAACTTCAAACCGGCACTAGGAAACAGACTGAGAAAGCTGAGAAAAAGTGTCTCCTGCAACCCGTTCCCTTGGTGCTAGATGAACGAACGTCTCTCCACTTGCTCAGTTCTGAGAGATAAGTGTGTGTGAAAGCCGTCCTTCAGCTAGCTTGTTGGGAACACAAAGTTTCTTTTCAGTTGCAAACTCCATTCCATACATATATATGGGGAGGTACAAGCTCCAACTAGGTTTTACAGTGAAAACTGCAGGAACTTCAAACCGGCACTAGGAAACAGACTGAGAAAGCTGAGAAAAAGTGTCTCCTGCAACCCGTTCCCTTGGTGCTAGATGAACGAACGTCTCTCCACTTGCTCAGTTCTGAGAGATAAGTGTGTGTGAAAGCCGTCCTTCAGCTAGCTTGTTGGGAACACAAAGTTTCTTTTCAGTTGCAAACTCCATTCCATACATATATATGGGAGGTACAAGCTCCAACTCGGTTTTACAGTGAAAACTGCAGGAACTTCAAACCGGCACTAGGAAATAGACTGAGAAAGCAGAGAAAAAGTTTCTCCTGCAACCCGTTCCCTTGGTGCTAGATGAACGAACGTCTCTCCACTTGCTCAGTTCTGAGAGATAAGTGTGTGTGAAAGCCGTTCTTCAGCTAGCTTGTTGGGAACACAAAGTTTCTTTTCAGTTGCAAACTCCATTCCATACATATATATGGGGAGGTAGAAGCTCCAACTAGGTTTTACAGTGAAAACTGCAGGAACTTCAAACCGGCACTAGGAAACAGACTGAGAAAGCAGAGAAAAAGTGTCTCCTGCAACCCGTTCCCTTGGTGCTAGATGAACGAACGTCTCTCCACTTGTTCAGTTCTGAGAGATAAGTGTGTGTGAAAGCCGTCCTTCAGCTAGCTTGTTGGGAACACAAAGTTTCTTTTCATTTTCAAACTCCATTCCATACATATATATGGGGAGGTACAAGCTCCAACTCGGTTTTACAGTGAAAACTGCAGGAACTTCAAACCGGCACTAGGAAACAGACTGAGAAAGCTGAGAAAAAGTGTCTCCTGCAACCCGTTCCCTTGGTGTTAGATGAACGAACGTCTCTCCACTTGCTCAGTTCTGAGAGATAAGTGTGTGTGAAAGCCGTCCTTCAGCTAGCTTGTTGGGAACACAAAGTTTCTTTTCAGTTGCAAACTCCATTCCATACATATATATGGGGAGGTACAAGCTCCAACTAGGTTTTACAGTGAAAACTGCAGGAACTTCAAACCGGCACTAGGAAACAGACTGAGAAAGCTGAGAAAAAGTGTCTCCTGCAACCCGTTCCCTTGGTGCTAGATGAACGAACGTCTCTCCACTTGCTCAGTTCTGAGAGATAAGTGTGTGTGAAAGCCGTCCTTCAGCTAGCTTGTTGGGAACACAAAGTTTCTTTTCAGTTGCAAACTCCATTCCATACATATATATGGGAGGTACAAGCTCCAACTCGGTTTTACAGTGAAAACTGCAGGAACTTCAAACCGGCACTAGGAAATAGACTGAGAAAGCAGAGAAAAAGTTTCTCCTGCAACCCGTTCCCTTGGTGCTAGATGAACGAACGTCTCTCCACTTGCTCAGTTCTGAGAGATAAGTGTGTGTGAAAGCCGTTCTTCAGCTAGCTTGTTGGGAACACAAAGTTTCTTTTCAGTTGCAAACTCCATTCCATACATATATATGGGGAGGTAGAAGCTCCAACTAGGTTTTACAGTGAAAACTGCAGGAACTTCAAACCGGCACTAGGAAACAGACTGAGAAAGCAGAGAAAAAGTGTCTCCTGCAACCCGTTCCCTTGGTGCTAGATGAACGAACGTCTCTCCACTTGTTCAGTTCTGAGAGATAAGTGTGTGTGAAAGCCGTCCTTCAGCTAGCTTGTTGGGAACACAAAGTTTCTTTTCATTTTCAAACTCCATTCCATACATATATATGGGGAGGTACAAGCTCCAACTCGGTTTTACAGTGAAAACTGCAGGAACTTCAAACCGGCACTAGGAAACAGACTGAGAAAGCTGAGAAAAAGTGTCTCCTGCAACCCGTTCCCTTGGTGCTAGATGAACGAACGTCTCTCCACTTGCTCAGTTCTGAGAGATAAGTGTGTGTGAAAGCCGTCCTTCAGCTAGCTTGTTGGGAACACAAAGTTTCTTTTCAGTTGCAAACTCCATTCCATACATATATATGGGGAGGTACAAGCTCCAACTAGGTTTTACAGTGAAAACTGCAGGAACTTCAAACCGGCACTAGGAAACAGACTGAGAAAGCAGAGAAAAAGTGTCTCCTGCAACCCGTTCCCTTGGTGCTAGATGAACGAACGTCTCTCCACTTGTTCAGTTCTGAGAGATAAGTGTGTGTGAAAGCCGTCCTTCAGCTAGCTTGTTGGGAACACAAAGTTTCTTTTCATTTTCAAACTCCATTCCATACATATATATGGGGAGGTACAAGCTCCAACTCGGTTTTACAGTGAAAACTGCAGGAACTTCAAACCGGCACTAGGAAACAGACTGAGAAAGCTGAGAAAAAGTGTCTCCTGCAACCCGTTCCCTTGGTGCTAGATGAACGAACGTCTCTCCACTTGCTCAGTTCTGAGAGATAAGTGTGTGTGAAAGCCGTCCGTCACCTAGCTTGTTGGGAACACAAAGTTTCTTTTCAGTTGCAAACTCCATTCCATACATATATATGGGGAGGTACAAGCTCCAACTAGGTTTTACAGTGAAAACTGCAGGAACTTCAAACCGGCACTAGGAAACAGACTGAGAAAGCAGAGAAAAAGTGTCTCCTGCAACCCGTTCCCTTGGTGCTAGATGAACGAACGTCTCTCCACTTGCTCAGTTCTGAGAGATAAGTGTGTGTGAAAGCCGTCCTTCAGCTAGCTTGTTGGGAACACAAAGTTTCTTTTCAGTTGCAAACTCCATTCCATACATATATATGGGAGGTACAAGCTCCAACTCGGTTTTACAGTGAAAACTGCAGGAACTTCAAACCGGCACTAGGAAATAGACTGAGAAAGCAGAGAAAAAGTTTCTCCTGCAACCCGTTCCCTTGGTGCTAGATGAACGAACGTCTCTCCACTTGCTCAGTTCTGAGAGATAAGTGTGTGTGAAAGCCGTTCTTCAGCTAGCTTGTTGGGAACACAAAGTTTCTTTTCAGTTGCAAACTCCATTCCATACATATATATGGGGAGGTAGAAGCTCCAACTAGGTTTTACAGTGAAAACTGCAGGAACTTCAAACCGGCACTAGGAAACAGACTGAGAAAGCAGAGAAAAAGTGTCTCCTGCAACCCGTTCCCTTGGTGCTAGATGAACGAACGTCTCTCCACTTGTTCAGTTCTGAGAGATAAGTGTGTGTGAAAGCCGTCCTTCAGCTAGCTTGTTGGGAACACAAAGTTTCTTTTCAGTTGCAAACTCCATTCCATACATATATATGGGAGGTACAAGCTCCAACTCGGTTTTACAGTGAAAACTGCAGGAACTTCAAACCGGCACTAGGAAATAGACTGAGAAAGCAGAGAAAAAGTTTCTCCTGCAACCCGTTCCCTTGGTGCTAGATGAACGAACGTCTCTCCACTTGCTCAGTTCTGAGAGATAAGTGTGTGTGAAAGCCGTTCTTCAGCTAGCTTGTTGGGAACACAAAGTTTCTTTTCAGTTGCAAACTCCATTCCATACATATATATGGGGAGGTAGAAGCTCCAACTAGGTTTTACAGTGAAAACTGCAGGAACTTCAAACCGGCACTAGGAAACAGACTGAGAAAGCAGAGAAAAAGTGTCTCCTGCAACCCGTTCCCTTGGTGCTAGATGAACGAACGTCTCTCCACTTGTTCAGTTCTGAGAGATAAGTGTGTGTGAAAGCCGTCCTTCAGCTAGCTTGTTGGGAACACAAAGTTTCTTTTCAGTTGCAAACTCCATTCCATACATATATATGGGAGGTACAAGCTCCAACTCGGTTTTACAGTGAAAACTGCAGGAACTTCAAACCGGCACTAGGAAATAGACTGAGAAAGCAGAGAAAAAGTGTCTCCTGCAACCCGTTCCCTTGGTGCTAGATGAACGAACGTCTCTCCACTTGCTCAGTTCTGAGAGATAAGTGTGTGTGAAAGCCGTCCTTCAGCTAGCTTGTTGGGAACACAAAGTTTCTTTTCAGTTGCAAACTCCATTCCATACATGTATATGGGAGGTACAAGCTCCAACTCGGTTTTACAGTGAAAACTGTAGGAAATTGAAACCGGCACTAGGAAATATACTGAGAAAGCAGAGAAAAAGTGTCCCCTGCAACCCGTTCCCTTGGTGCTAGATGAACGAACGTCTCTCCACTTGCTCAGTTCTGAGAGATAAGTGTGTGTGAAAGCCGTCCTTCAACTAGCTTGTTGGGAACACCAAGATTCTTTTCAGTTGCAAACTCCATTCCATACATGTATATGGGAGGTACAAGCTCCAACTCGGTTTTACAGTGAAAACTGCAGGAACTTAAAACCGGCACTAGGAAACAGACTGAGAAAGCTGAGAAAAAGTGTCTCCTGCAACCCGTTCCCTTGGTGCTAGATGAACGAACGTCTCTCCACTTGCTCAGTTCTGAGAGATAAGTGTGTGTGAAAGCCGTCCTTCAGCTAGCTTGTTGGGAACACAAAGTTTCTTTTCAGTTGCAAACTCCATTCCATACATATATATGGGGAGGTACAAGCTCCAACTAGGTTTTACAGTGAAAACTGCAGGAACTTCAAACCGGCACTAGGAAACAGACTGAGAAAGCTGAGAAAAAGTGTCTCCTGCAACCCGTTCCCTTGGTGCTAGATGAACGAACGTCTCTCCACTTGCTCAGTTCTGAGAGATAAGTGTGTGTGAAAGCCGTCCTTCAGCTAGCTTGTTGGGAACACAAAGTTTCTTTTCAGTTGCAAACTCCATTCCATACATATATATGGGGAGGTACAAGCTCCAACTAGGTTTTACAGTGAAAACTGCAGGAACTTCAAACCGGCACTAGGAAACAGACTGAGAAAGCTGAGAAAAAGTGTCTCCTGCAACCCGTTCCCTTGGTGCTAGATGAACGAACGTCTCTCCACTTGCTCAGTTCTGAGAGATAAGTGTGTGTGAAAGCCGTTCTTCAGCTAGCTTGTTGGGAACACAAAGTTTCTTTTCAGTTGCAAACTCCATTCCATACATGTATATGGGAGGTACAAGCTCCAACTCGGTTTTACAGTGAAAACTGCAGGAACTTGAAACCGGCACTAGGAAATATACTGAGAAAGCAGAGAAAAAGTTTCTCCTGCAACCCGTTCCCTTGGTGCTAGATGAACGAACGTCTCTCCACTTGCTTAGTTCTTAGAGATAAGTGTGTGTGAAAGCCGTCCTTCAACTAGCTTGTTGGGAACACCAAGATTCTTTTCAGTTGCAAACTCCATTCCATACATATATATGGGGAGGTACAAGCTCCAACTCGGTTTTACAGTGAAAACTGCAGGAACTTCAAACCGGCACTAGGAAACAGACTGAGAAAGCAGAGAAAAAGTGTCTCCTGCAACCCGTTCCCTTGGTGCTAGATGAACGAACGTCTCTCCACTTGTTCAGTTCTGAGAGATAAGTGTGTGTGAAAGCCGTCCTTCAGCTAGCTTGTTGGGAACACAAAGTTTCTTTTCATTTTCAAACTCCATTCCATACATATATATGGGGAGGTACAAGCTCCAACTCGGTTTTACAGTGAAAACTGCAGGAACTTCAAACCGGCACTAGGAAACAGACTGAGAAAGCTGAGAAAAAGTGTCTCCTGCAACCCGTTCCCTTGGTGCTAGATGAACGAACGTCTCTCCACTTGCTCAGTTCTGAGAGATAAGTGTGTGTGAAAGCCGTCCTTCAGCTAGCTTGTTGGGAACACAAAGTTTCTTTTCAGTTGCAAACTCCATTCCATACATATATATGGGGAGGTACAAGCTCCAACTAGGTTTTACAGTGAAAACTGCAGGAACTTCAAACCGGCACTAGGAAACAGACTGAGAAAGCAGAGAAAAAGTGTCTCCTGCAACCCGTTCCCTTGGTGCTAGATGAACGAACGTCTCTCCACTTGTTCAGGTCTGAGAGATAAGTGTGTGTGAAAGCCGTCCTTCAGCTAGCTTGTTGGGAACACAAAGTTTCTTTTCATTTTCAAACTCCATTCCATACATATATATGGGGAGGTACAAGCTCCAACTCGGTTTTACAGTGAAAACTGCAGGAACTTCAAACCGGCACTAGGAAACAGACTGAGAAAGCTGAGAAAAAGTGTCTCCTGCAACCCGTTCCCTTGGTGCTAGATGAACGAACGTCTCTCCACTTGCTCAGTTCTGAGAGATAAGTGTGTGTGAAAGCCGTCCTTCAGCTAGCTTGTTGGGAACACAAAGTTTCTTTTCAGTTGCAAACTCCATTCCATACATATATATGGGGAGGTACAAGCTCCAACTAGGTTTTACAGTGAAAACTGCAGGAACTTCAAACCGGCACTAGGAAACAGACTGAGAAAGCTGAGAAAAAGTGTCTCCTGCAACCCGTTCCCTTGGTGCTAGATGAACGAACGTCTCTCCACTTGCTCAGTTCTGAGAGATAAGTGTGTGTGAAAGCCGTCCTTCAGCTAGCTTGTTGGGAACACAAAGTTTCTTTTCAGTTGCAAACTCCATTCCATACATATATATGGGAGGTACAAGCTCCAACTCGGTTTTACAGTGAAAACTGCAGGAACTTCAAACCGGCACTAGGAAATAGACTGAGAAAGCAGAGAAAAAGTTTCTCCTGCAACCCGTTCCCTTGGTGCTAGATGAACGAACGTCTCTCCACTTGCTCAGTTCTGAGAGATAAGTGTGTGTGAAAGCCGTTCTTCAGCTAGCTTGTTGGGAACACAAAGTTTCTTTTCAGTTGCAAACTCCATTCCATACATATATATGGGGAGGTAGAAGCTCCAACTAGGTTTTACAGTGAAAACTGCAGGAACTTCAAACCGGCACTAGGAAACAGACTGAGAAAGCAGAGAAAAAGTGTCTCCTGCAACCCGTTCCCTTGGTGCTAGATGAACGAACGTCTCTCCACTTGTTCAGTTCTGAGAGATAAGTGTGTGTGAAAGCCGCCCTTCAGCTAGCTTGTTGGGAACACAAAGTTTCTTTTCATTTTCAAACTCCATTCCATACATATATATGGGGAGGTACAAGCTCCAACTCGGTTTTACAGTGAAAACTGCAGGAACTTCAAACCGGCACTAGGAAACAGACTGAGAAAGCTGAGAAAAAGTGTCTCCTGCAACCCGTTCCCTTGGTGCTAGATGAACGAACGTCTCTCCACTTGCTCAGTTCTGAGAGATAAGTGTGTGTGAAAGCCGTCCTTCAGCTAGCTTGTTGGGAACACAAAGTTTCTTTTCAGTTGCAAACTCCATTCCATACATATATATGGGGAGGTACAAGCTCCAACTAGGTTTTACAGTGAAAACTGCAGGAACTTCAAACCGGCACTAGGAAACAGACTGAGAAAGCTGAGAAAAAGTGTCTCCTGCAACCCGTTCCCTTGGTGCTAGATGAACGAACGTCTATCCACTTGCTCAGTTCTGAGAGATAAGTGTGTGTGAAAGCCGTCCTTCAGCTAGCTTGTTGGGAACACAAAGTTTCTTTTCAGTTGCAAACTCCATTCCATACATATATATGGGAGGTACAAGCTCCAACTCGGTTTTACAGTGAAAACTGCAGGAACTTCAAACCGGCACTAGGAAATAGACTGAGAAAGCAGAGAAAAAGTGTCTCCTGCAACCCGTTCCCTTGGTGCTAGATGAACGAACGTCTCTCCACTTGCTCAGTTCTGAGAGATAAGTGTGTGTGAAAGCCGTCCTTCAGCTAGCTTGTTGGGAACACAAAGTTTCTTTTCAGTTGCAAACTCCATTCCATACATGTATATGGGAGGTACAAGCTCCAACTCGGTTTTACAGTGAAAACTGCAGGAACTTGAAACCGGCACTAGGAAATATACTGAGAAAGCAGAGAAAAAGTGTCCCCTGCAACCCGTTCCCTTGGTGCTAGATGAACGAACGTCTCTCCACTTGCTCAGTTCTGAGAGATAAGTGTGTGTGAAAGCCGTCCTTCAACTAGCTTGTTGGGAACACCAAGATTCTTTTCAGTTGCAAACTCCATTCCATACATGTATATGGGAGGTACAAGCTCCAACTCGATTTTACAGTGAAAACTGCAGGAACTTAAAACCGGCACTAGGAAACAGACTGAGAAAGCTGAGAAAAAGTGTCTCCTGCAACCCGTTCCCTTGGTGCTAGATGAACGAACGTCTCTCCACTTGCTCAGTTCTGAGAGATAAGTGTGTGTGAAAGCCGTCCTTCAGCTAGCTTGTTGGGAACACAAAGTTTCTTTTCAGTTGCAAACTCCATTCCATACATATATATGGGGAGGTACAAGCTCCAACTAGGTTTTACAGTGAAAACTGCAGGAACTTCAAACCGGCACTAGGAAACAGACTGAGAAAGCTGAGAAAAAGTGTCTCCTGCAACCCGTTCCCTTGGTGCTAGATGAACGAACGTCTCTCCACTTGCTCAGTTCTGAGAGATAATTGTGTGTGAAAGCCGTCCTTCAGCTAGCTTGTTGGGAACACAAAGTTTCTTTTCAGTTGCAAACTCCATTCCATACATATATATGGGAGGTACAAGCTCCAACTCGGTTTTACAGTGAAAACTGCAGGAACTTCAAACCGGCACTAGGAAATAGACTGAGAAAGCAGAGAAAAAGTGTCTCCTGCAACCCGTTCCCTTGGTGTTAGATGAACGAACGTCTCTCGACTTGCTCAGTTCTGAGAGATAAGTGTGTGTGAAAGCCGTCCTTCAGCTAGCTTGTTGGGAACACAAAGTTTCTTTTCAGTTGCAAACTCCATTCCATACATGTATATGGGAGGTACAAGCTCCAACTCGGTTTTACAGTGAAAACTGCAGGAACTTGAAACCGGCACTAGGAAATATACTGAGAAAGCAGAGAAAAAGTGTCCCCTGCAACCCGTTCCCTTGGTGCTAGATGAACGAACGTCTCTCCACTTGCTTAGTTCTTAGAGATAAGTGTGTGTGAAAGCCGTCCTTCAACTAGCTTGTTGGGAACACCAAGATTCTTTTCATTTGCAAACTCCATTCCATACATATATATGGGGAGGTACAAGCTCCAACTCGGTTTTACAGTGAAAACTGCAGGAACTTCAAACCGGCACTAGGAAACAGACTGAGAAAGCAGAGAAAAAGTGTCTCCTGCAACCCGTTCCCTTGGTGCTAGATGAACGAACGTCTCTCCACTTGCTCAGTTCTGAGAGATAATTGTGTGTGAAAGCCGTCCTTCACCTAGCTTGTTGGGAACACAAAGTTTCTTTTCAGTTGCAAACTCCATTCCATACATATATATGGGGAGGTACAAGCTCCAACTCGGTTTTACAGTGAAAACTGCAGGAACTTCAAACCGGCACTAGCAAACAGACTGAGAAAGCTGAGAAAAAGTGTCTCCTGCAACCCGTTCCCTTGGTGCTAGAAGAACGAACGTCTCTCCATTTGCTCAGTTCTGAGAGATAAGTGTGTGTGAAAGCCGTTCTTCAGCTAGCTTGTTGGGAACACAAAGTTTCTTTTCAGTTGCAAACTCCATTCCATACATATATATGGAGAGGTACAAGCTCCAACTCGGTTTTACAGTGAAAACTGCAGGAACTTGAAACCGGCAATAGGAAATAGACTGAGAAAGCAGAGAAAAAGTGTCTCCTGCAACCCGTTCCCTTGGTGCTAGATGAACGAACGTCTCTCCACTTGCTCAGTTCTGAGAGATAAGTGTGTGTGAAAGCCGTCCTTCAGCTAGCTTGTTGGGAACACCAAGTTTCTTTTCAGTTGCAAACTCCATTCCATACATATATATGGGGAGGTACAAGCTCCAACTCGGTTTTACAGTGAAAACTGCAGGAACTTCAAACCGGCACTAGGAAACAGACTGAGAAAGCTGAGAAAAAGTGTCTCCTGCAACCCGTTCCCTTGGTGCTAGATGAACGAACGTCTCTCAACTTGCTCAGTTCTGAGAGATAAGTGTGTGTGAAAGCCGTCCTTCAGCTAGCTTGTTGGGAACACAAAGTTTCTTTTCAGTTGCAAACTCCATTCCATACATATATATGGGGAGGTACAAGCTCCAACTCGGTTTTACAGTGAAAACTGCAGGAACTTCAAACCGGCACTAGCAAACAGACTGAGAAAGCAGAGAAAATGTTTCTCCTGCAACCCGTTCCCTTGGTGCTAGATGAACGAACGTCTCTCCACTTGCTCAGTTCTGAGAGATAAGTGTGTGTGAAAGCCGTCCTTCAGCTAGCTTGTTGGGAACACAAAGTTTCTTTTCAGTTGCAAACTCCATTCCATACATATATATGGGGAGGTACAAGCTCCAACTCGGTTTTACAGTGAAAACTGCAGGAACTTCAAACCGGCACTAGGAAATAGACTGAGAAAGCAGAGAAAAAGTGTCTCCTGCAACCCGTTCCCTTGGTGATAGATGAACGAACGTCTCTCCACTTGCTCAGTTCTGAGAGATAAGTGTGTGTGAAAGCCGTCCTTCAGCTAGCTTGTTGGGAACACAAAGTTTCTTTTCAGTTGCAAACTCCATTCCATACATATATATGGGGAGGTACAAGCTCCAACTCGGTTTTACAGTGAAAACTGCAGGAACTTCAAACCGGCACTAGGAAATAGACTGAGAAAGCAGAGAAAAAGTGTCTCCTGCAACCCGTTCCCTTGGTGCTAGATGAACGAACGTCTCTCGACTTGCTCAGTTCTGAGAGATAAGTGTGTGTGAAAGCCGTCCTTCAGCTAGCTTGTTGGGAACACAAAGTTTCTTTTCAGTTGCAAACTCCATTCCATACATATATATGGGGAGGTACAAGCTCCAACTCGGTTTTACAGTGAAAACTGCAGGAACTTCAAACCGGCACTAGGAAACAGACTGAGAAAGCAGAGAAAAAGTGTCTCCTGCAACCCGTTCCCTTGGTGCTAGATGAACGAAAGTCTCTCCACTTGCTCAGTTCTGAGAGATAAGTGTGTGTGAAAGCCATCCTTCAGCTAGCTTGTTGGGAACACAAAGTTTCTTTTCAGTTGCAAACTCCATTCCATACATATATATGGGAGGTACAAGCTCCAACTCGGTTTTACAGTGAAAACTGCAGGAACTTCAAACCGGCACTAGGAAATAGACTGAGAAAGCAGAGAAAAAGTGTCTCCTGCAACCCGTTCCCTTGGTGCTAGATGAACGAACGTCTCTCCACTTGCTCAGTTCTGAGAGATAAGTGTGTGTGAAAGCCGTCCTTCAGCTAGCTTGTTGGGAACACAAAGTTTCTTTTCAGTTGCAAACTCCATTCCATACATATATATGGGAGGTACAAGCTCCAACTCGGTTTTACAGTGAAAACTGCAGGAACTTGAAACCGGCACAAGGAAATAGACTGAGAAAGCAGAGAAAAAGTGTCTCCTGCAACCCGTTCCCTTGGTGCTAGGTGAACGAACGTCTCTCCACTTGCTCAGTTCTGAGAGATAAGTGTGTGTGAAAGCCGTCCTTCAGCTAGCTTGTTGGGAACACCAAGTTTCTTTTCAGTTGCAAACTCCATTCCATACATATATATGGGGAGGTACAAGCTCCAACTCGGTTTTACAGTGAAAATTGCAGGAACTTCAAACCGGCACTAGGAAACAGACTGAGAAAGCAGAGAAAAAGTGTCTCCTGCAACCCGTTCCCTTGGTGCTAGATGAACGAACGTCTCTCCACTTGCTCAGTTCTGAGAGATAAGTGTGTGTGAAAGCCGTCCTTCAGCTAGCTTCTTGGGAACACAAAGTTTCTTTTCAGTTGCAAACTCCATTCCATACATATATATGGGGAGGTACAAGCTCCAACTAGGTTTTACAGTGAAAACTGCAGGAACTTCAAACCGGCACTAGGAAACAGACTGAGAAAGCTGAGAAAAAGTGTCTCCTGCAACCCGTTAACTTGGTGCTAGATGAACGAACGTCTCTCAACTTGCTCAGTTCTGAGACATAAGTGTGTGTGAAAGCCATCCTTCAGCTAGCTTGTTGGGAGCACAAAGTTTCTTTTCAGTTGCAAACTCCATTCCATACATATATATGGGGAGGTACAAGCTCCAACTCGGTTTTACAGTGAAAACTGTAGGAACTTCAAACCGGCACTAGGAAACAGACTGAGAAAGCAGAGAAAAAGTGTCTACTGCAACCCGTTCCCTTGGTGCTAGATGAACGAAAGTCTCTCCACTTGCTCAGTTCTGAGAGATAAGTGTGTGTGAAAGCCATCCTTCAGCTAGCTTGTTGGGAACACAAAGTTTCTTTTCAGTTTCAAACTCCATTCCATACATATATATGGGAGGTACAAGCTCCAACTCGGTTTTACAGTGAAAACTGCAGGAACTTGAAACCGGCACTAGGAAATAGACTGAGAAAGCAGAGAAAAAGTGTCTCCTGCAACCCGTTCCCTTGGTGCTAGATGAACGAACGTCTCTCCACTTGCTCAGTTCTGAGAGATAAGTGTGTGTGAAAGCCGTCCTTCAGCTAGCTTGTTGGGAACACAAAGTTTCTTTTCAGTTGCAAACTCCATTCCATACATATATATGGGAGGTACAAGCTCCAACTCGGTTTTACAGTGAAAACTGCAGGAACTTGAAACCGGCACTAGGAAATAGACTGAGAAAGCAGAGAAAAAGTGTCTCCTGCAACCCGTTCCCTTGGTGCTAGATGAACGAACGTCTCTCCACTTGCTCAGTTCTGAGAGATAAGTGTGTGTGAAAGCCGTCCTTCAGCTAGCTTGTTGGGAACACAAAGTTTCTTTTCAGTTGCAAACTCCATTCCATACATATATATGGGAGGTACAAGCTCCAACTCGGTTTTACAGTGAAAACTGCAGGAACTTCAAACCGGCACTAGGAAATAGTCTGAGAAAGCAGAGAAAAAGGGTCTCCTGCAACCCGTTCCCTTGGTGCTAGATGAACGAACGTCTCTCCACTTGCTCAGTTCTGAGAGATAAGTGTGTGTGAAAGCCGTCCTTCAGCTAGCTTCTTGGGAACACAAAGTTTCTTTTCAGTTGCAAACTTCATTCCATACATATATATGGGGAGGTACAAGCTCCAACTCGGTTTTACAGTGAAAACTGCAGGAACTTGAAACCGGCACTAGGAAATAGACTGAGAAAGCAGAGAAAAAGTGTCTCCTGCAACCCGTTCCCTTGGTGCTAGATGAACGAACGTCTCTCCACTTGCTCAGTTCTGAGAGATAAGTGTGTGTGAAAGCCGTCCTTCACCTAGCTTGTTGGGAACACCAAGTTTCTTTTCAGTTGCAAACTCCATTCCATACATATATATGGGGAGGTACAAGCTCCAACTCGGTTTTACAGTGAAAACTGCAGGAACTTCAAACCGGCACTAGGAAACAGACTGAGAAAGCAGAGAAAAAGTGTCTCCTGCAACCCGTTCCCTTGGTGCTAGATGAACGAACGTCTCTCCACTTGCTCAGTTCTGAGAGATAAGTGTGTGTGAAAGCCGTCCTTCACCTAGCTTGTTGGGAACACAAAGTTTCTTTTCAGTTGCAAACTCCATTCCATACATATATATGGGGAGGTACAAGCTCCAACTAGGTTTTACAGTGAAAACTGCAGGAACTTCAAACCGGCACAAGGAAACAGACTGAGAAAGCTGAGAAAAAGTGTCTCCTGCAACCCGTTCCCTTGGTGCTAGATGAACGAACGTCTCTCCACTTGCTCAGTTCTGAGAGATAAGTGTGTGTGAAAGCCGTCCTTCAGCTAGCTTGTTGGGAACACAAAGTTTCTTTTCAGTTGCAAACTCCATTCCATACATATATATGGGAGGTACAAGCTCCAACTCGGTTTTACAGTGAAAACCGCAGGAACTTGAAACCGGCAATAGGAAATAAACTGAGAAAGCAGAGAAAAAGTGTCTCCTGCAACCCGTTCCCTTGGTGCTAGATGAACGAACGTCTCTCCACTTGCTCAGTTCTGAGAGATAAGTGTGTGTGAAAGCCGTCCTTCAGCTAGCTTGTTGGGAACACCAAGTTTCTTTTCAGGTGCAAACTCCATTCCATACATATATATGGGAGGTACAAGCTCCAACTCGGTTTTACAGTGAAAACTGCAGGAACTTCAAACCGGCACTAGGAAACAGACTGAGAAAGCTGAGAAAAAGTGTCTCCTGCAACCCGTTCCCTTGGTGCTAGATGAACGAACATCTCTCCACTTGCTCAGTTCTGAGAGATAAGTGTGTGTGAAAGCCGTCCTTCAGCTAGCTTGTTGGGAACACAAAGTTTCTTTTCAGTTGCAAACTCCATTCCATACATATATATGGGGAGGTACAAGCTCCAACTCGGTTTTACAGTGAAAACTGCAGGAACTTCAAACCGGCACTAGCAAACAGACTGAGAAAGCAGAGAAAAAGTGTCTCCTGCAACCCGTTCCCTTGGTGCTAGATGAACGAACGTCTCTCCACTTGCTCAGTTCTGAGAGATAATTGTGTGTGAAAGCCGTTCTTCAGCTAGCTTGTTGGGAACACAAAGTTTCTTTTCAGTTGCAAACTCCATTCCATACATATATATGGGGAGGTACAAGCTCCAACTCGGTTTTACAGTGAAAACTGCAGGAACTTCAAACCGGCACTAGGAAATAGACTGAGAAAGCAGAGAAAAAGTGTCTCCTGCAACCCGTTCCCTTGGTGCTAGGTGAACGAACGTCTCTCCACTTGCTCAGTTCTGAGAGATAAGTGTGTGTGAAAGCCGTCCTTCACCTAGCTTGTTGGGAACACAAAGTTTCTTTTCAGTTGCAAACTCCATTCCATACATATATATGGGGAGGTACAAGCTCCAACTCGGTTTTACAGTGAAAACTGCAGGAACTTCAAACCGGCACTAGGAAACAGACTGAGAAAGCTGAGAAAAAGTGTCTCCTACAAACCGTTCCCTTGGTGATAGATGAACGAACGTCTCTCGACTTGCTCAGTTCTGAGAGATAAGTGTGTGTGAAAGCCGTCCTTCAGCTAGCTTGTTGGGAACACAAAGTTTCTTTTCAGTTGCAAACTCCATTCCATACATATACATGGGGAGGTACAAGCTCCAACTCGGTTTTACAGTGAAAACTGTAGGAACTTCAAACCGGCACTAGGAAACAGACTGAGAAAGCAGAGAAAAAGTGTCTCCTGCAACCCGTTCCCTTGGTGCTAGATGAACGAACGTCTTTCCACTTGCTCAGTTCTGAGAGATAAGTGTGTGTGAAAGCCGTCCTTCACCTTGCTTGTTGGGAACACAAAGTTTCTTTTCAGTTGCAAACTCCAATCCATACATATATATGGGGAGGTACAAGCTCCAACTCGGTTTTACAGTGAAAACTGCAGGAACTTCAAACCGGCACTAGGAAACAGACTGAGAAAGCTGAGAAAAAGTGTCTCCTGCAAACCGTTCCCTTGGTGATAGATGAACGAACGTCTCTCGACTTGCTCAGTTCTGAGAGATAAGTGTGTGTGAAAGCCGTCCTTCAGCTAGCTTGTTGGGAACACAAAGTTTCTTTTCAGTTGCAAACTCCATTCCATACATATACATGGGGAGGTACAAGCTCCAACTCGGTTTTACAGTGAAAACTGCAGGAACTTCAAACCGGCACTAGGAAACAGACTGAGAAAGCAGAGAAAAAGTGTCTCCTGCAACCCGTTCCCTTGGTGCTAGATGAACGAACGTCTTTCCACTTGCTCAGTTCTGAGAGATAAGTGTGTGTGAAAGCCGTCCTTCACCTTGCTTGTTGGGAACACAAAGTTTCTTTTCAGTTGCAAACACCAATCCATACATATATATGGGGAGGTACAAGCTCCAACTCGGTTTTACAGTGAAAACTGCAGGAACTTCAAACCGGCACTAGGAAACAGACTGAGAAAGCAGAGAAAAAGTGTCTCCTGCAACCCGTTCCCTTGGTGCTAGATGAACGAACGTCTCTCCACTTGCTCAGTTCTGAGAGATAAGTGTGTGTGAAAGCCGTCCTTCAGCTAGCTTGTTGGGAACACAAAGTTTCTTTTCAGTTGCAAACTCCATTCCATACATATATATGGGGAGGTACAAGCTCCAACTCGGTTTTACACTGAAAACTGCAGGAACTTCAAACCGGCACTAGGAAACAGACTGAGAAAGCAGAGAAAAAGTGTCTCCTGCAACCCGTTCCCTTGGTGCTAGATGAACGAACGTCTCTCCACTTGCTCAGTTCTGAGAGATAAGTGTGTGTGAAAGCCGTCCTTCAGCTAGCTTGTTGGGAACACCAAGTTTCTTTTCAGTTGCAAACTCCATTCCATACATATATATGGGGAGGTACAAGCTCCAACTCGGTTTTACAGTGAAAACTGCAGGAACTTCAAACCGGCACTAGGAAACAGACTGAGAAAGCAGAGAAAAAGTGTCTCCTGCAACCCGTTCCCTTGGTGCTAGATGAACGAACGTCTCTCCACTGGCTCAGTTCTGAGAGATAAGTGTGTGTGAAAGCCGTCCTTCAGCTAGCTTCTTGGGAACACAAAGTTTCTTTTCAGTTGCAAACTCCATTCCATACATATATATGGGGAGGTACAAGCTCCAACTAGGTTTTACAGTGAAAACTGCAGGAACTTCAAACCGGCACTAGGAAACAGACTGAGAAAGCTGAGAAAAAGTGTCTCCTGCAACCCGTTCCCTTGGTGCTAGATGAACGAACGTCTCTCCACTTGCTCAGTTCTGATAGATAAGTGTGTGTGAAAGCCATCCTTCAGCTAGCTTGTTGGGAGCACAAAGTTTCTTTTCAGTTGCAAACTCCATTCCATACATATATATGGGGAGGTACAAGCTCCAACTCGGTTTTACAGTGAAAACTGCAGGAACTTGAAACCGGCACTAGGAAACAGACTGAGAAAGCAGAGAAAAAGTGTCTACTGCAACCCGTTCCCTTGGTGCTAGATGAACGAAAGTCTCTCCACTTGCTCAGTTCTGAGAGATAAGTGTGTGTGAAAGCCATCCTTCAGCTAGCTTGTTGGGAACACAAAGTTTCTTTTCAGTTTCAAACTCCATTCCATACATATATATGGGAGGTACAAGCTCCAACTCGGTTTTACAGTGAAAACTGCAGGAACTTGAAACCGGCACTAGGAAATAGACTGAGAAAGCAGAGAAAAAGTGTCTCCTGCAACCCGTTCCCTTGGTGCTAGATGAACGAACGTCTCTCCACTTGCTCAGTTCTGAGAGATAAGTGTGTGTGAAAGCCGTCCTTCAGCTAGCTTGTTGGGAACACAAAGTTTCTTTTCAGTTGCAAACTCCATTCCTTACATACATATGGGAGGTACAAGCTCCAACTCGGTTTTACAGTGAAAACTGCAGGAACTTGAAAACGGCACTAGGAAATAGACTGAGAAAGCAGAGAAAAAGTGTCTCCTGCAACCCGTTCCCTTGGTGCTAGATGAACGAACGTCTCTCCACTTGCTCAGTTCTGAGAGATAAGTGTGTGTGAAAGCCGTCCTTCAGCTAGCTTGTTGGGAACACAAAGTTTCTTTTCAGTTGCAAACTCCATTCCATACATATATATGGGAGGTACAAGCTCCAACTCGATTTTACAGTGAAAACTGCAGGAACTTCAAACCGGCACTAGGAAATAGACTGAGAAAGCAGAGAAAAAGGGTCTCCTGCAACCCGTTCCCTTGGTGCTAGATGAACGAACGTCTCTCCACTTGCTCAGTTCTGAGAGATAAGTGTGTTTGAAAGCCGTCCTTCAGCTAGCTTGTTGGGAACACAAAGTTTCTTTTCAGTTGCAAACTTCATTCCATACATATATATGGGGAGGTACAAGCTCCAACTCGGTTTTACAGTGAAAACTGCAGGAACTTGAAACCGGCACTAGGAAATAGACTGAGAAAGCAGAGAAAAAGTGTCTCCTGCAACCCGTTCCCTTGGTGCTAGATGAACGAACGTCTCTCCACTTGCTCAGTTCTGAGAGATAAGTGTGTGTGAAAGCCGTCCTTCACCTAGCTTGTTGGGAACACCAAGTTTCTTTTCAGTTGCAAACTCCATTCCATACATATATATGGGGAGGTACAAGCTCCAACTCGGTTTTACAGTGAAAACTGCAGGAACTTCAAACCGGCACTAGGAAACAGACTGAGAAAGCAGAGAAAAAGTGTCTCCTGCAACCCGTTCCCTTGGTGCTAGATGAACGAACGTCTCTCCACTTGCTCAGTTCTGAGAGATAAGTGTGTGTGAAAGCCGTCCTTCACCTAGCTTGTTGGGAACACAAAGTTTCTTTTCAGTTGCAAACTCCATTCCATACATATATATGGGGAGGTACAAGCTCCAACTAGGTTTTACAGTGAAAACTGCAGGAACTTCAAACCGGCACAAGGAAACAGACTGAGAAAGCTGAGAAAAAGTGTCTCCTGCAACCCGTTCCCTTGGTGCTAGATGAACGAACGTCTCTCCACTTGCTCAGTTCTGAGAGATAAGTGTGTGTGAAAGCCGTCCTTCAGCTACCTTTTTGGGAACACAAAGTTTCTTTTCAGTTGCAAACTCCATTCCATACATATATATGGGAGGTACAAGCTCCAACTCGGTTTTACAGTGAAAACCGCAGGAACTTGAAACCGGCAATAGGAAATATACTGAGAAAGCAGAGATAAAGTGTCTCCTGCAACCCGTTCCCTTGGTGCTAGATGAACGAACGTATCTCCACTTGCTCAGTTCTGAGAGATAAGTGTGTGTGAAAGCCGTCCTTCAGCTAGCTTGTTGGGAACACCAAGTTTCTTTTCAGGTGCAAACTCCATTCCATACATATATATGGGAGGTACAAGCTCCAACTCGGTTTTACAGTGAAAACTGCAGGAACTTCAAACCGGCACTAGGAAACAGACTGAGAAAGCTGAGAAAAAGTGTCTCCTGCAACCCGTTCCCTTGGTGCTAGATGAACGAACATCTCTCCACTTGCTCAGTTCTGAGAGATAAGTGTGTGTGAAAGCCGTCCTTCAGCTAGCTTGTTGGGAACACAAAGTTTCTTTTCAGTTGCAAACTTCATTCCATACATATATATGGGGAGGTACAAGCTCCAACTCGGTTTTACAGTGAAAACTGCAGGAACTTCAAACCGGCCCTAGGAAACAGACTGAGAAAGCTGAGAAAAAGTGTCTCCTGCAACCCGTTCCCTTGGTGCTAGATGAACGAACGTCTCTCCACCTGCTCAGTTCTGAGAGATAAGTGTGTGTGAAAGCCATCCTTCAGCTAGCTTGTTGGGAACACAAAGTTTCTTTTCAGTTGCAAACTCCATTCCATACATATATATGGGGAGGTACAAGCTCCAACTCGGTTTTACAGTGAAAACTGCAGGAACTTCAAACCGGCACTAGCAAACAGACTGAGAAAGCAGAGAAAAAGTGTCTCCTGCAACCCGTTCCCTTGGTGCTAGATGAACGAACGTCTCTCCACTTGCTCAGTTCTGAGAGATAAGTGTGTGTGAAAGCCGTTCTTCAGCTAGCTTGTTGGGAACACAAAGTTTCTTTTCAGTTGCAAACTCCATTCCATACATATATATGGGAGGTACAAGCTCCAACTCGGTTTTACAGTGAAAACTGCAGGAACTTCAAACCGGCACTAGGAAATAGACTGAGAAAGCAGAGAAAAAGTGTCTCCTGCAAACCGTTCCCTTGGTGCTAGGTGAACGAACGTCTCTCCACTTGCTCAGTTCTGAGAGATAAGTGTGTGTGAAAGCCGTCCTTCACCTAGCTTGTTGGGAACACAAAGTTTCTTTTCAGTTGTAAACTCCATTCCATACATATATATGGGGAGGTACAAGCTCCAACTCGGTTTTACAGTGAAAACTGCAGGAACTTCAAACCGGCACTAGGAAACAGACTGAGAAAGCTGAGAAAAAGTGTCTCCTGCAACCCGTTCCCTTGGTGATAGATGAACGAACGTCTCTCGACTTGCTCAGTTCTGAGAGATAAGTGTGTGTGAAAGCCGTCCTTCAGCTAGCTTGTTGGGAACACAAAGTTTCTTTTCAGTTGCAAACTCCATTCCATACATATATATGGGGAGGTACAAGCTCCAACTCGGTTTTACAGTGAAAACTGCAGGAACTTCAAACCGGCACTAGGAAACAGACTGAGAAAGCTGAGAAAAAGTGTCTCCTGCAACCCGTTCCCTTGGTGCTAGATGAACGAACGTCTCTCAACTTGCTCAGTTCTGAGAGATAAGTGTGTGTGAAAGCCGTCCTTCAGCTAGCTTGTTGGGAACACAAAGTTTCTTTTCAGTTGCAAACTCCATTCCATACATATATATGGGGAGGTACAAGCTCCAACTCGGTTTTACAGTGAAAACTGCAGGAACTTCAAACCGGCACTAGGAAACAGACTGAGAAAGCTGAGAAAAAGTGTCTCCTGCAACCCGTTCCCTTGGTGATAGATGAACGAACGTCTCTCGACTTGCTCAGTTCTGAGAGATAAGTGTGTGTGAAAGCCGTCCTTCAGCTAGCTTGTTGGGAACACAAAGTTTCTTTTCAGTTGCAAACTCCATTCCTTACATACATATGGGAGGTACAAGCTCCAACTCGGTTTTACAGTGAAAACTGCAGGAACTTGAAAACGGCACTAGGAAATAGACTGAGAAAGCAGAGAAAAAGTGTCTCCTGCAACCCGTTCCCTTGGTGCTAGATGAACGAACGTCTCTCCACTTGCTCAGTTCTGAGAGATAAGTGTGTGTGAAAGCCGTCCTTCAGCTAGCTTGTTGGGAACACAAAGTTTCTTTTCAGTTGCAAACTCCATTCCATACATATATATGGGAGGTACAAGCTCCAACTCGATTTTACAGTGAAAACTGCAGGAACTTCAAACCGGCACTAGGAAATAGACTGAGAAAGCAGAGAAAAAGGGTCTCCTGCAACCCGTTCCCTTGGTGCTAGATGAACGAACGTCTCTCCACTTGCTCAGTTCTGAGAGATAAGTGTGTTTGAAAGCCGTCCTTCAGCTAGCTTGTTGGGAACACAAAGTTTCTTTTCAGTTGCAAACTTCATTCCATACATATATATGGGGAGGTACAAGCTCCAACTCGGTTTTACAGTGAAAACTGCAGGAACTTGAAACCGGCACTAGGAAATAGACTGAGAAAGCAGAGAAAAAGTGTCTCCTGCAACCCGTTCCCTTGGTGCTAGATGAACGAACGTCTCTCCACTTGCTCAGTTCTGAGAGATAGGTGTGTGTGAAAGCCGTCCTTCACCTAGCTTGTTGGGAACACCAAGTTTCTTTTCAGTTGCAAACTCCATTCCATACATATATATGGGGAGGTACAAGCTCCAACTCGGTTTTACAGTGAAAACTGCAGGAACTTCAAACCGGCACTAGGAAACAGACTGAGAAAGCAGAGAAAAAGTGTCTCCTGCAACCCGTTCCCTTGGTGCTAGATGAACGAACGTCTCTCCACTTGCTCAGTTCTGAGAGATAAGTGTGTGTGAAAGCCGTCCTTCACCTAGCTTGTTGGGAACACAAAGTTTCTTTTCAGTTGCAAACTCCATTCCATACATATATATGGGGAGGTACAAGCTCCAACTAGGTTTTACAGTGAAAACTGCAGGAACTTCAAACCGGCACAAGGAAACAGACTGAGAAAGCTGAGAAAAAGTGTCTCCTGCAACCCGTTCCCTTGGTGCTAGATGAACGAACGTCTCTCCACTTGCTCAGTTCTGAGAGATAAGTGTGTGTGAAAGCCGTCCTTCAGCTAGCTTGTTGGGAACACAAAGTTTCTTTTCAGTTGCAAACTCCATTCCATACATATATATGGGAGGTACAAGCTCCAACTCGGTTTTACAGTGAAAACCGCAGGAACTTGAAACCGGCAATAGGAAATAGACTGAGAAAGCAGAGATAAAGTGTCTCCTGCAACCCGTTCCCTTGGTGCTAGATGAACGAACGTCTCTCCACTTGCTCAGTTCTGAGAGATAAGTGTGTGTGAAAGCCGTCCTTCAGCTAGCTTGTTGGGAACACCAAGTTTCTTTTCAGGTGCAAACTCCATTCCATACATATATATGGGAGGTACAAGCTCCAACTCGGTTTTACAGTGAAAACTGCAGGAACTTCAAACCGGCACTAGGAAACAGACTGAGAAAGCTGAGAAAAAGTGTCTCCTGCAACCCGTTCCCTTGGTGCTAGATGAACGAACATCTCTCCACTTGCTCAGTTCTGAGAGATAAGTGTGTGTGAAAGCCGTCCTTCAGCTAGCTTGTTGGGAACACCAAGTTTCTTTTCAGTTGCAAACTCCATTCCATACATATATATGGGGAGGTACAAGCTCCAACTCGGTTTTACAGTGAAAACTGCAGGAACTTCAAACCGGCACTAGGAAACAGACTGAGAAAGCAGAGAAAAAGTGTCTCCTGCAACCCGTTCCCTTGGTGCTAGATGAACGAACGTCTCTCCACTTGCTCAGTTCTGAGAGATAAGTGTGTGTGAAAGCCGTCCTTCACCTAGCTTGTTGGGAACACAAAGTTTCTTTTCAGTTGCAAACTCCATTCCATACATATATATGGGGAGGTACAAGCTCCAACTAGGTTTTACAGTGAAAACTGCAGGAACTTCAAACCGGCACAAGGAAACAGACTGAGAAAGCTGAGAAAAAGTGTCTCCTGCAACCCGTTCCCTTGGTGCTAGATGAACGAACGTCTCTCCACTTGCTCAGTTCTGAGAGATAAGTGTGTGTGAAAGCCGTCCTTCAGCTAGCTTGTTGGGAACACAAAGTTTCTTTTCAGTTGCAAACTCCATTCCATACATATATATGGGAGGTACAAGCTCCAACTCGGTTTTACAGTGAAAACCGCAGGAACTTGAAACCGGCAATAGGAAATAGACTGAGAAAGCAGAGATAAAGTGTCTCCTGCAACCCGTTCCCTTGGTGCTAGATGAACGAACGTCTCTCCACTTGCTCAGTTCTGAGAGATAAGTGTGTGTGAAAGCCGTCCTTCAGCTAGCTTGTTGGGAACACCAAGTTTCTTTTCAGGTGCAAACTCCATTCCATACATATATATGGGAGGTACAAGCTCCAACTCGGTTTTACAGTGAAAACTGCAGGAACTTCAAACCGGCACTAGGAAACAGACTGAGAAAGCAGAGAAAAAGTGTCTCCTGCAACCCGTTCCCTTGGTGCTAGATGAACGAACATCTCTCCACTTGCTCAGTTCTGAGAGATAAGTGTGTGTGAAAGCCGTCCTTCAGCTAGCTTGTTGGGAACACAAAGTTTCTTTTCAGTTGCAAACTTCATTCCATACATATATATGGGGAGGTACAAGCTCCAACTCGGTTTTACAGTGAAAACTGCAGGAACTTCAAACCGGCCCTAGGAAACAGACTGAGAAAGCTGAGAAAAAGTGTCTCCTGCAACCCGTTCCCTTGGTGCTAGATGAACGAACGTCTCTCCACTTGCTCAGTTCTGAGAGATAAGTGTGTGTGAAAGCCGTCCTTCAGCTAGCTTGTTGGGAACACAAAGTTTCTTTTCAGTTGCAAACTCCATTCCATACATATATATGGGAGGTACAAGCTCCAACTCGGTTTTACAGTGAAAACTGCAGGAACTTCAAACCGGCACTAGGAAATAGACTGAGAAAGCAGAGAAAAAGTGTCTCCTGCAACCCGTTCCCTTGGTGTTAGATGAACGAACGTCTCTCGACTTGCTCAGTTCTGAGAGATAAGTGTGTGTGAAAGCCGTCCTTCAGCTAGCTTGTTGGGAACACAAAGTTTCTTTTCAGTTGCAAACTCCATTCCATACATGTATATGGGAGGTACAAGCTCCAACTCGGTTTTACAGTGAAAACTGCAGGAACTTGAAACCGGCACTAGGAAATATACTGAGAAAGCAGAGAAAAAGTGTCCCCTGCAACCCGTTCCCTTGGTGCTAGATGAACGAACGTCTCTCCACTTGCTTAGTTCTTAGAGATAAGTGTGTGTGAAAGCCGTCCTTCAACTAGCTTGTTGGGAACACCAAGATTCTTTTCATTTGCAAACTCCATTCCATACATATATATGGGGAGGTACAAGCTCCAACTCGGTTTTACAGTGAAAACTGCAGGAACTTCAAACCGGCACTAGGAAACAGACTGAGAAAGCAGAGAAAAAGTGTCTCCTGCAACCCGTTCCCTTGGTGCTAGATGAACGAACGTCTCTCCACTTGCTCAGTTCTGAGAGATAATTGTGTGTGAAAGCCGTCCTTCACCTAGCTTGTTGGGAACACAAAGTTTCTTTTCAGTTGCAAACTCCATTCCATACATATATATGGGGAGGTACAAGCTCCAACTCGGTTTTACAGTGAAAACTGCAGGAACTTCAAACCGGCACTAGCAAACAGACTGAGAAAGCTGAGAAAAAGTGTCTCCTGCAACCCGTTCCCTTGGTGCTAGAAGAACGAACGTCTCTCCATTTGCTCAGTTCTGAGAGATAAGTGTGTGTGAAAGCCGTTCTTCAGCTAGCTTGTTGGGAACACAAAGTTTCTTTTCAGTTGCAAACTCCATTCCATACATATATATGGAGAGGTACAAGCTCCAACTCGGTTTTACAGTGAAAACTGCAGGAACTTGAAACCGGCAATAGGAAATAGACTGAGAAAGCAGAGAAAAAGTGTCTCCTGCAACCCGTTCCCTTGGTGCTAGATGAACGAACGTCTCTCCACTTGCTCAGTTCTGAGAGATAAGTGTGTGTGAAAGCCGTCCTTCAGCTAGCTTGTTGGGAACACCAAGTTTCTTTTCAGTTGCAAACTCCATTCCATACATATATATGGGGAGGTACAAGCTCCAACTCGGTTTTACAGTGAAAACTGCAGGAACTTCAAACCGGCACTAGGAAACAGACTGAGAAAGCTGAGAAAAAGTGTCTCCTGCAACCCGTTCCCTTGGTGCTAGATGAACGAACGTCTCTCAACTTGCTCAGTTCTGAGAGATAAGTGTGTGTGAAAGCCGTCCTTCAGCTAGCTTGTTGGGAACACAAAGTTTCTTTTCAGTTGCAAACTCCATTCCATACATATATATGGGGAGGTACAAGCTCCAACTCGGTTTTACAGTGAAAACTGCAGGAACTTCAAACCGGCACTAGCAAACAGACTGAGAAAGCAGAGAAAATGTTTCTCCTGCAACCCGTTCCCTTGGTGCTAGATGAACGAACGTCTCTCCACTTGCTCAGTTCTGAGAGATAAGTGTGTGTGAAAGCCGTCCTTCAGCTAGCTTGTTGGGAACACAAAGTTTCTTTTCAGTTGCAAACTCCATTCCATACATATATATGGGGAGGTACAAGCTCCAACTCGGTTTTACAGTGAAAACTGCAGGAACTTCAAACCGGCACTAGGAAATAGACTGAGAAAGCAGAGAAAAAGTGTCTCCTGCAACCCGTTCCCTTGGTGATAGATGAACGAACGTCTCTCCACTTGCTCAGTTCTGAGAGATAAGTGTGTGTGAAAGCCGTCCTTCAGCTAGCTTGTTGGGAACACAAAGTTTCTTTTCAGTTGCAAACTCCATTCCATACATATATATGGGGAGGTACAAGCTCCAACTCGGTTTTACAGTGAAAACTGCAGGAACTTCAAACCGGCACTAGGAAATAGACTGAGAAAGCAGAGAAAAAGTGTCTCCTGCAACCCGTTCCCTTGGTGCTAGATGAACGAACGTCTCTCGACTTGCTCAGTTCTGAGAGATAAGTGTGTGTGAAAGCCGTCCTTCAGCTAGCTTGTTGGGAACACAAAGTTTCTTTTCAGTTGCAAACTCCATTCCATACATATATATGGGGAGGTACAAGCTCCAACTCGGTTTTACAGTGAAAACTGCAGGAACTTCAAACCGGCACTAGGAAACAGACTGAGAAAGCAGAGAAAAAGTGTCTCCTGCAACCCGTTCCCTTGGTGCTAGATGAACGAAAGTCTCTCCACTTGCTCAGTTCTGAGAGATAAGTGTGTGTGAAAGCCATCCTTCAGCTAGCTTGTTGGGAACACAAAGTTTCTTTTCAGTTGCAAACTCCATTCCATACATATATATGGGAGGTACAAGCTCCAACTCGGTTTTACAGTGAAAACTGCAGGAACTTCAAACCGGCACTAGGAAATAGACTGAGAAAGCAGAGAAAAAGTGTCTCCTGCAACCCGTTCCCTTGGTGCTAGATGAACGAACGTCTCTCCACTTGCTCAGTTCTGAGAGATAAGTGTGTGTGAAAGCCGTCCTTCAGCTAGCTTGTTGGGAACACAAAGTTTCTTTTCAGTTGCAAACTCCATTCCATACATATATATGGGAGGTACAAGCTCCAACTCGGTTTTACAGTGAAAACTGCAGGAACTTGAAACCGGCACAAGGAAATAGACTGAGAAAGCAGAGAAAAAGTGTCTCCTGCAACCCGTTCCCTTGGTGCTAGGTGAACGAACGTCTCTCCACTTGCTCAGTTCTGAGAGATAAGTGTGTGTGAAAGCCGTCCTTCAGCTAGCTTGTTGGGAACACCAAGTTTCTTTTCAGTTGCAAACTCCATTCCATACATATATATGGGGAGGTACAAGCTCCAACTCGGTTTTACAGTGAAAATTGCAGGAACTTCAAACCGGCACTAGGAAACAGACTGAGAAAGCAGAGAAAAAGTGTCTCCTGCAACCCGTTCCCTTGGTGCTAGATGAACGAACGTCTCTCCACTTGCTCAGTTCTGAGAGATAAGTGTGTGTGAAAGCCGTCCTTCAGCTAGCTTCTTGGGAACACAAAGTTTCTTTTCAGTTGCAAACTCCATTCCATACATATATATGGGGAGGTACAAGCTCCAACTAGGTTTTACAGTGAAAACTGCAGGAACTTCAAACCGGCACTAGGAAACAGACTGAGAAAGCTGAGAAAAAGTGTCTCCTGCAACCCGTTAACTTGGTGCTAGATGAACGAACGTCTCTCAACTTGCTCAGTTCTGAGACATAAGTGTGTGTGAAAGCCATCCTTCAGCTAGCTTGTTGGGAGCACAAAGTTTCTTTTCAGTTGCAAACTCCATTCCATACATATATATGGGGAGGTACAAGCTCCAACTCGGTTTTACAGTGAAAACTGTAGGAACTTCAAACCGGCACTAGGAAACAGACTGAGAAAGCAGAGAAAAAGTGTCTACTGCAACCCGTTCCCTTGGTGCTAGATGAACGAAAGTCTCTCCACTTGCTCAGTTCTGAGAGATAAGTGTGTGTGAAAGCCATCCTTCAGCTAGCTTGTTGGGAACACAAAGTTTCTTTTCAGTTTCAAACTCCATTCCATACATATATATGGGAGGTACAAGCTCCAACTCGGTTTTACAGTGAAAACTGCAGGAACTTGAAACCGGCACTAGGAAATAGACTGAGAAAGCAGAGAAAAAGTGTCTCCTGCAACCCGTTCCCTTGGTGCTAGATGAACGAACGTCTCTCCACTTGCTCAGTTCTGAGAGATAAGTGTGTGTGAAAGCCGTCCTTCAGCTAGCTTGTTGGGAACACAAAGTTTCTTTTCAGTTGCAAACTCCATTCCATACATATATATGGGAGGTACAAGCTCCAACTCGGTTTTACAGTGAAAACTGCAGGAACTTGAAACCGGCACTAGGAAATAGACTGAGAAAGCAGAGAAAAAGTGTCTCCTGCAACCCGTTCCCTTGGTGCTAGATGAACGAACGTCTCTCCACTTGCTCAGTTCTGAGAGATAAGTGTGTGTGAAAGCCGTCCTTCAGCTAGCTTGTTGGGAACACAAAGTTTCTTTTCAGTTGCAAACTCCATTCCATACATATATATGGGAGGTACAAGCTCCAACTCGGTTTTACAGTGAAAACTGCAGGAACTTCAAACCGGCACTAGGAAATAGACTGAGAAAGCAGAGAAAAAGGGTCTCCTGCAACCCGTTCCCTTGGTGCTAGATGAACGAACGTCTCTCCACTTGCTCAGTTCTGAGAGATAAGTGTGTGTGAAAGCCGTCCTTCAGCTAGCTTCTTGGGAACACAAAGTTTCTTTTCAGTTGCAAACTTCATTCCATACATATATATGGGGAGGTACAAGCTCCAACTCGGTTTTACAGTGAAAACTGCAGGAACTTGAAACCGGCACTAGAAAATAGACTGAGAAAGCAGAGAAAAAGTGTCTCCTGCAACCCGTTCCCTTGGTGCTAGATGAACGAACGTCTCTCCACTTGCTCAGTTCTGAGAGATAAGTGTGTGTGAAAGCCGTCCTTCACCTAGCTTGTTGGGAACACCAAGTTTCTTTTCAGTTGCAAACTCCATTCCATACATATATATGGGGAGGTACAAGCTCCAACTCGGTTTTACAGTGAAAACTGCAGGAACTTCAAACCGGCACTAGGAAACAGACTGAGAAAGCAGAGAAAAAGTGTCTCCTGCAACCCGTTCCCTTGGTGCTAGATGAACGAACGTCTCTCCACTTGCTCAGTTCTGAGAGATAAGTGTGTGTGAAAGCCGTCCTTCACCTAGCTTGTTGGGAACACAAAGTTTCTTTTCAGTTGCAAACTCCATTCCATACATATATATGGGGAGTTACAAGCTCCAACTAGGTTTTACAGTGAAAACTGCAGGAACTTCAAACCGGCACAAGGAAACAGACTGAGAAAGCTGAGAAAAAGTGTCTCCTGCAACCCGTTCCCTTGGTGCTAGATGAACGAACGTCTCTCCACTTGCTCAGTTCTGAGAGATAAGTGTGTGTGAAAGCCGTCCTTCAGCTAGCTTGTTGGGAACACAAAGTTTCTTTTCAGTTGCAAACTCCATTCCATACATATATATGGGAGGTACAAGCTCCAACTCGGTTTTACAGTGAAAACCGCAGGAACTTGAAACCGGCAATAGGAAATAGACTGAGAAAGCAGAGAAAAAGTGTCTCCTGCAACCCGTTCCCTTGGTGCTAGATGAACGAACGTCTCTCCACTTGCTCAGTTCTGAGAGATAAGTGTGTGTGAAAGCCGTCCTTCAGCTAGCTTGTTGGGAACACCAAGTTTCTTTTCAGGTGCAAACTCCATTCCATACATATATATGGGAGGTACAAGCTCCAACTCGGTTTTACAGTGAAAACTGCAGGAACTTCAAACCGGCACTAGGAAACAGACTGAGAAAGCTGAGAAAAAGTGTCTCCTGCAACCCGTTCCCTTGGTGCTAGATGAACGAAAGTCTCTCCACTTGCTCAGTTCTGAGAGATAAGTGTGTGTGAAAGCCGTCCTTCAGCTAGCTTGTTGGGAACACAAAGTTTCTTTTCAGTTGCAAACTCCATTCCATACATATATATGGGGAGGTACAAGCTCCAACTCGGTTTTACAGTGAAAACTGCAGGAACTTCAAACCGGCACTAGCAAACAGACTGAGAAAGCAGAGAAAAAGTGTCTCCTGCAACCCGTTCCCTTGGTGCTAGATGAACGAACGTCTCTCCACTTGCTCAGTTCTGAGAGATAAGTGTGTGTGAAAGCCGTCCTTCAGCTAGCTTGTTGGGAACACCAAGTTTCTTTTCAGTTGCAAACTCCATTCCATACATATATATGGGGAGGTACAAGCTCCAACTCGGTTTTACAGTGAAAACTGCAGGAACTTCAAACCGGCACTAGGAAACAGACTGAGAAAGCAGAGAAAAAGTGTCTCCTGCAACCCGTTCCCTTGGTGCTAGATGAACGAACGTCTCTCCACTTGCTCAGTTCTGAGAGATAAGTGTGTGTGAAAGCCGTCCTTCACCTAGCTTGTTGGGAACACAAAGTTTCTTTTCAGTTGCAAACTCCATTCCATACATATATATGGGGAGGTACAAGCTCCAACTCGGTTTTACAGTGAAAACTGCAGGAACTTCAAACCGGCACTAGGAAACAGACTGAGAAAGCTGAGAAAAAGTGTCTCCTGCAACCCGTTCCCTTGGAGCTAGATGAACGAACGTATCTCCATTTGCTCCGTTCTGAGAGATAAGTGTGTGTGAAAGCCGTCCTTCAGCTAGCTTGTTGGGAACACAAAGTTTCTTTTCAGTTGCAAACTCCATTCCATACATATATATGGGGAGGTACAAGCTCCAACTCGGTTTTACAGTGAAAACTGCAGGAACTTCAAACCGGCACTAGGAAACAGACTGAGAAAGCAGAGAAAAAGTGTCTCCTGCAACCCGTTCCCTTGGTGCTAGATGAACGAAAGTCTCTCCACTTGCTCAGTTCTGAGAGATAAGTGTGTGTGAAAGCCATCCTTCAGCTAGCTTGTTGGGAACACAAAGTTTCTTTTCAGTTGCAAACTCCATTCCATACATATATATGGGAGGTACAAGCTCCAACACGGTTTTACAGTGAAAACTGCAGGAACTTCAAACCGGCACTAGGAAATAGACTGAGAAAGCAGAGAAAAAGTGTCTCCTGCAACCCGTTCCCTTGGTGCTAGATGAACGAACGTCTCTCCACTTGCTCAGTTCTGAGAGATAAGTGTGTGTGAAAGCCGTCCTTCAGCTAGATTGTTGGGAACACAAAGTTTCTTTTCAGTTGCAAACTCCATTCCATACATATATATGGGAGGTACAAGCTCCAACTCGGTTTTACAGTGAAAACTGCAGGAACTTGAAACCGGCACTAGGAAATAGACTGAGAAAGCAGAGAAAAAGTGTCTCCTACAACCCGTTCCCTTGGTGCTAGATGAACGAACGTCTCTCCACTTGCTCAGTTCTGAGAGATAAGTGTGTGTGAAAGCCGTCCTTCAGCTAGCTTGTTGGGAACACAAAGTTTCTTTTCAGTTGCAAACTCCATTCCATACATATATATGGGAGGTACAAGCTCCAACTCGGTTTTACAGTGAAAACTGCAGGAACTTCAAACCGGCACTAGGAAACAGACTGAGAAAGCTGAGAAAAAGTGTCTCCTGCAACCCGTTCCCTTGGTGCTAGATGAACGAACGTCTCTCCACTTGCTCAGTTCTGAGAGATAAGTGTGTGTGAAAGCCGTCCTTCACCTAGCTTGTTGGGAACACAAAGTTTCTTTTCAGTTGCAAACTCCATTCCATACATATATATGGGGAGGTACAAGCTCCAACTCGGTTTTACAGTGAAAACTGCAGGAACTTCAAACCGGCTCTAGGAAACAGACTGAGAAAGCAGAGAAAAAGTGTCTCCTGCAACCCGTTCCCTTGGTGCTAGATGAACGAACGTCTCTCAACTTGCTCAGTTCTGAGAGATAAGTGTGTGTGAAAGCCGTCCTTCAGCTAGCTTGTTGGGAACACAAAGTTTCTTTTCAGTTGCAAACTCCATTCCATACATATATATGGGGAGGTACAAGCTCCAACTCGGTTTTACAGTGAAAACTGCAGGAACTTCAAACCGGCACTAGGAAACAGACTGAGAAAGCTGAGAAAAAGTGTCTCCTGCAACCCGTTCCCTTGGTGCTAGATGAACGAACGTCTCTCCACTTGCTCAGTTCTGAGAGATAAGTGTGTGTGAAAGCCGTCCTTCAGATAGCTTGTTGGGAACACAAAGTTTCTTTTCAGTTGCAAACTCCATTCCATACATATATATGGGGAGGTACAAGCTCCAACTCGGTTTTACAGTGAAAACTGCAGGAACTTCAAACCGGCACTAGGAAACAGACTGAGAAAGCTGAGAAAAAGTGTCTCCTGCAACCCGTTCCCTTGGTGCTAGATGAACGAACGTCTCTCCACTTGCTCAGTTCTGAGAGATAAGTGTGTGTGAAAGCCGTCCTTCAGCTAGCTTGTTGGGAACACAAAGTTTCTTTTCAGTTGCAAACTCCATTCCATACATATATATGGGAAGTACAAGCTCCAACTCGGTTTTACAGTGAAAACTGCAGGAACTTCAAACCGGCACTAGGAAATAGACTGAGAAAGCAGAGAAAAAGTGTCTCCTGCAACCCGTTCCCTTGGTGCTAGATGAACGAACGTCTCTCCACTAGCTCAGTTCTGAGAGATATGTGTGTTTGAAAGCCGTCCTACAGCTAGCTTGTTGGGAACACAAAGTTTCTTTTCAGTTGCAAACTCCATTCCATACATATATATGGGAGGTACAAGCTCCAACTCGGTTTTACAGTGAAAACTGCAGGAACTTCAAACCGGCACTAGGAAACAGACTGAGAAAGCTGAGAAAAAGTGTCTCCTGCAACCCGTTCCCTTGGTGCTAGATGAACGAACGTCTCTCCACTTGCTCAGTTCTGAGAGATAAGTGTGTGTGAAAGCCGTCCTTCAGCTAGCTTGTTGGGAACACAAAGTTTCTTTTCAGTTGCAAACTCCATTCCATACATATATATGGGAGGTACAAGCTCCAACTCGGTTTTACAGTGAAAACTGCAGGAACTTGAAACCGGCACTAGGAAATAGACTGAGAAAGCAGAGAAACAGTGTCTCCTGCAACCCGTTCCCTTGGTGCTAGATGAACGAACGTCTCTCCACTTGCTCAGTTCTGAGAGATAAGTGTGTGTGAAAGCCGTCCTTCAGCTAGCTTGTTGGGAACACCAAGTTTCTTTTCAGTTGCAAACTCCATTCCATACATATATATGGGGAGGTACCAGCTCCAACTCGGTTTTACAGTGAAAACTGCAGGAACTTCAAACCGGCACTAGGAAACAGACTGAGAAAGCAGAGAAAAAGTGTCTCCTGCAACCCGTTCCCTTGGTGCTAGATGAACGAACGTCTCTCCACTTGCTCAGTTCTGAGAGATAAGTGTGTGTGAAAGCCGTCCTTCACCTAGCTTGTTGGGAACACAAAGTTTCTTTTCAGTTGCAAACTCCATTCCATACATATATAAGGGGAGGTACAAGCTCCAACTAGGTTTTACAGTGAAAACTGCAGGAACTTCAAACCGGCACTAGGAAACAGACTGAGAAAGCTGAGAAAAAGTGTCTCCTGCAACCCGTTCCCTTGGTGCTAGATGAACGAACGTCTCTCCACTTGCTCAGTTCTGAGAGATAAGTGTGTGTGAAGGCCGTCCTTCAGCTAGCTTGTTGGGAACACAAAGTTTCTTTTCAGTTGCAAACTCCATTCCATACATATATATGGGAGGTACAAGCTCCAACTCGGTTTTACAGTGAAAACTGCAGGAACTTCAAACCGGCACTAGGAAACAGACTGAGAAAGCTGAGAAAAAGTGTCTCCTGCAACCCGTTCCCTTGGTGCTAGATGAACGAACGTCTCTCCACCCTTTCAGTTCTGAGAGATAAGTGTGTGTGAAAGCCATCCTTCAGCTAGCTTGTTGGGAACACAAAGTTTCTTTTCAGTTGCAAACTTCATTCCATACATATATATGGGGAGGTACAAGCTCCAACTCGGTTTTACAGTGAAAACTGCAGGAACTTCAAACCGGCACTAGGAAACAGACTGAGAAAGCTGAGAAAAGTGTCTCCTGCAACCCGTTCCCTTGGTGCTAGATGAACGAACGTCTCTCCACTTGCTCAGTTCTGAGAGATAAGTGTGTGTGAAAGCCGTCCTTCAGCTAGCTTGTTGGGAACACAAAGTTTCTTTTCAGTTGCAAACTCCATTCCATACATATATATGGGGAGGTACAAGCTCCAACTCGGTTTTACAGTGAAAACTGCAGGAACTTCAAACCGGCACTAGGAAACAGACTGAGAAAGCAGAGAAAAAGTGTCTCCTGCAACCCGTTCCCTTGGTGCTAGATGAACGAACGTCTCTCCACTTGCTCAGTTCTGAGAGATAAGTGTGTGTGAAAGCCGTCCTTCAGCTAGCTTGTTGGGAACACAAAGTTTCTCTTCAGTTGCAAACTCCATTCCATACATATATATGGGGAGGTACAAGCTCCAACTCGGTTTTACAGTGAAAACTGCAGGAACTTCAAACCGGCACTAGGAAACAGACTGAGAAAGCAGAGAAAAAGTGTCTCCTGCAACCCGTTCCCTTGGTGCTAGATGAACGAACGTCTCTCCACTTGCTCAGTTCTGAGAGATAAGTGTGTGTGAAAGCCATACTTCAGCTAGCTTGTTGGGAACACAAAGTTTCTTTTCAGTTGCAAACTCCATTCCATACATATATATGGGAGGTACAAGCTCCAACTCGGTTTTACAGTGAAAACTGCAGGAACTTCAAACCGGCAGTAGGAAAGAGACTGAGAAAGCAGAGAAAAAGTGTCTCCTGCAACCCGTTCCCTTGGTGCTAGATGAACGAACGTCTCTCCACTTGCTCAGTTCTGAGATATAAGTGTGTGTGAAAGCCGTCCTTCAGCTAGCTTGTTGGGAACACAAAGTTTCTTTTCAGTTGCAAACTCCATTCCATACATATATATGGGAGGTAGAAGCTCCAACTCGGTTTACAGTGAAAACTGCAGGAACTTGAAACCGGCACAAGGAAATAGACTGAGAAAGCAGAGAAAAAGTGTCTCCTGCAACCCGTTCCCTTGGTGCTAGATGAACGAACGTCTCTCCACTTGCTCAGTTCTGAGAGATAAGTGTGTGTGAAAGCCGTCCTTCAGCTAGCTTGTTGGGAACGCCAAGTTTCTTTTCAGTTGCAAACTCCATTCCATACATATATATGGGGAGGTATCAGCTCCAACTCGGTTTTACAGTGCAAACTGCAGGAACTTCAAACCGGCACTAGGAAACAGACTGAGAAAGCTGAGAAAAAGTGTCTCCTGCAACCCGTTCCCTTGGTGCTAGATGAACGAACGTCTCTCAACTTGCTCAGTTCTGAGAGATAAGTGTGTGTGAAAGCCGTCCTTCAGCTAGCTTCTTGGGAACACAAAGTTTCTTTTCAGTTGCAAACTCCATTCCATACATATATATTGGGAGGTACAAGCTCCAACTAGGTTTTACAGTGAAAACTGCAGGAACTTCAAACCGGCACTAGGAAACAGACTGAGAAAGCTGAGAAAAAGTGTCTCCTGCAACCCGTTCCCTTGGTGCTAGATGAACGAACGTCTCTCCATTTGCTCAGTTCTGAGAGATAAGTGTGTGTGAAAGCCGTCCTTCAGCTAGCTTCTTGGGAACACAAAGTTTCTTTTCAGTTGCAAACTCCATTCCATACATATATATGGGGAGGTACAAGCTCCAACTAGGTTTTACAGTGAAAACTGCAGGAACTTCAAACCGGCACTAGGAAACAGACTGAGAAAGCTGAGAAAAAGTGTCTCCTGCAACCCGTTCCCTTGGTGCTAGATGAACGAACGTCTCTCCACCCTTTCAGTTCTGAGAGATAAGTGTGTGTGAAAGCCATCCTTCAGCTAGCTTGTTGGGAACACAAAGTTTCTTTTCAGTTGCAAACTTCATTCCATACATATATATGGGGAGGTACAAGCTCCAACTCGGTTTTACAGTGAAAACTGCAGGAACTTCAAACCGGCACTAGGAAACAGACTGAGAAAGCTGAGAAAAGTGTCTCCTGCAACCCGTTCCCTTGGTGCTAGATGAACGAACGTCTCTCCACTTGCTCAGTTCTGAGAGATAAGTGTGTGTGAAAGCCGTCCTTCAGCTAGCTTGTTGGGAACACAAAGTTTCTTTTCAGTTGCAAACTCCATTCCATACATATATATGGGGAGGTACAAGCTCCAACTCGGTTTTACAGTGAAAACTGCAGGAACTTCAAACCGGCACTAGGAAACAGACTGAGAAAGCAGAGAAAAAGTGTCTCCTGCAACCCGTTCCCTTGGTGCTAGATGAACGAACGTCTCTCCACTTGCTCAGTTCTGAGAGATAAGTGTGTGTGAAAGCCGTCCTTCAGCTAGCTTGTTGGGAACACAAAGTTTCTCTTCAGTTGCAAACTCCATTCCATACATATATATGGGGAGGTACAAGCTCCAACTCGGTTTTACAGTGAAAACTGCAGGAACTTCAAACCGGCACTAGGAAACAGACTGAGAAAGCAGAGAAAAAGTGTCTCCTGCAACCCGTTCCCTTGGTGCTAGATGAACGAACGTCTCTCCACTTGCTCAGTTCTGAGAGATAAGTGTGTGTGAAAGCCATACTTCAGCTAGCTTGTTGGGAACACAAAGTTTCTTTTCAGTTGCAAACTCCATTCCATACATATATATGGGAGGTACAAGCTCCAACTCGGTTTTACAGTGAAAACTGCAGGAACTTCAAACCGGCAGTAGGAAAGAGACTGAGAAAGCAGAGAAAAAGTGTCTCCTGCAACCCGTTCCCTTGGTGCTAGATGAACGAACGTCTCTCCACTTGCTCAGTTCTGAGATATAAGTGTGTGTGAAAGCCGTCCTTCAGCTAGCTTGTTGGGAACACAAAGTTTCTTTTCAGTTGCAAACTCCATTCCATACATATATATGGGAGGTAGAAGCTCCAACTCGGTTTACAGTGAAAACTGCAGGAACTTGAAACCGGCACAAGGAAATAGACTGAGAAAGCAGAGAAAAAGTGTCTCCTGCAACCCGTTCCCTTGGTGCTAGATGAACGAACGTCTCTCCACTTGCTCAGTTCTGAGAGATAAGTGTGTGTGAAAGCCGTCCTTCAGCTAGCTTGTTGGGAACGCCAAGTTTCTTTTCAGTTGCAAACTCCATTCCATACATATATATGGGGAGGTATCAGCTCCAACTCGGTTTTACAGTGCAAACTGCAGGAACTTCAAACCGGCACTAGGAAACAGACTGAGAAAGCTGAGAAAAAGTGTCTCCTGCAACCCGTTCCCTTGGTGCTAGATGAACGAACGTCTCTCCACTTGCTCAGTTCTGAGAGATAAGTGTGTGTGAAAGCCGTCCTTCAGCTAGCTTGTTGGGAACACAAAGTTTCTTTTCAGTTGCAAACTCCATTCCATACATATATATGGGGAGGTACAAGCTCCAACTCGGTTTTACAGTGAAAACTGCAGGAACTTCAAACCGGCACTAGGAAACAGACTGAGAAAGCAGAGAAAAAGTGTCTCCTGCAACCCGTTCCCTTGGTGCTAGATGAACGAACGTCTCTCCACTTGCTCAGTTCTGAGAGAGAAGTGTGTGTGAAAGCCGTCCTTCAGCTAGCTTGTTGGGAACACAAAGTTTCTTTTCAGTTGCAAACTCCATTCCATACATATATATGGGAGGTACAAGCTCCAACTCGGTTTTACAGTGAAAACTGCAGGAACTTCAAACCGGCACTAGGAAACAGACTGAGAAAGCAGAGAAAAAGTGTCTCCTGCAACCCGTTCCCTTGGTGCTAGATGAACGAAAGTCTCTCCACTTGCTCAGTTCTGAGAGATAAGTGTGTGTGAAAGCCGTCCTTCACCTAGCTTGTTGGGAACACAAAGTTTCTTTTCAGTTGCAAACTCCATTCCATACATATATATGGGAGGTACAAGCTCCAACTCGGTTTTACAGTGAAAACTGCAGGAACTTCAAACCGGCACTAGGAAATAGACTGAGAAAGCAGAGAAAAAGTGTCTCCTGCAACCCGTTCCCTTGGTGCTAGATGAACGAACGTCTCTCCACTTGCTCAGTTCTGAGAGATAAGTGTGTGTGAAAGCCGTCCTTCAGCTAGATTGTTGGGAACACAAAGTTTCTTTTCAGTTGCAAACTCCATTCCATACATATATATGGGAGGTACAAGCTCCAACTCGGTTTTACAGTGAAAACTGCAGGAACTTCAAACCGGCACTAGGAAACAGACTGAGAAAGCAGAGAAAAAGTGTCTCCTGCAACCCGTTCCCTTGGTGCTAGATGAACGAAAGTCTCTCCACTTGCTCAGTTCTGAGAGATAAGTGTGTGTGAAAGCCGTCCTTCACCTAGCTTGTTGGGAACACAAAGTTTCTTTTCAGTTGCAAACTCCATTCCATACATATATATGGGGAGGTACAAGCTCCAACTCGGTTTTACAGTGAAAACTGCAGGAACTTCATACCGGCACTAGGAAACAGACTGAGAAAGCTGAGAAAAAGTGTCTCCTGCAACCCGTTCCCTTGGTGCTAGATGAACGAACGTCTCTCCACCCTTTCAGTTCTGAGAGATAAGTGTGTGTGAAAGCCGTCCTTCAGCTAGCTTGTTGGGAACACAAAGTTTCTTTTCAGTTGCAAACTGCATTCCATACATATATATGGGGAGGTACAAGCTCCAACTCGGTTTTACAGTGAAAACTGCAGGAACTTCAAACCGGCACTAGGAAACAGATTGAGAAAGCAGAGAAAAAGTGTCTCCTGCAACCCGTTCCCTTGGTGCTAGATGAACGAACGTCTCTCAACTTGCTCAGTTCTGAGAGATAAGTGTGTGTGAAAGCCGTCCTTCACCTAGCTTGTTGGGAACACAAAGTTTCTTTTCAGTTGCAAACTCCATTCCATACATATATATGGGGAGGTACAAGCTCCAACTAGGTTTTACAGTGAAAACTGCAGGAACTTCAAACCGGCACTAGGAAACAGACTGAGAAAGCTGAGAAAAAGTGTCTCCTGCAACCCGTTCCCTTGGTGCTAGATGAACGAACGTCTCTCCACTTGCTCAGTTCTGAGAGATAAGTGTGTGTGAAAGCCGTCCTTCAGATAGCTTGTTGGGAACACAAAGTTTCTTTTCAGTTGCAAACTCCATTCCATACATATATAGGGGAGGTACAAGCTCCAACTCGGTTTTACAGTGAAAACTGCAGGAACTTCAAACCGGCACTAGGAAATAGACTGAGAAAGCAGAGAAAAAGTGTCTCCTGCAACCCGTTCCCTTGGTGCTAGATGAACGAACGTCTCTCCACTTGCTCAGTTCTGAGAGATAAGTGTGTGTGAAAGCCGTCCTTCAGCTAGCTTGTTGGGAACACAAAGTTTCTTTTCAGTTGCAAACTCCATTCCGTACATATATATGGGAGGTACCAGCTCCAACTCGGTTTTACAGTGAAAACTGCAGGAACTTCAAACCGGCACTAGGAAACAGACTGAGAAAGCTGAGAAAAAGTGTCTCCTGCAACCCGTTCCCTTGGTGCTAGATGAACGAACGTCTCTCCACTTGCTCAGTTCTGAGAGATAAGTGTGTGTGAAAGCCATCCTTCAGCTAGCTTGTTGGGAACACAAAGTTTCTTTTCAGTTGCAAACTTCATTCCATACATATATATGGGGAGGTACAAGCTCCAACTCGGTTTTACAGTGAAAACTGCAGGAACTTCAAACCGGCACTAGGAAACAGACTGAGAAAGCTGAGAAAAAGTGTCTCCTGCAACCCGTTCCCTTGGTGCTAGATGAACGAACGTCTCTCAACTTGCTCAGTTCTGAGAGATAAGTGTGTGTGAAAGCCGTCCTTCAGCTAGCTTGTTGGGAACACAAAGTTTCTTTTCAGTTGCAAACTGCATTCCATACATATATATGGTGAGGTACAAGCTCCAACTCGGTTTTACAGTGAAAACTGCAGGAACTTCAAACCGGCACTAGGAAACAGACTGAGAAAGCTGAGAAAAAGTGTCTCCTGCAACCCGTTCCCTTGGTGCTAGATGAACGAACGTCTCTCCACTTGCTCAGTTCTGAGAGATAATTGTGTGTGAAAGCCGTCCTTCAGATAGCTTGTTGGGAACACAAAGTTTCTTTTCAGTTGCAAACTCCATTCCATACATATATATGGGGAGGTACAAGCTCCAACTCGGTTTTACAGTGAAAACTGCAGGAACTTCAAACCGGCACTAGGAAACAGACTGAGAAAGCAGAGAAAAAGTGTCTCCTGCAACCCGTTCCCTTGGTGCTAGATGAACGAACGTCTCTCCACTTGCTCAGTTCTGAGAGATAAGTGTGTGAAAGCCGTCCTTCAGCTACCTTTTTGGGAACACAAAGTTTCTTTTCAGTTGCAAACTCCATTCCATACATATATAAGGGGAGGTACAAGCTACAACTAGGTTTTACAGTGAAAACTGCAGGAACTTCAAACCGGCACTAGGAAACAGACTGAGAAAGCTGAGAAAAAGTGTCTCCTGCAACCCGTTCCCTTGGTGCTAGATGAACGAACGTCTCTCCACTTGCTCAGTTCTGAGAGATAAGTGTGTGTGAAAGCCGTCCTTCAGCTAGCTTGTTGGGAACACAAAGTTTCTTTTCAGTTGCAAACTCCATTCCATACATATATATGGGAGGTACAAGCTCCAACTCGGTTTTACAGTGAAAACTGCAGGAACTTCAAACCGGCACTAGGAAACAGACTGAGAAAGCTGAGAAAAAGTGTCTCCTGCAACCCGTTCCCTTGGTGCTAGATGAACGAACGTCTCTCCACTTGCTCAGTTCTGAGAGATAAGTGTGTGTGAAAGCCATCCTTCAGCTAGCTTGTTGGGAACACAAAGTTTCTTTTCAGTTGCAAACTTCATTCCATACATATATATGGGGAGGTACAAGCTCCAACTCGGTTTTACAGTGAAAACTGCAGGAACTTCAAATCGGCACTAGGAAACAGACTGAGAAAGCAGAGAAAAAGTGTCTCCTGCAACCCGTTCCCTTGGTGCTAGATGAACGAACGTCTCTCCACTTGCTCAGTTCTGAGAGATAAGTGTGTGTGAAAGCCGTCCTTCAGATAGCTTGTTGGGAACACAAAGTTTCTTTTCAGTTGCAAACTCCATTCCATACATATATATGGGGAGGTACAAGCTCCAACTCGGTTTTACAGTGAAAACTGCAGGAACTTCAAACCGGCACTAGGAAACAGACTGAGAAAGCTGAGAAAAAGTGTCTCCTGCAACCCGTTCCCTTGGTGCTAGATGAACGAACGTCTCTCCACTTGCTCAGTTCTGAGAGATAAGTGTGTGTGAAAGCCGTCCTTCAACTACCTTTTTGGGAACACAAAGTTTCTTTTCAGTTGCAAACTCCATTCCATACATATATAAGGGGAGGTACAAGCTCCAACTAGGTTTTACAGTGAAAACTGCAGGAACTTCAAACCGGCACTAGGAAACAGACTGAGAAAGCTGAGAAAAAGTGTCTCCTGCAACCCGTTCCCTTGGTGCTAGATGAACGAACGTCTCTCCACTTGCTCAGTTCTGAGAGATAAGTGTGTGTGAAAGCCATCCTTCAGCTAGCTTGTTGGGAACACAAAGTTTCTTTTCATTTGCAAACTTCATTCCATACATATATATGCGGAGGTACAAGCTCCAACTCGGTTTTACAGTGAAAACTGCAGGAACTTCAAACCGGCACTAGGAAACAGACTGAGAAAGCAGAGAAAAAGTGTCCCTGCAACCCGTTCCCTTGGTGCTAGATGAACGAACGTCTCTCCACTTGCTCAGTTCTGAGAGATAAGTGTGTGTGAAAGCCGTCCTTCACCTAGCTTGTTGGGAACACAAAGTTTCTTTTCAGTTGCAAACTCCATTCCATACATATATATGGGAGGTACAAGCTCCAACTCGGTTTTACAGTGAAAACTGCAGGAACTTCAAACCGGCACTAGGAAACAGACTGAGAAAGCTGAGAAAAAGTGTCTCCTGCAACCCGTTCCCTTGGTGCTAGATGAACGAACGTCTCTCCACTTGCTCAGTTCTGAGAGATAAGTGTGTGTGAACGCCATCATTCAGCTAGCTTGTTGGGAACACAAAGTTTCTTTTCAGTTGCAAACTTCATTCCATACATATATATGGGGAGGTACAAGCTCCAACTCGGTTTTACAGTGAAAACTGCAGGAACTTCAAACCGGCACTAGGAAACAGACTGAGAAAGCTGAGAAAAAGTGTCTCCTGCAACCCGTTCCCTTGGTGCTAGATGAACGAACGTCTCTCCACTTGCTCAGTTCTGAGAGATAAGTGTGTGTGAAAGCCGTCCTTCAGATAGCTTGTTGGGAACACAAAGTTTCTTTTTAGTTGCAAACTCCATTCCATACATATATATGGGGAGGTACAAGCTCCAACTCGGTTTTACAGTGAAAACTGCAGGAACTTCAAACCGGCACTAGGAAACAGACTGAGAAAGCAGAGAAAAAGTGTCTCCTGCAACCCGTTCCCTTGGTGCTAGATGAACGAACGTCTCTCCACTTGCTCAGTTCTGAGAGATAAGTGTGTGTGAAAGCCGTCCTTCAGCTACCTTTTTGGGAACACAAAGTTTCTTTTCAGTTGCAAACTCCATTCCATACATATATAAGGGGAGGTACAAGCTCCAACTAGGTTTTACAGTGAAAACTGCAGGAACTTCAAACCGGCACTAGGAAACAGACTGAGAAAGCTGAGAAAAAGTGTCTCCTGCAACCCGTTCCCTTGGTGCTAGATGAACGAACGTCTCTCCACTTGCTCAGTTCTGAGAGATAAGTGTGTGTGAAAGCCGTCCTTCAGCTAGCTTGTTGGGAACACAAAGTTTCTTTTCAGTTGCAAACTCCATTCCATACATATATATGGGAGGTACAAGCTCCAACTCGGTTTTACAGTGAAAACTGCAGGAACTTCAAACCGGCACTAGGAAACAGACTGAGAAAGCTGAGAAAAAGTGTCTCCTGCAACCCGTTCCCTTGGTGCTAGATGAACGAACGTCTCTCCACTTGCTCAGTTCTGAGAGATAAGTGTGTGTGAAAGCCATCCTTCAGCTAGCTTGTTGGGAACACAAAGTTTCTTTTCAGTTGCAAACTTCATTCCATACATATATATGGGGAGGTACAAGCTCCAACTCGGTTTTACAGTGAAAACTGCAGGAACTTCAAACCGGCACTAGGAAACAGACTGAGAAAGCTGAGAAAAAGTGTCTCCTGCAACCCGTTCCCTTGGTGCTAGATGAACGAACGTCTCTCAACTTGCTCAGTTCTGAGAGATAAGTGTGTGTGAAAGCCGTCCTTCAGCTAGCTTGTTGGGAACACAAAGTTTCTTTTCAGTTGCAAACTGCATTCCATACATATATATGGTGAGGTACAAGCTCCAACTCGGTTTTACAGTGAAAACTGCAGGAACTTCAAACCGGCACTAGGAAACAGACTGAGAAAGCTGAGAAAAAGTGTCTCCTGCAACCCGTTCCCTTGGTGCTAGATGAACGAACGTCTCTCCACTTGCTCAGTTCTGAGAGATAAGTGTGTGTGAAAGCCGTCCTTCAGATAGCTTGTTGGGAACACAAAGTTTCTTTTCAGTTGCAAACTCCATTCCATACATATATATGGGGAGGTACAAGCTCCAACTCGGTTTTACAGTGAAAACTGCAGGAACTTCAAACCGGCACTAGGAAACAGACTGAGAAAGCAGAGAAAAAGTGTCTCCTGCAACCCGTTCCCTTGGTGCTAGATGAACGAACGTCTCTCCACTTGCTCAGTTCTGAGAGATAAGTGTGTGTGAAAGCCGTCCTTCAGCTACCTTTTTGGGAACACAAAGTTTCTTTTCAGTTGCAAACTCCATTCCATACATATATAAGGGGAGGTACAAGCTCCAACTAGGTTTTACAGTGAAAACTGCAGGAACTTCAAACCGGCACTAGGAAACAGACTGAGAAAGCTGAGAAAAAGTGTCTCCTGCAACCCGTTCCCTTGGTGCTAGATGAACGAACGTCTCTCCACTTGCTCAGTTCTGAGAGATAAGTGTGTGTGAAAGCCGTCCTTCAGCTAGCTTGTTGGGAACACAAAGTTTCTTTTCAGTTGCAAACTCCATTCCATACATATATATGGGAGGTACAAGCTCCAACTCGGTTTTACAGTGAAAACTGCAGGAACTTCAAACCGGCACTAGGAAACAGACTGAGAAAGCTGAGAAAAAGTGTCTCCTGCAACCCGTTCCCTTGGTGCTAGATGAACGAACGTCTCTCCACTTGCTCAGTTCTGAGAGATAAGTGTGTGTGAAAGCCATCCTTCAGCTAGCTTGTTGGGAACACAAAGTTTCTTTTCAGTTGCAAACTTCATTCCATACATATATATGGGGAGGTACAAGCTCCAACTCGGTTTTACAGTGAAAACTGCAGGAACTTCAAACCGGCACTAGGAAACAGACTGAGAAAGCTGAGAAAAAGTGTCTCCTGCAACCCGTTCCCTTGGTGCTAGATGAACGAACGTCTCTCAACTTGCTCAGTTCTGAGAGATAAGTGTGTGTGAAAGCCGTCCTTCAGCTAGCTTGTTGGGAACACAAAGTTTCTTTTCAGTTGCAAACTGCATTCCATACATATATATGGTGAGGTACAAGCTCCAACTCGGTTTTACAGTGAAAACTGCAGGAACTTCAAACCGGCACTAGGAAACAGACTGAGAAAGCTGAGAAAAAGTGTCTCCTGCAACCCGTTCCCTTGGTGCTAGATGAACGAACGTCTCTCCACTTGCTCAGTTCTGAGAGATAAGTGTGTGTGAAAGCCGTCCTTCAGATAGCTTGTTGGGAACACAAAGTTTCTTTTCAGTTGCAAACTCCATTCCATACATATATATGGGGAGGTACAAGCTCCAACTCGGTTTTACAGTGAAAACTGCAGGAACTTCAAACCGGCACTAGGAAACAGACTGAGAAAGCAGAGAAAAAGTGTCTCCTGCAACCCGTTCCCTTGGTGCTAGATGAACGAACGTCTCTCCACTTGCTCAGTTCTGAGAGATAAGTGTGTGAAAGCCGTCCTTCAGCTACCTTTTTGGGAACACAAAGTTTCTTTTCAGTTGCAAACTCCATTCCATACATATATAAGGGGAGGTACAAGCTACAACTAGGTTTTACAGTGAAAACTGCAGGAACTTCAAACCGGCACTAGGAAACAGACTGAGAAAGCTGAGAAAAAGTGTCTCCTGCAACCCGTTCCCTTGGTGCTAGATGAACGAACGTCTCTCCACTTGCTCAGTTCTGAGAGATAAGTGTGTGTGAAAGCCGTCCTTCAGCTAGCTTGTTGGGAACACAAAGTTTCTTTTCAGTTGCAAACTCCATTCCATACATATATATGGGAGGTACAAGCTCCAACTCGGTTTTACAGTGAAAACTGCAGGAACTTCAAACCGGCACTAGGAAACAGACTGAGAAAGCTGAGAAAAAGTGTCTCCTGCAACCCGTTCCCTTGGTGCTAGATGAACGAACGTCTCTCCACTTGCTCAGTTCTGAGAGATAAGTGTGTGTGAAAGCCATCCTTCAGCTAGCTTGTTGGGAACACAAAGTTTCTTTTCAGTTGCAAACTTCATTCCATACATATATATGGGGAGGTACAAGCTCCAACTCGGTTTTACAGTGAAAACTGCAGGAACTTCAAATCGGCACTAGGAAACAGACTGAGAAAGCAGAGAAAAAGTGTCTCCTGCAACCCGTTCCCTTGGTGCTAGATGAACGAACGTCTCTCCACTTGCTCAGTTCTGAGAGATAAGTGTGTGTGAAAGCCGTCCTTCAGATAGCTTGTTGGGAACACAAAGTTTCTTTTCAGTTGCAAACTCCATTCCATACATATATATTAGGAGGTACAAGCTCCAACTCGGTTTTACAGTGAAAACTGCAGGAACTTCAAACCGGCACTAGGAAACAGACTGAGAAAGCTGAGAAAAAGTGTCTCCTGCAACCCGTTCCCTTGGTGCTAGATGAACGAACGTCTCTCCACTTGCTCAGTTCTGAGAGATAAGTGTGTGTGAAAGCCGTCCTTCAACTACCTTTTTGGGAACACAAAGTTTCTTTTCAGTTGCAAACTCCATTCCATACATATATAAGGGGAGGTACAAGCTCCAACTAGGTTTTACAGTGAAAACTGCAGGAACTTCAAACCGGCACTAGGAAACAGACTGAGAAAGCTGAGAAAAAGTGTCTCCTGCAACCCGTTCCCTTGGTGCTAGATGAACGAACGTCTCTCCACTTGCTCAGTTCTGAGAGATAAGTGTGTGTGAAAGCCATCCTTCAGCTAGCTTGTTGGGAACACAAAGTTTCTTTTCATTTGCAAACTTCATTCCATACATATATATGGGGAGGTACAAGCTCCAACTCGGTTTTACAGTGAAAACTGCAGGAACTTCAAACCGGCACTAGGAAACAGACTGAGAAAGCAGAGAAAAAGTGTCCCTGCAACCCGTTCCCTTGGTGCTAGATGAACGAACGTCTCTCCACTTGCTCAGTTCTGAGAGATAAGTGTGTGTGAAAGCCGTCCTTCACCTAGCTTGTTGGGAACACAAAGTTTCTTTTCAGTTGCAAACTCCATTCCATACATATATATGGGAGGTACAAGCTCCAACTCGGTTTTACAGTGAAAACTGCAGGAACTTCAAACCGGCACTAGGAAACAGACTGAGAAAGCTGAGAAAAAGTGTCTCCTGCAACCCGTTCCCTTGGTGCTAGATGAACGAACGTCTCTCCACTTGCTCAGTTCTGAGAGATAAGTGTGTGTGAACGCCATCCTTCAGCTAGCTTGTTGGGAACACAAAGTTTCTTTTCAGTTGCAAACTTCATTCCATACATATATATGGGGAGGTACAAGCTCCAACTCGGTTTTACAGTGAAAACTGCAGGAACTTCAAACCGGCACTAGGAAACAGACTGAGAAAGCTGAGAAAAAGTGTCTCCTGCAACCCGTTCCCTTGGTGCTAGATGAACGAACGTCTCTCCACTTGCTCAGTTCTGAGAGATAAGTGTGTGTGAAAGCCGTCCTTCAGATAGCTTGTTGGGAACACAAAGTTTCTTTTCAGTTGCAAACTCCATTCCATACATATATATGGGGAGGTACAAGCTCCAACTCGGTTTTACAGTGAAAACTGCAGGAACTTCAAACCGGCACTAGGAAACAGACTGAGAAAGCAGAGAAAAAGTGTCTCCTGCAACCCGTTCCCTTGGTGCTAGATGAACGAACGTCTCTCCACTTGCTCAGTTCTGAGAGATAAGTGTGTGTGAAAGCCGTCCTTCAGCTACCTTTTTGGGAACACAAAGTTTCTTTTCAGTTGCAAACTCCATTCCATACATATATAAGGGGAGGTACAAGCTCCAACTAGGTTTTACAGTGAAAACTGCAGGAACTTCAAACCGGCACTAGGAAACAGACTGAGAAAGCTGAGAAAAAGTGTCTCCTGCAACCCGTTCCCTTGGTGCTAGATGAACGAACGTCTCTCCACTTGCTCAGTTCTGAGAGATAAGTGTGTGTGAAAGCCGTCCTTCAGCTAGCTTGTTGGGAACACAAAGTTTCTTTTCAGTTGCAAACTCCATTCCATAAATATATATGGGAGGTACAAGCTCCAACTCGGTTTTACAGTGAAAACTGCAGGAACTTCAAACCGGCACTAGGAAACAGACTGAGAAAGCTGAGAAAAAGTGTCTCCTGCAACCCGTTCCCTTGGTGCTAGATGAACGAACGTCTCTCCACTTGCTCAGTTCTGAGAGATAAGTGTGTGTGAACGCCATCCTTCAGCTAGCTTGTTGGGAACACAAAGTTTCTTTTCAGTTGCAAACTCCATTCCATACATATATAAGGGGAGGTACAAGCTCCAACTAGTTTTTACAGTGAAAACTGCAGGAACTTCAAACCGGCACTAGGAAACAGACTGAGAAAGCTGAGAAAAAGTGTCTACTGCAACCCGTTCCCTTGGTGCTAGATGAACGAACGTCTCTCCACTTGCTCAGTTCTGAGAGATAAGTGTGTGTGAAAGCCGTCCTTCAGCTAGCTTGTTGGGAACACAAAGTTTCTTTTCAGTTGCAAACTCCATTCCATACATATATATGGGAGGTACAAGCTCCAACTCGGTTTTACAGTGAAAACTGCAGGAACTTCAAACCGGCACTAGGAAACAGACTGAGAAAGCTGAGAAAAAGTGTCTCCTGCAACCCGTTCCCTTGGTGCTAGATGAACGAACGTCTCTCCACTTGCTCAGTTCTGAGAGATAAGTGTGTGTGAAAGCCATCCTTCAGCTAGCTTGTTGGGAACACAAAGTTTCTTTTCAGTTGCAAACTTCATTCCATACATATATATGGGGAGGTACAAGCTCCAACTCGGTTTTACAGTGAAAACTGCAGGAACTTCAAACCGGCACTAGGAAACAGACTGAGAAAGCAGAGAAAAAGTGTCTCCTGCAACCCGTTCCCTTGGTGCTAGATGAACGAACGTCTCTCCACTTGCTCAGTTCTGAGAGATATGTGTGTGTGAAAGCCGTCCTTCACCTAGCTTGTTGGGAACACAAAGTTTCTTTTCAGTTGCAAACTCCATTCCATACATATATATGGGAGGTACAAGCTCCAACTCGGTTTTACAGTGAAAACTGCAGGAACTTCAAACCGGCACTAGGAAACAGACTGAGAAAGCTGAGAAAAAGTGTCTCCTGCAACCCGTTCCCTTGGTGCTAGATGAACGAACGTCTCTCCACTTGCTCAGTTCTGAGAGATAAGTGTGTGTGAAAGCCATCCTTCAGCTAGCTTGTTGGGAACACAAAGTTTCTTTTCAGTTGCAAACTTCATTCCATACATATATATGGGGAGGTACAAGCTCCAACTCGGTTTTACAGTGAAAACTGCAGGAACTTCAAACCGGCACTAGGAAACAGACTGAGAAAGCTGAGAAAAAGTGTCTCCTGCAACCCGTTACCTTGGTGATAGATGAACGAACGTCTCTCCACTTGCTCAGTTCTGAGAGATAAGTGTGTGTGAAAGCCGTCCTTCAGCTAGCTTGTTGGGAACACCAAGTTTCTTTCCAGTTGCAAACTCCAATCCATACATATATATGGGGAGGTACAAGCTCCAACTCGGTTTTACAGTGAAAACTGCAGGAACTTCAAACCGGCACTAGGAAACAGACTGAGAAAGCAGAGAAAAAGTGTCTCCTGCAACCCGTTCCCTTGGTGCTAGATGAACGAACGTCTCTCCACTTGCTCAGTTCTGAGAGATAAGTGTGTGAAAGCCGTCCTTCAGCTACCTTTTTGGGAACACAAAGTTTCTTTTCAGTTGCAAACTCCATTCCATACATATATAAGGGGAGGTACAAGCTACAACTAGGTTTTACAGTGAAAACTGCAGGAACTTCAAACCGGCACTAGGAAACAGACTGAGAAAGCTGAGAAAAAGTGTCTCCTGCAACCCGTTCCCTTGGTGCTAGATGAACGAACGTCTCTCCACTTGCTCAGTTCTGAGAGATAAGTGTGTGTGAAAGCCGTCCTTCAGCTAGCTTGTTGGGAACACAAAGTTTCTTTTCAGTTGCAAACTCCATTCCATACATATATATGGGAGGTACAAGCTCCAACTCGGTTTTACAGTGAAAACTGCAGGAACTTCAAACCGGCACTAGGAAACAGACTGAGAAAGCTGAGAAAAAGTGTCTCCTGCAACCCGTTCCCTTGGTGCTAGATGAACGAACGTCTCTCCACTTGCTCAGTTCTGAGAGATAAGTGTGTGTGAAAGCCATCCTTCAGCTAGCTTGTTGGGAACACAAAGTTTCTTTTCAGTTGCAAACTTCATTCCATACATATATATGGGGAGGTACAAGCTCCAACTCGGTTTTACAGTGAAAACTGCAGGAACTTCAAATCGGCACTAGGAAACAGACTGAGAAAGCAGAGAAAAAGTGTCTCCTGCAACCCGTTCCCTTGGTGCTAGATGAACGAACGTCTCTCCACTTGCTCAGTTCTGAGAGATAAGTGTGTGTGAAAGCCGTCCTTCAGATAGCTTGTTGGGAACACAAAGTTTCTTTTCAGTTGCAAACTCCATTCCATACATATATATGGGGAGGTACAAGCTCCAACTCGGTTTTACAGTGAAAACTGCAGGAACTTCAAACCGGCACTAGGAAACAGACTGAGAAAGCTGAGAAAAAGTGTCTCCTGCAACCCGTTCCCTTGGTGCTAGATGAACGAACGTCTCTCCACTTGCTCAGTTCTGAGAGATAAGTGTGTGTGAAAGCCGTCCTTCAACTACCTTTTTGGGAACACAAAGTTTCTTTTCAGTTGCAAACTCCATTCCATACATATATAAGGGGAGGTACAAGCTCCAACTAGGTTTTACAGTGAAAACTGCAGGAACTTCAAACCGGCACTAGGAAACAGACTGAGAAAGCTGAGAAAAAGTGTCTCCTGCAACCCGTTCCCTTGGTGCTAGATGAACGAACGTCTCTCCACTTGCTCAGTTCTGAGAGATAAGTGTGTGTGAAAGCCATCCTTCAGCTAGCTTGTTGGGAACACAAAGTTTCTTTTCATTTGCAAACTTCATTCCATACATATATATGCGGAGGTACAAGCTCCAACTCGGTTTTACAGTGAAAACTGCAGGAACTTCAAACCGGCACTAGGAAACAGACTGAGAAAGCAGAGAAAAAGTGTCCCTGCAACCCGTTCCCTTGGTGCTAGATGAACGAACGTCTCTCCACTTGCTCAGTTCTGAGAGATAAGTGTGTGTGAAAGCCGTCCTTCACCTAGCTTGTTGGGAACACAAAGTTTCTTTTCAGTTGCAAACTCCATTCCATACATATATATGGGAGGTACAAGCTCCAACTCGGTTTTACAGTGAAAACTGCAGGAACTTCAAACCGGCACTAGGAAACAGACTGAGAAAGCTGAGAAAAAGTGTCTCCTGCAACCCGTTCCCTTGGTGCTAGATGAACGAACGTCTCTCCACTTGCTCAGTTCTGAGAGATAAGTGTGTGTGAACGCCATCATTCAGCTAGCTTGTTGGGAACACAAAGTTTCTTTTCAGTTGCAAACTTCATTCCATACATATATATGGGGAGGTACAAGCTCCAACTCGGTTTTACAGTGAAAACTGCAGGAACTTCAAACCGGCACTAGGAAACAGACTGAGAAAGCTGAGAAAAAGTGTCTCCTGCAACCCGTTCCCTTGGTGCTAGATGAACGAACGTCTCTCCACTTGCTCAGTTCTGAGAGATAAGTGTGTGTGAAAGCCGTCCTTCAGATAGCTTGTTGGGAACACAAAGTTTCTTTTTAGTTGCAAACTCCATTCCATACATATATATGGGGAGGTACAAGCTCCAACTCGGTTTTACAGTGAAAACTGCAGGAACTTCAAACCGGCACTAGGAAACAGACTGAGAAAGCAGAGAAAAAGTGTCTCCTGCAACCCGTTCCCTTGGTGCTAGATGAACGAACGTCTCTCCACTTGCTCAGTTCTGAGAGATAAGTGTGTGTGAAAGCCGTCCTTCAGCTACCTTTTTGGGAACACAAAGTTTCTTTTCAGTTGCAAACTCCATTCCATACATATATAAGGGGAGGTACAAGCTCCAACTAGGTTTTACAGTGAAAACTGCAGGAACTTCAAACCGGCACTAGGAAACAGACTGAGAAAGCTGAGAAAAAGTGTCTCCTGCAACCCGTTCCCTTGGTGCTAGATGAACGAACGTCTCTCCACTTGCTCAGTTCTGAGAGATAAGTGTGTGTGAAAGCCGTCCTTCAGCTAGCTTGTTGGGAACACAAAGTTTCTTTTCAGTTGCAAACTCCATTCCATACATATATATGGGAGGTACAAGCTCCAACTCGGTTTTACAGTGAAAACTGCAGGAACTTCAAACCGGCACTAGGAAACAGACTGAGAAAGCTGAGAAAAAGTGTCTCCTGCAACCCGTTCCCTTGGTGCTAGATGAACGAACGTCTCTCCACTTGCTCAGTTCTGAGAGATAAGTGTGTGTGAAAGCCATCCTTCAGCTAGCTTGTTGGGAACACAAAGTTTCTTTTCAGTTGCAAACTTCATTCCATACATATATATGGGGAGGTACAAGCTCCAACTCGGTTTTACAGTGAAAACTGCAGGAACTTCAAACCGGCACTAGGAAACAGACTGAGAAAGCTGAGAAAAAGTGTCTCCTGCAACCCGTTCCCTTGGTGCTAGATGAACGAACGTCTCTCAACTTGCTCAGTTCTGAGAGATAAGTGTGTGTGAAAGCCGTCCTTCAGCTAGCTTGTTGGGAACACAAAGTTTCTTTTCAGTTGCAAACTGCATTCCATACATATATATGGTGAGGTACAAGCTCCAACTCGGTTTTACAGTGAAAACTGCAGGAACTTCAAACCGGCACTAGGAAACAGACTGAGAAAGCTGAGAAAAAGTGTCTCCTGCAACCCGTTCCCTTGGTGCTAGATGAACGAACGTCTCTCCACTTGCTCAGTTCTGAGAGATAAGTGTGTGTGAAAGCCGTCCTTCAGATAGCTTGTTGGGAACACAAAGTTTCTTTTCAGTTGCAAACTCCATTCCATACATATATATGGGGAGGTACAAGCTCCAACTCGGTTTTACAGTGAAAACTGCAGGAACTTCAAACCGGCACTAGGAAACAGACTGAGAAAGCAGAGAAAAAGTGTCTCCTGCAACCCGTTCCCTTGGTGCTAGATGAACGAACGTCTCTCCACTTGCTCAGTTCTGAGAGATAAGTGTGTGTGAAAGCCGTCCTTCAGCTACCTTTTTGGGAACACAAAGTTTCTTTTCAGTTGCAAACTCCATTCCATACATATATAAGGGGAGGTACAAGCTCCAACTAGGTTTTACAGTGAAAACTGCAGGAACTTCAAACCGGCACTAGGAAACAGACTGAGAAAGCTGAGAAAAAGTGTCTCCTGCAACCCGTTCCCTTGGTGCTAGATGAACGAACGTCTCTCCACTTGCTCAGTTCTGAGAGATAAGTGTGTGTGAAAGCCGTCCTTCAGCTAGCTTGTTGGGAACACAAAGTTTCTTTTCAGTTGCAAACTCCATTCCATACATATATATGGGAGGTACAAGCTCCAACTCGGTTTTACAGTGAAAACTGCAGGAACTTCAAACCGGCACTAGGAAACAGACTGAGAAAGCTGAGAAAAAGTGTCTCCTGCAACCCGTTCCCTTGGTGCTAGATGAACGAACGTCTCTCCACTTGCTCAGTTCTGAGAGATAAGTGTGTGTGAAAGCCATCCTTCAGCTAGCTTGTTGGGAACACAAAGTTTCTTTTCAGTTGCAAACTTCATTCCATACATATATATGGGGAGGTACAAGCTCCAACTCGGTTTTACAGTGAAAACTGCAGGAACTTCAAACCGGCACTAGGAAACAGACTGAGAAAGCTGAGAAAAAGTGTCTCCTGCAACCCGTTCCCTTGGTGCTAGATGAACGAACGTCTCTCAACTTGCTCAGTTCTGAGAGATAAGTGTGTGTGAAAGCCGTCCTTCAGCTAGCTTGTTGGGAACACAAAGTTTCTTTTCAGTTGCAAACTGCATTCCATACATATATATGGTGAGGTACAAGCTCCAACTCGGTTTTACAGTGAAAACTGCAGGAACTTCAAACCGGCACTAGGAAACAGACTGAGAAAGCTGAGAAAAAGTGTCTCCTGCAACCCGTTCCCTTGGTGCTAGATGAACGAACGTCTCTCCACTTGCTCAGTTCTGAGAGATAAGTGTGTGTGAAAGCCGTCCTTCAGATAGCTTGTTGGGAACACAAAGTTTCTTTTCAGTTGCAAACTCCATTCCATACATATATATGGGGAGGTACAAGCTCCAACTCGGTTTTACAGTGAAAACTGCAGGAACTTCAAACCGGCACTAGGAAACAGACTGAGAAAGCAGAGAAAAAGTGTCTCCTGCAACCCGTTCCCTTGGTGCTAGATGAACGAACGTCTCTCCACTTGCTCAGTTCTGAGAGATAAGTGTGTGAAAGCCGTCCTTCAGCTACCTTTTTGGGAACACAAAGTTTCTTTTCAGTTGCAAACTCCATTCCATACATATATAAGGGGAGGTACAAGCTACAACTAGGTTTTACAGTGAAAACTGCAGGAACTTCAAACCGGCACTAGGAAACAGACTGAGAAAGCTGAGAAAAAGTGTCTCCTGCAACCCGTTCCCTTGGTGCTAGATGAACGAACGTCTCTCCACTTGCTCAGTTCTGAGAGATAAGTGTGTGTGAAAGCCGTCCTTCAGCTAGCTTGTTGGGAACACAAAGTTTCTTTTCAGTTGCAAACTCCATTCCATACATATATATGGGAGGTACAAGCTCCAACTCGGTTTTACAGTGAAAACTGCAGGAACTTCAAACCGGCACTAGGAAACAGACTGAGAAAGCTGAGAAAAAGTGTCTCCTGCAACCCGTTCCCTTGGTGCTAGATGAACGAACGTCTCTCCACTTGCTCAGTTCTGAGAGATAAGTGTGTGTGAAAGCCATCCTTCAGCTAGCTTGTTGGGAACACAAAGTTTCTTTTCAGTTGCAAACTTCATTCCATACATATATATGGGGAGGTACAAGCTCCAACTCGGTTTTACAGTGAAAACTGCAGGAACTTCAAATCGGCACTAGGAAACAGACTGAGAAAGCAGAGAAAAAGTGTCTCCTGCAACCCGTTCCCTTGGTGATAGATGAACGAACGTCTCTCCACTTGCTCAGTTCTGAGAGATAAGTGTGTGTGAAAGCCGTCCTTCAGATAGCTTGTTGGGAACACAAAGTTTCTTTTCAGTTGCAAACTCCATTCCATACATATATATTAGGAGGTACAAGCTCCAACTCGGTTTTACAGTGAAAACTGCAGGAACTTCAAACCGGCACTAGGAAACAGACTGAGAAAGCTGAGAAAAAGTGTCTCCTGCAACCCGTTCCCTTGGTGCTAGATGAACGAACGTCTCTCCACTTGCTCAGTTCTGAGAGATAAGTGTGTGTGAAAGCCGTCCTTCAACTACCTTTTTGGGAACACAAAGTTTCTTTTCAGTTGCAAACTCCATTCCATACATATATAAGGGGAGGTACAAGCTCCAACTAGGTTTTACAGTGAAAACTGCAGGAACTTCAAACCGGCACTAGGAAACAGACTGAGAAAGCTGAGAAAAAGTGTCTCCTGCAACCCGTTCCCTTGGTGCTAGATGAACGAACGTCTCTCCACTTGCTCAGTTCTGAGAGATAAGTGTGTGTGAAAGCCATCCTTCAGCTAGCTTGTTGGGAACACAAAGTTTCTTTTCATTTGCAAACTTCATTCCATACATATATATGGGGAGGTACAAGCTCCAACTCGGTTTTACAGTGAAAACTGCAGGAACTTCAAACCGGCACTAGGAAACAGACTGAGAAAGCAGAGAAAAAGTGTCCCTGCAACCCGTTCCCTTGGTGCTAGATGAACGAACGTCTCTCCACTTGCTCAGTTCTGAGAGATAAGTGTGTGTGAAAGCCGTCCTTCACCTAGCTTGTTGGGAACACAAAGTTTCTTTTCAGTTGCAAACTCCATTCCATACATATATATGGGAGGTACAAGCTCCAACTCGGTTTTACAGTGAAAACTGCAGGAACTTCAAACCGGCACTAGGAAACAGACTGAGAAAGCTGAGAAAAAGTGTCTCCTGCAACCCGTTCCCTTGGTGCTAGATGAACGAACGTCTCTCCACTTGCTCAGTTCTGAGAGATAAGTGTGTGTGAACGCCATCCTTCAGCTAGCTTGTTGGGAACACAAAGTTTCTTTTCAGTTGCAAACTTCATTCCATACATATATATGGGGAGGTACAAGCTCCAACTCGGTTTTACAGTGAAAACTGCAGGAACTTCAAACCGGCACTAGGAAACAGACTGAGAAAGCTGAGAAAAAGTGTCTCCTGCAACCCGTTCCCTTGGTGCTAGATGAACGAACGTCTCTCCACTTGCTCAGTTCTGAGAGATAAGTGTGTGTGAAAGCCGTCCTTCAGATAGCTTGTTGGGAACACAAAGTTTCTTTTCAGTTGCAAACTCCATTCCATACATATATATGGGGAGGTACAAGCTCCAACTCGGTTTTACAGTGAAAACTGCAGGAACTTCAAACCGGCACTAGGAAACAGACTGAGAAAGCAGAGAAAAAGTGTCTCCTGCAACCCGTTCCCTTGGTGCTAGATGAACGAACGTCTCTCCACTTGCTCAGTTCTGAGAGATAAGTGTGTGTGAAAGCCGTCCTTCAGCTACCTTTTTGGGAACACAAAGTTTCTTTTCAGTTGCAAACTCCATTCCATACATATATAAGGGGAGGTACAAGCTCCAACTAGGTTTTACAGTGAAAACTGCAGGAACTTCAAACCGGCACTAGGAAACAGACTGAGAAAGCTGAGAAAAAGTGTCTCCTGCAACCCGTTCCCTTGGTGCTAGATGAACGAACGTCTCTCCACTTGCTCAGTTCTGAGAGATAAGTGTGTGTGAAAGCCGTCCTTCAGCTAGCTTGTTGGGAACACAAAGTTTCTTTTCAGTTGCAAACTCCATTCCATACATATATATGGGAGGTACAAGCTCCAACTCGGTTTTACAGTGAAAACTGCAGGAACTTCAAACCGGCACTAGGAAACAGACTGAGAAAGCTGAGAAAAAGTGTCTCCTGCAACCCGTTCCCTTGGTGCTAGATGAACGAACGTCTCTCCACTTGCTCAGTTCTGAGAGATAAGTGTGTGTGAACGCCATCCTTCAGCTAGCTTGTTGGGAACACAAAGTTTCTTTTCAGTTGCAAACTCCATTCCATACATATATAAGGGGAGGTACAAGCTCCAACTAGGTTTTACAGTGAAAACTGCAGGAACTTCAAACCGGCACTAGGAAACAGACTGAGAAAGCTGAGAAAAAGTGTCTACTGCAACCCGTTCCCTTGGTGCTAGATGAACGAACGTCTCTCCACTTGCTCAGTTCTGAGAGATAAGTGTGTGTGAAAGCCGTCCTTCAGCTAGCTTGTTGGGAACACAAAGTTTCTTTTCAGTTGCAAACTCCATTCCATACATATATATGGGAGGTACAAGCTCCAACTCGGTTTTACAGTGAAAACTGCAGGAACTTCAAACCGGCACTAGGAAACAGACTGAGAAAGCTGAGAAAAAGTGTCTCCTGCAACCCGTTCCCTTGGTGCTAGATGAACGAACGTCTCTCCACTTGCTCAGTTCTGAGAGATAAGTGTGTGTGAAAGCCATCCTTCAGCTAGCTTGTTGGGAACACAAAGTTTCTTTTCAGTTGCAAACTTCATTCCATACATATATATGGGGAGGTACAAGCTCCAACTCGGTTTTACAGTGAAAACTGCAGGAACTTCAAACCGGCACTAGGAAACAGACTGAGAAAGCAGAGAAAAAGTGTCTCCTGCAACCCGTTCCCTTGGTGCTAGATGAACGAACGTCTCTCCACTTGCTCAGTTCTGAGAGATATGTGTGTGTGAAAGCCGTCCTTCACCTAGATTGTTGGGAACACAAAGTTTCTTTTCAGTTGCAAACTCCATTCCATACATATATATGGGAGGTACAAGCTCCAACTCGGTTTTACAGTGAAAACTGCAGGAACTTCAAACCGGCACTAGGAAACAGACTGAGAAAGCTGAGAAAAAGTGTCTCCTGCAACCCGTTCCCTTGGTGCTAGATGAACGAACGTCTCTCCACTTGCTCAGTTCTGAGAGATAAGTGTGTGTGAAAGCCATCCTTCAGCTAGCTTGTTGGGAACACAAAGTTTCTTTTCAGTTGCAAACTTCATTCCATACATATATATGGGGAGGTACAAGCTCCAACTCGGTTTTACAGTGAAAACTGCAGGAACTTCAAACCGGCACTAGGAAACAGACTGAGAAAGCAGAGAAAAAGTGTCTCCTGCAACCCGTTCCGTTGGTGCTAGATGAACGAACGTCTCTCCACTTGCTCAGTTCTGAGAGATAAGTGTGTGTGAAAGCCGTCCTTCAGCTAGCTTGTTGGGAACACAAAGTTTCTTTTCAGTTGCAAACTGCATTCCATACATATATATGGGAGGTACAAGCTCCAACTCGGTTTTACAGTGAAAACTGCAGGAACTTCAAACCGGCACTAGGAAACAGACTGAGAAAGCTGAGAAAAAGTGTCTCCTGCAAACCGTTCCCTTGGTGCTAGATGAACGAACGTCTCTCCACTTGCTCAGTTCTGAGAGATAAGTGTGTGTGAAAGCCGTCATTCAGCTAGCTTGTTTGGAATACCAAGATTCTTTTCAGTTGCAAACTCCATTCCATACATATATATGGGGAGGTACAAGCTCCAACTCGGTTTTACAGTGAAAACTGCAGGAACTTCAAACCGGCACTAGGAAACAGACTGAGAAAGCAGAGAAAAAGTGTCTCCTGCAACCCGTTCCCTTGGTGCTAGATGAACGAACGTCTCTCCACTTGCTCAGTTCTGGGAGATAAGTGTGTGTGAAAGCCGTCCTTCACCTAGCTTGTTGGGAACACAAAGTTTCTTTTCAGTTGCAAACTCCATTCCATACATATATATGGGGAGGTACAAGCTCCAACTCGGTTTTACAGTGAAAACTGCAGGAACTTCAAACCGGCACTAGGAAATAGACTGAGAAAGCAGAGAAAAAGTGTCTCCTGCAACCCGTTCCCTTGGTGCTAGATGAACGAACGTCTCTCCACTTGCTCAGTTCTGAGAGATAAGTGTGTGTGAAAGCCGTCCTTCAGCTAGCTTGTTGGGAACAGAAAGTTTCTTTTCAGTTGCAAACTCCATTCCATACATATATATGGGGAGGTACAAGCTCCAACTCGGTTTTACAGTGAAAACTGCAGGAACTTCAAACCGGCACTAGTAAACAGACTGAGAAAGCTGAGAAAAAGTGTCTCCTGCAACCCGTTCCCTTGGTGATAGATGAACGAACGTCTCTCCACTTGCTCAGTTCTGAGAGATAAGTGTGTGTGAAAGCCGTCCTTCAGCTAGCTTGTTGGGAACACCAAGTTTCTTTTCAGTTGCAAACTCCATTCCATACATATATATGGGGAGGTACAAGCTCCAACTCGGTTTTACAGTGAAAACTGCAGGAACTTAAAACCGGCACTTGGAAATAGACTGAGAAAGCAGAGAAAAAGTGTCTCCTGCAACCCGTTCCCTTGGTGCTAGATGAACGAACGTCTCTCCACTTGCTCAGTTCTGAGAGATAAGTGTGTTTGAAAGCCGTCCTTCAGCTAGCTTCTTGGGAACACAAAGTTTCTTTTCAGTTGCAAACTGCATTCCATACATATATATGGGAGGTACAAGCTCCAACTCGGTTTTACACTGAAAACTGCAGGAACTTCAAACCGGCACTAGGAAATAGACTGAGAAAGCAGAGAAAAAGTGTCTCCTGCAACCCGTTCCCTTGGTGCTAGATGAACGAACGTCTCTCCACTTGCTCAGTTCTGAGAGATAAGTGTGTTTGAAAGCCGTCCTTCAGCTAGCTTCTTGGGAACACAAAGTTTCTTTTCAGTTGCAAACTCCATTCCATACATATATATGAGAGGTACAAGCTCCAACTCGGTTTTACAGTGAAAACTGCAGGAACTTCAAACCGGCACTAGGAAACAGACTGAGAAAGCTGAGAAAAAGTGTCTCCTGCAACCCGTTACCTTGGTGATAGATGAACGAACGTCTCTCCACTTGCTCAGTTCTGAGAGATAAGTGTGTGTGAAAGCCGTCCTTCAGCTAGCTTGTTGGGAACACCAAGTTTCTTTCCAGTTGCAAACTCCAATCCATACATATATATGGGGAGGTACAAGCTCCAACTCGGTTTTACAGTGAAAACTGCAGGAACTTCAAACCGGCACTAGGAAACAGATTGAGAAAGCAGAGAAAAAGTGTCTCCTGCAACCCGTTCCCTTGGTGCTAGATGAACGAACGTCTCTCCACTTGCTCAGTTCTGAGAGATAAGTGTGTGTGAAAGCCGTCCTTCACCTAGCTTGTTGGGAACACAAAGTTTCTTTTCAGTTGCAAACTCCATTCCATACATATATATGGGGAGGTACAAGCTCCAACTCGGTTTTACAGTGAAAACTGCAGGAACTTCAAACCGGCACTAGGAAACAGACTGAGAAAGCTGAGAAAAAGTGTCTCCTGCAACCCGTTCCCTTGGTGCTAGATGAACGAACGTCTCTCCATTTGCTCATTTCTGAGAGATAAGTGTGTGTGAAAGCCGTCCTTCAGCTAGCTTGTTTTGAACACAAAGTTTCTTTTCAGTTGCAAACTCCATTCCGTACATAAATATGGGAGGTACCAGTTCCAACTCGGTTTTACAGTGAAAACTGCAGGAACTTCAAACCGGCACTAGGAAACAGACTGAGAAAGCTGAGAAAAAGTGTCTCCTGCAACCCGTTCCCTTGGTGCTAGATGAACGAACGTCTCTCCACTTGCTCATTTCTGAGAGATAAGTGTGTGTGAAAGCCATCCTTCAGCTAGCTTGTTGGGAACACAAAGTTTCTTTTCAGTTGCAAACTTCATTCCATACATATATATGGGGAGGTACAAGCTCCAACTCGGTTTTACAGTGAAAACTGCAGGAACTTCAAACCGGCACTAGGAAACAGACTGAGAAAGCTGAGAAAAAGTGTCTCCTGCAACCCGTTCCCTTGGTGCTAGATGAACGAACGTCTCTCAACTTGCTCAGTTCTGAGAGATAAGTGTGTGTGAAAGCCGTCCTTCAGCTAGCTTGTTGGGAACACAAAGTTTCTTTTCAGTTGCAAACTGCATTCCATACATATATATGGGGAGGTACAAGCTCCAACTCGGTTTTACAGTGAAAACTGCAGGAACTTCAAACCGGCACTAGGAAACAGACTGAGAAAGCTGAGAAAAAGTGTCTCCTGCAACCCGTTCCCTTGGTGCTAGATGAACGAACGTCTCTCCACTTGCTCAGTTCTGAGAGATAAGTGTGTGTGAAAGCCGTCCTTCAGATAACTTGTTGGGAACACAAAGTTTCTTTTCAGTTGCAAACTCCATTCCATACATATATATGGGGAGGTACAAGCTCCAACTCGGTTTTACAGTGAAAACTGCAGGAACTTCAAACCGGCACTAGGAAACAGACTGAGAAAGCAGAGAAAAAGTGTCTCCTGCAACCCGTTCCCTTGGTGCTAGATGAACGAACGTCTCTCCACTTGCTCAGTTCTGAGAGATAAGTGTGTGTGAAAGCCGTCCTTCAGCTACCTTTTTGGGAACACAAAGTTTCTTTTCAGTTGCAAACTCCATTCCATACATATATATGGGAGGTACAAGCTCCAACTCGGTTTTACAGTGAAAACTGCAGGAACTTCAAACCGGCACTAGGAAATAGACTGAGAAAGCAGAGAAAAAGAGTCTCCTGCAACCCGTTCCCTTGGTGCTAGATGAACGAACGTCTCTCCACTTGCTCAGTTCTGAGAGATAAGTGTGTGTGAAAGCCGTCCTTCAGCTAGCTTGTTGGGAACACAAAGTTTCTTTTCAGTTGCAAACTCCATTCCATACATATATATGGGAGGTACAAGCTCCAACTCGGTTTTACAGTGAAAACTGCAGGAACTTCAAACCGGCACTAGGAAACAGACTGAGAAAGCAGAGAAAAAGTGTCTCCTGCAACCCGTTCCCTTGGTGCTAGATGAACGAACGTCTCTCCACTTGCTCAGTTCTGAGAGATAAGTGTGTGTGAAAGCCGTACTTCACCTAGCTTGTTGGGAACACCAAGTTTCTTTTCAGTTGCAAACTCCATTCCATACATATATATGGGGAGGTACAAGCTCCAACTCGGTTTTACAGTGAAAACTGCAGGAACTTCATACCGGCACTAGGAAACAGACTGAGAAAGCAGAGAAAAAGTGTCTCCTGCAACCAGTTCCCTTGGTGCTAGATGAACGAACGTCTCTCCACTTGCTCAGTTCTGAGAGATAAGTGTGTGTGAAAGCCGTCCTTCAGCTAGCTTGTTGGGAACACAAAGTTTCTTTTCAGTTGCAAACTCCATTCCATACATATATATGGGGAGGTACAAGCTCCAACTAGGTTTTACAGTGAAAACTGCAGGAACTTCAAACCGGCACTAGGAAACAGACTGAGAAAGCTGAGAAATAGTGTCTCCTGCAACCCGTTCCCTTGGTGCTAGATGAACGAACGTCTCTCCACTTGCTCAGTTCTGAGAGATAAGTGTGTGTGAAAGCCATACTTCAGCTAGCTTGTTGGGAACACAAAGTTTCTTTTCAGTTGCAAACTTCATTCCATACATATATATGGGGAGGTACAAGCTCCAACTCGGTTTTACTGTGAAAACTGCAGGAACTTCAAACCGGCACTAGGAAACAGACTGAGAAAGCTGAGAAAAAGTGTCTCCTGCAACCCGTTCCCTTGGTGCTAGATGAACGAACGTCTCTCAACTTGCTCAGTTCTGAGAGATAAATGTGTGTGAAAGCCGTCCTTCCGCTAGCTTGTTGGGAACACAAAGTTTCTTTTCAGTTGCAAACTCCATTCCATACATATATATGGGGAGGTACAAGCTCCAACTCGGTTTTACAGTGAAAACTGCAGGAACTTCAAACCGGCACTAGGAAACAGACTGAGTAAGCTGAGAAATAGTGTCTCCTGCAACCCGTTCCCTTGGTGCTAGATGAACGAACGTCTCTCCACTTGCTCAGTTCTGAGAGATAAGTGTGTGTGAAAGCCATACTTCAGCTAGCTTGTTGGGAACACAAAGTTTCTTTTCAGTTGCAAACTTCATTCCATACATATATATGGGGAGGTACAAGCTCCAACTCGGTTTTACAGTGAAAACTGCAGGAACTTCAAACCGGCACTAGGAAACAGACTGAGAAAGCTGAGAAAAAGTGTCTCCTGCAACCCGTTCCCTTGGTGCTAGATGAACGAACGTCTCTCCACTTGCTCAGTTCTGAGAGATAAGTGTGTGTGAAAGCCATCCTTCAGCTAGCTTGTTGGGAACACAAAGTTTCTTTTCAGTTGCAAACTCCATTCCATACATATATATGGGGAGGTACAAGATCCAACTCGGTTTTACAGTGAAAACTGCAGGAACTTCAAACCGGCACTAGGAAACAGACTGAGAAAGCTGAGAAAAAGTGTCTCCTGCAACCCGTTCCCTTGGTGCTAGATGAACGAACGTCTCTCCACTTGCTCAGTTCTGAGAGATAAGTGTGTGTGAAAGCCGTCCTTCAGATAGCTTGTTGGGAACACAAAGTTTCTTTTCAGTTGCAAACTCCATTCCATACATATATATGGGGAGGTACAAGCTCCAACTCGGTTTTACAGTGAAAACTGCAGGAACTTCAAACCGGCACTAGGAAACAGACTGAGAAAGCTGAGAAATAGTGTCTCCTGCAACCCGTTCCCTTGGTGCTAGATGAACGAACGTCTCTCCACTTGCTCAGTTCTGAGAGATAAGTGTGTGTGAAAGCCATACTTCAGCTAGCTTGTTGGGAACACAAAGTTTCTTTTCAGTTGCAAACTTCATTCCATACATATATATGGGGAGGTACAAGCTCCAGCTCGGTTTTACTGTGAAAACTGCAGGAACTTCAAACCGGCACTAGGAAACAGACTGAGAAAGCTGAGAAAAAGTGTCTCCTGCAACCCGTTCCCTTGGTGCTAGATGAACGAACGTCTCTCAACTTGCTCAGTTCTGAGAGATAAATGTGTGTGAAAGCCGTCTTCACCTAGCTTGTTGGGAACACAAAGTTTCTTTTCAGTTGCAAACTCCATTCCATACATATATATGGGGAGGTACAAGCTCCAACTCGGTTTTACAGTGAAAACTGCAGGAACTTCAAACCGGCACTAGGAAATAGACTGAGAAAGCAGAGAAAAAGTGTCTCCTGCAACCCGTTCCCTTGGTGATAGATGAACGAACGTCTCTCCACTTGCTCAGTTCTGAGACATAAGTGTGTGTGAAAGCCGTCCTTCAGCTAGCTTGTTGGGAACACAAAGTTTCTTTTCAGTTGCAAACTCCATTCCATACATATATATGGGGAGGTACAAGCTCCAACTCGTTTTTACAGTGAAAACTGCAGGAACTTCAAACCGGCACTAGGAAACAGACTGAGAAAGCTGAGAAAAAGTGTCTCCTGCAACCCGTTCCCTTGGTGATAGATGAACGAAAGTCTCTCCACTTGCTCAGTTCTGAGAGATAAGTGTGTGTGAAAGCCGTCCTTCAGCTAGCTTGTTGGGAACACAAAGTTTCTTTTCAGTTGCAAACTCCATTCCATACATATATATGGGGAGGTACAAGATCCAACTCGGTTTTACAGTGAAAACTGCAGGAACTTCAAACCGGCACTAGGAAACAGACTGAGAAAGCTGAGAAAAAGTGTCTCCTGCAACCCGTTCCCTTGGTGCTAGATGAACGAACGTCTCTCCACTTGCTCAGTTCTGAGAGATAAGTGTGTGTGAAAGCCATCCTTCAGCCATCTTGTTGGGAACAGAAAGTTTCTTTTCAGTTGCAAACTCCATTCCATACATATATATGGGGAGGTACAAGCTCCAACTCGGTTTTACAGTGAAAACTGCAGGAACTTCAAACCGGCACTAGGAAACAGACTGAGAAAGCAGAGAAAAAGTGTCTCCTGCAACCCGTTCCCTTGGTGCTAGATGAACGAACGTCTCTCCACTTGCTCAGTTCTGAGAGATAAGTGTGTGTGAAAGCCGTCCTTCAGATAGCTTGTTGGGAACACAAAGTTTCTTTTCAGTTGCAAACTCCATTCCATACATATATATGGGGAGGTACAAGCTCCAACTCGGTTTTACAGTGAAAACTGCAGGAACTTGAAACCGGCACTAGGAAACAGACTGAGAAAGCAGAGAAAAAGTGTCTCCTGCAACCCGTTCCCTTGGTGCTAGATGAACGAACGTCTCTCCACTTGCTCAGTTCTGAGAGATAAGTGTGTGTGAAAGCCGTCCTTCAGCTAGCTTGTTGGGAACACAAAGTTTCTTTTCAGTTGCAAACTCCATTCCATACATATATATGGGAGGTACAAGCTCCAACTCGGTTTTACAGTGAAAACTGCAGGAACTTCAAACCGGCACTAGGAAATAGACTGAGAAAGCAGAGAAAAAGTGTCTCCTGCAACCCGTTCCCTTGGTGCTAGATGAACGAACGTCTCTCCACTTGCTCAGTTCTGAGAGATAAGTGTGTGTGAAAGCCGTCCTTCAGCCAGCTTCTTGGGAACACAAAGTTTCTTTTCAGTTGCAAACTCCATTCCATACATATATATGGGAGGTACAAGCTCCAACTCGGTTTTACACTGAAAACTGCAGGAACTTCAAACCGGCACTAGGAAATAGACTGAGAAAGCAGAGAAAAAGTGTCTCCTGCAACCCGTTCCCTTGGTGCTAGATGAACGAACGTCTCTCCACTTGCTCAGTTCTGAGAGATTCGTGTGTGTGAAAGCCGTCCTTCACCTAGCTTGTTGGGAACACCAAGTTTCTTTTCAGTTGCAAACTCCATTCCATACATATATATGGGGAGGTACCAGCTCCAACTCGGTTTTACAGTGAAAACTGCAGGAACTTCAAACCGGCACTAGGAAACAGACTGAGAAAGCAGAGAAAAAGTGTCTCATGCAACCCGTTCCCTTGGTGCTAGATGAACGAACGTCTCTCCACTTGCTCAGTTCTGAGAGATAAGTGTGTGTGAAAGCCGACCTTCACTTAGATTGTTGGGAACACAAAGTTTCTTTTCAGTTGCAAACTCCATTCCATACATATATATGGGGAGGTACAAGCTCCAACTTGGTTTTACAGTGAAAACTGCAGGAACTTCAAACCGGCACTAGGAAACAGATTGAGAAAGCAGAGAAAAAGTGTCTCCTGCATCCCGTTCCCTTAGTGATAGATGAACGAACGTCTCTCCACTTGCTCAGTTCTGAGAGATAAGTGTGTGTGAAAGCCGTACTTCACCTAGCTTGTTGGGAACACAAAGTTTCTTTTCAGTTGCAAACTCCATTCCATACATATATATGGGGAGGTACAAGCTCCAACTCGGTTTTACAGTGAAAACTGCAGGAACTTCAAACTGGCACTAGGAAACAGACTGAGAAAGCTGAGAAAAAGTGTCTCCTGCAACCCGTTCCCTTGGTGCTAGATGAACGAACGTCTCTCCACTTGCTCAGTTCTGAGAGATAAGTGTGTGTGAAAGCCGTCCTTCAGCTAGCTTGTTGGGAACACAAAGTTTCTTTTCAGTTGCAAACTCCATTCCATACATATATATGGGGAGGTACAAGCTCCAACTCGGTTTTACAGTGAAAACTGCAGGAACTTCAAACCGGCACTAGGAAACAGACTGAGAAAGCAGAGAAAAAGTGTCTCCTGCAACCCGTTCCCTTGGTGCTAGATGAACGAACGTCTCTCCACTTGCTCAGTAATGAGAGATAAGTGTGTGTGAAAGCCGTCCTTCAGCTAGCTTGTTGGGAACACAAAGTTTCTTTTCAGTTGCAAACTCCATTCCATACATATATATGGGGAGGTACAAGCTCCAACTCTGTTTTACACTGAAAACTGCAGGAACTTCAAACCGGCACTAGGAAATAGACTGAGAAAGCAGAGAAAAAGTGTCTCCTGCAACCCGTTCACTTGGTGCTAGATGAACGAACGTCTCTCCACTTGCTCAGTTCTGAGAGATAAGTGTGTGTGAAAGCCGTCCTTCAGCTAGCTTGTTGGGAACACAAAGTTTCTTTTCAGTTGCAAACTCCATTCCATACATATATATGGGGAGGTACAAGCTCCAACTCGGTTTTACAGTGAAAACTGCAGGAACTTCAAACCGGCACTAGGAAACAGACTGAGAAAACTGAGAAAAAGTGTCTCCTGCAACCCGTTACCTTGGTGATAGATGAACGAACGTCTCTCCACTTGCTCAGTTCTGAGAGATAAGTGTGTGTGAAAGCCGTCCTTCAGCTAGCTTGTTGGGAACACAAAGTTTCTTTTCAGTTGCAAACTCCATTCCATACATATATATGGGGAGGTACAAGCTCCAACTCGGTTTTACAGTGAAAACTGCAGGAACTTCAAACCGGCACTAGGAAACAGACTGAGAAAGCAGAGAAAAAGTGTCTCCTGCAACCCGTTCCCTTGGTGCTAGATGAACGAACGTCTCTCCACTTGCTCAGTTCTGAGAGATAAGTGTGTGTGAAAGCCGTCCTTCAGCTAGCTTGTTGGGAACACAAAGTTTCTTTTCAGTTGCAAACTCCATTCCATACATATATATGGGGAGGTACAAGCTCCAACTCGGTTTTACACTGAAAACTGCAGGAACTTCAAACCGGCACTAGGAAATAGACTGAGAAAGCAGAGAAAAAGTGTCTCCTGCAACCCGTTCCCTTGGTGCTAGATGAACGAACGTCTCTCCACTTGCTCAGTTCTGAGAGATAAGTGTGTGTGAAAGCCGTCCTTCAGCTAGCTTGTTGGGAACACAAAGTTTCTTTTCAGTTGCAAACTCCATTCCATACATATATATGGGGAGGTACAAGCTCCAACTCGGTTTTACAGTGAAAACTGCAGGAACTTCAAACCGGCACTAGGAAACAGACTGAGAAAGCTGAGAAAAAGTGTCTCCTGCAACCCGTTCCCTTGGTGCTAGATGAACGAACGTCTCTCCACTTGCTCAGTTCTGAGAGATAAGTGTGTGTGAAAGCCGTCCTTCAGCTAGCTTGTTGGGAACACCAAGTTTCTTTTCAGTTGCAAACTCCATTCCATACATATATATGGGGAGGTACAAGCTCCAACTCGGTTTTACAGTGAAAACTGCAGGAACTTGAAACCGGCACTAGGAAACAGACTGAGAAAGCTGAGAAAAAGTGTCTCCTGCAACCCGTTCCCTTGGTGCTAGATGAACGAACGTCTCTCCACTTGCTCAGTTCTGAGAGAGAAGTGTGTGTGAAAGCCGTCCTTCAGCTAGCTTGTTGGGAACACCAAGTTTCTTTTCAGTTGCAAACTCCATTCCATACATATATATGGGGAGGTACAAGCTCCAACTCGGTTTTACAGTGAAAACTGCAGGAACTTCAAACCGGCACTAGGAAACAGACTGAGAAAGCAGAGAAAAAGTGTCTCCTGCAACCCGTTCCCTTGGTGCTAGATGAACGAACGTCTCTCCACTTGCTCAGTTCTGAGAGATATGTGTGTGTGAAAGCCGTCCTTCAGCTAGCTTGTTGGGAACACAAAGTTTCTTTTCAGTTGCAAACTCCATTCCATACATATATATGAGAGGTACAAGCTCCAACTCGGTTTTACAGTGAAAACTGCAGGAACTTCAAACCGGCACTAGGAAATATACTGAGAAAGCAGAGAAAAAGTGTCTCCTGCAACCCGTTCCCTTGGTGCTAGATGAACGAACGTCTTTCTACTTGGTCAGTTCTGAGAGATAAGTGTGTTTGAAAGCCGTCCTTCAGCTAGCTTCTTGGGAACACAAAGTTTCTTTTCAGTTGCAAACTCCATTCCATACATATATATGGGAGGTACAAGCTCCAACTCGGTTTTACACTGAAAACTGCAGGAACTTCAAACCGGCACTAGGAAACAGACTGAGAAAGCAGAGAAAAAGTGTCTCATGCAACCCGTTCCCTTGGTGCTAGATGAACGAACGTCTCTCCACTTGCTCAGTTCTGAGAGATAAGTGTGTGTGAAAGCCGTCCTTCACCTAGCTTGTTGGGAACACAAAGTTTCTTTTCAGTTGCAAACTCCATTCCATACATATATATGGGGAGGTACAAGCTCCAACTTGGTTTTACAGTGAAAACTGCAGGAACTTCAAACCGGAACTAGGAAACAGATTGAGAAAGCAGAGAAAAAGTGTCTCCTGCAACCCGTTCCCTTGGTGATAGATGAACGAACGTCTCTCCACTTGCTCAGTTCTGAGAGATAAGTGTGTGTGAAAGCCGTCCTTCACCTAGCTTGTTGGGAACACAAAGTTTCTTTTCAGTTGCAAACTCCATTCCATACATATATATGGGGAGGTACAAGCTCCAACTCGGTTTTACAGTGAAAACTGCAGGAACTTCAAACCGGCACTAGGAAACAGACTGAGAAAGCTGAGAAAAAGTGTCTCCTGCAACCCGTTCCCTTGGTGATAGATGAACGAACGTCTCTCCATTTGCTCAGTTCTGAGAGATAAGTGTGTGTGAAAGCCGTCCTTCAGCTAGCTTGTTGGGAACACCAAGTTTCTTTTCAGTTGCAAACTCCATTCCATACATATATATGGGGAGGTACAAGCTCCAACTCGGTTTTACAGTGAAAACTGCAGGAACTTCAAACCGGCACTAGGAAACAGACTGAGAAAGCAGAGAAAAAGTGTCTCCTGCAACCCGTTCCCTTGGTGCTAGATGAATGAACGTCTCTCCACTTGCTCAGTTCTGAGAGATAAGTGTGTGTGAAAGCCGTCCTTCAGCTAGCTTGTTGGGAACACAAAGTTTCTTTTCAGTTGCAAACTCCATTCCATACATATATATGGGGAGGTACAAGCTCCAACTCGGTTTTACAGTGAAAACTGCAGGAACTTCAAACCGGCACTAGGAAATAGACTGAGAAAGCAGAGAAAAAGTGTCTCCTGCAACCCGTTCCCTTGGTGCTAGATGAACGAACGTCTCTCCACTTGCTCAGTTCTGAGAGATAAGTGTGTGTGAAAGCCGTCCTTCAGCTAGCTTGTTGGGAACACAAAGTTTCTTTTCAGTTGCAAACTCCATTCCATACATATATATGGGGAGGTACAAGCTCCAACTCGGTTTTACAGTGAAAACTGCAGGAACTTCAAACCGGCACTAGGAAACAGACTGAGAAAGCTGAGATAAAGTGTCTCCTGCAACCCGTTACCTTGGTGATAGATGAACGAACGTCTCTCCACTTGCTCAGTTCTGAGAGATAAGTGTGTGTGAAAGCCGTCCTTCAGCTAGCTTGTTGGGAACACAAAGTTTCTTTTCAGTTGCAAACTCCATTCCATACATATATATGGGGAGGTACAAGCTCCAACTCGGTTTTACAGTGAAAACTGCAGGAACTTCAAACCGGCACTAGGAAACAGATTGAGAAAGCAGAGAAAAAGTGTCTCCTGCAACCCGTTCCCTTGGTGATAGATGAACGAACGTCTCTCCACTTGCTCAGTTCTGAGAGATAAGTGTGTGTGAAAGCCGTCCTTCAGCTAGCTTGTTGGGAACACAAAGTTTCTTTTCAGTTGCAAACTTCATTCCATACATATATATGGGGAGGTACAAGCTCCAACTCGGTTTTACAGTGAAAACTGCAGGAACTTCAAACCGGCACTAGGAAACAGACTGAGAAAGCAGAGAAAAAGTGTCTCCTGCAACCCGTTCCCTTGGTGCTAGATGAACGAACGTCTCTCCACTTGCTCAGTTCTGAGAGATAAGTGTGTGTGAAAGCCGTCCTTCACCTAGCTTGTTGGGAACACAAAGTTTCTTTTCAGTTGCAAACTCCATTCCATACATATATATGGGGAGGTACAAGCTCCAAATCTGTTTTACAGTAAAAACTGCAGGAACTTCAAACCGGCACTAGGAAACAGACTGAGAAAGCTGAGAAAAAGTGTCTCCTGCATCCCGTTCCCTTGGTGCTAGATGAACGAACGTCTCTCCATTTCCACAGTTCTGAGAGATAAGTGTGTGTGAAAGCCGTCCTTCAGCTAGCTTGTTGGGAACACGAAGATTCTTTTTAGTTGCAAACTCCATTCCATACATATATATGGGGAGGTAAAAGCTCCAACTCGGGTTTACAGTGAAAACTGCAGGAACTTCAAACCGGCACTAGCAAACAGACTGAGAAAGCAGAGAAAAAGTGTCTCGTGCAACCCGTTCCCTTGGTGCTAGATGAACGAACGTCTCTCCACTTGTTCAGTTCTGAGAGATAAGTGTGTGTGAAAGCCGTCCTTCAGCTAACTTGTTGGGAACACAAAGTTTCTTTTCAGTTGCAAACTCCATTCCATACATATATATGGGGAGGTACAAGCTCCAACTCGGTTTTACAGTGAAAACTGCAGGAACTTCAAACCGGCACTAGGAAACAGACTGAGAAAGCTGAGAAAAAGTGTCTCCTGCAACCCGTTCCCTTGGTGATAGATGAACGAACGTCTCTCCACTTGCTCAGTTCTGAGAGATAAGTGTGTGTGAAAGCCGTCCTTCAGCTAGCTTGTTGGGAACACAAAGTTTCTTTTCAGTTGCAAACTCCATTCCATACATATATATGGGGAGGTACAAGCTCCAACTCGGTTTTACAGTGAAAACTGCAGGAACTTCAAACCGGCACTAGCAAACAGACTGAGAAAGCTGAGAAATAGTGTCTCCTGCAACCCGTTGCCTTGGTGCTAGATGAACGAACGTCTCTCCACTTGCTCAGTTCTGAGAGATAAGTGTGTGTGAAAGCCGTCCTTCAGCTAGCTTGTTGGGAACACAAAGTTTCTTTTCAGTTGCAAACTCCATTCCATACATATATATGGGGAGGTACAAGCTCCAACTCGGTTTTACAGTGAAAACTGCAGGAACTTCAAACCGGCACTAGGAAATAGACTGAGAAAGCAGAGAAAAAGTGTCTCCTGCAACCCGTTCCCTTGGTGCTAGATGAACGAACGTCTCTCCACTTGCTCAGTTCTGAGAGATAAGTGTGTGTGAAAGCCGTCCTTCAGATAGCTTGTTGGGAACACAAAGTTTCTTTTCAGTTGCAAACTCCATTCCATACATATATATGGGGAGGTACAAGCTCCAACTCGGTTTTACAGTGAAAACTGCAGGAACTTCAAACCGGCACTAGGAAACAGACTGAGAAAGCTGAGAAAAAGTGTCTCCTGCAACCCGTTCCCTTGGTGCTAGATGAACGAACGTCTCTCCACTTGCTCAGTTCTGAGAGATAAGTGTGTGTGAAAGCCGTCCTTCAGCTAGCTTGTTGGGAACACAAAGTTTCTTTTCAGTTGCAAACTCCATTCCATACATATATATGGGGAGGTACAAGCTCCAACTCGGTTTTACAGTGAAAACTGCAGGAACTTCAAACCGGCACTAGGAAACAGATTGAGAAAGCAGAGAAAAAGTGTCTCCTGCAACCCGTTCCCTTGGTGCTAGATGAACGAACGTCTCTCCACTTGCTCAGTTCTGAGAGATAAGTGTGTGTGAAAGCCGTCCTTCAGCTAGCTTGTTGGGAACACAAAGTTTCTTTTCAGTTGCAAACTCCATTCCATACATATATATGGGGAGGTACAAGCTCCAACTCGGTTTTACAGTAAAAACTGCACGAACTTCAAACCGGCACTAGGAAACAGACTGAGAAAGCTGAGAAAAAGTGTCTCCTGCAACCCGTTCCCTTGGTGCTAGATGAACGAACGTCTCTCCATTTCCTCAGTTCTGAGAGATAAGTGTGTGTGAAAGCCGTCCTTCAGCTAGCTTGTTGGGAACACAAAGTTTCTTTTCAGTTGCAAACTCCATTCCATACATATATATGGGGAGGTACAAGCTACAACTCGGGTTTACAGTGAAAACTGCAGGAACTTCAAACCGGCACTAGCAAACAGACTGAGAAAGCAGAGAAAAAGTGTCTCCTGCAACCCGTTCCCTTGGTGCTAGATGAACGAACGTCTCTCCACTTGTTCAGTTCTGAGAGATAAGTGTGTGTGAAAGCCGTCCTTCAGCTAACTTGTTGGGAACACAAAGTTTCTTTTCAGTTGCAAACTCCATTCCATACATATATATGGGGAGGTACAAGCTCCAACTCGGTTTTACAGTGAAAACTGCAGGAACTTCAAACCGGCACTAGGAAACAGACTGAGAAAGCTGAGAAAAAGTGTCTCCTGCAACCCGTTACCTTGGTGATAGATGAACGAACGTCTCTCCACTTGCTCAGTTCTGAGAGATAAGTGTGTGTGAAAGCCGTCCTTCAGCTAGCTTGTAGGGAACACAAAGTTTCTTTTCAGTTGCAAACTCCATTCCATACATATATATGGGGAGGTACAAGCTCCAACTCGGTTTTACAGTGAAAACTGCAGGAACTTCAAACCGGCACTAGGAAACAGACTGAGAAAGCTGAGAAAAAGTGTCTCCTGCAACCCGTTCCCTTGGTGCTAGATGAACGAACGTCTCTCCACTTGCTCAGTTCTGAGAGATAAGTGTGTGTGAAAGCCGTCCTTCAGCTAGCTTGTTGGGAACACAAAGTTTCTTTTCAGTTGCAAACTCCATTCCATACATATATATGGGGAGGTACAAGCTCCAACTCGGTTTTACAGTGAAAACTGCAGGAACTTCAAACCGGCACTAGGAAACAGACTGAGAAAGCAGAGAAAAAGTGTCTCCTGCAACCCGTTCCCTTGGTGCTAGATGAACGAACGTCTCTCCACTTGCTCAGTTCTGAGAGATAAGTGTGTGTGAAAGCCGTCCTTCACCTAGCTTGTTGGGAACACAAAGTTTCTTTTCAGTTGCAAACTCCATTCCATACATATATATGGGGAGGTACAAGCTCCAACTCGGTTTTACAGTGAAAACTGCAGGAACTTCAAACCGGCACTAGGAAACAGACTGAGAAAGCTGAGAAAAAGTGTCTCCTGCAACCCGTTCCCTTGGTGATAGATGAACGAACGTCTCTCCACTTGCTCAGTTCTGAGAGATAAGTGTGTGTGAAAGCCGTCCTTCACCTAGCTTGTTGGGAACACAAAGTTTCTTTTCAGTTGCAAACTCCATTCCATACATATATATGGGGAGGTACAAGCTCCAACTCGGTTTTACAGTGAAAACTGCAGGAACTTCAAACCGGCACTAGGAAACAGACTGAGAAAGCAGAGAAAAAGTGTCTCCTGCAACCCGTTCCCTTGGTGCTAGATGAACGAACGTCTCTCCACTTGCTCAGTTCTGAGAGATAAGTGTGTGTGAAAGCCGTCCTTCACCTAGCTTGTTGGGAACACAAAGTTTCTTTTCAGTTGCAAACTCCATTCCATACATATATATGGGGAGGTACAAGCTCCAACTCGGTTTTACAGTGAAAACTGCAGGAACTTCAAACCGGCACTAGGAAACAGACTGAGAAAGCTGAGAAAAGGTGTCTCCTGCAACCCATTCCCTTGGTGCTAGATGAACGAACGTCTCTCCACTTGCTCAGTTCTGAGAGATAAGTGTGTGTGAAAGCCGTCCTTCAGCTAGCTTGTTGGGAACACAAAGTTTCTTTTCAGTTGCAAACTCCATTCCATACATATATATGGGGAGGTACAAGCTCCAACTCGGTTTTACAGTGAAAACTGCAGGAACTTCAAACCGGCACTAGGAAACAGACTGAGAAAGCAGAGAAAAAGTGTCTCCTGCAACCCGTTCCCTTGGTGCTAGATGAACGAACGTCTCTCCACTTGCTCAGTTCTGAGAGATAAGTGTGTGTGAAAGCCGTCCTTCACCTAGCTTGTTGGGAACACAAAGTTTCTTTTCAGTTGCAAACTCCATTCCATACATATATATGGGGAGGTACAAGCTCCAACTTGGTTTTACAGTGAAAACTGCAGGAACTTCAAACCGGCACTAGGAAACAGATTGAGAAAGCAGAGAAAAAGTGTCTCCTGCAACCCGTTCCCTTGGTGATAGATGAACGAACGTCTCTCCACTTGCTCAGTTCTGAGAGATAAGTGTGTGTGAAAGCCGTCCTTCAGCTAGCTTGTTGGGAACACATAGTTTCTTTTCAGTTGCAAACTTCATTCCATACATATATATGGGGAGGTACAAGCTCCAACTCGATTTTACAGTGAAAACTGCAGGAACTTCAAACCGGCACTAGGAAACAGACTGAGATAGCAGAGAAAAAGTGTCTCCTGCAACCCGTTCCCTTGGTGCTAGATGAACGAACGTCTCTCCACTTGCTCAGTTCTGAGAGATAAGTGTGTGTGAAAGCCGTCCTTCAGCTAGCTTGTTGGGAACACAAAGTTTCTTTTCAGTTGCAAACTCCATTCCATACATATATATGGGGAGGTACAAGCTCCAAATCGGTTTTACAGTAAAAACTGCAGGAACTTCAAACCGGCACTAGGAAACAGACTGAGAAAGCTGAGAAAAAGTGTCTCCTGCAACCCGTTCCCTTGGTGCTAGATGAACGAACGTCTCTCCATTTCCTCAGTTCTGAGAGATAAGTGTGTGTGAAAGCCGTCCTTCACCTATCTTGTTGGGAACACAAAGTTTCTTTTCAGTTGCAAACTCCATTCCATACATATATATGGGGAGGTAAAAGCTCCAACTCGGGTTTACAGTGAAAACTGCAGGAACTTCAAACCGGCACTAGCAAACAGACTGAGAAAGCAGAGAAAAAGTGTCTCGTGCAACCCGTTCCCTTGGTGCTAGATGAACGAACGTCTCTCCACTTGTTCAGTTCTGAGAGATAAGTGTGTGTGAAAGCCGTCCTTCAGCTAACTTGTTGGGAACACAAAGTTTCTTTTCAGTTGCAAACTCCATTCCATACATATATATGGGGAGGTACAAGCTCCAACTCGGTTTTACAGTGAAAACTGCAGGAACTTCAAACCGGCACTAGGAAACAGACTGAGAAAGCAGAGAAAAAGTGTCTCCTGCAACCCGTTCCCTTGGTGCTAGATGAACGAACGTCTCTCCACTTGCTCAGTTCTGAGAGATAAGTGTGTGTGAAAGCCGTCCTTCAGCTAGCTTGTTGGGAACACAAAGTTTCTTTTCAGTTGCAAACTCCATTCCATACATATATATGGGGAGGTACAAGCTCCAACTCGGTTTTACAGTGAAAACTGCAGGAACTTCAAACCGGCACTAGGAAACAGACTGAGAAAGCAGAGAAAAAGTGTCTCCTGCAACCCGTTCCCTTGGTGCTAGATGAACGAACGTCTCTCCACTTGCTCAGTTCTGAGAGATAAGTGTGTGTGAAAGCCGTCCTTCAGCTAGCTTGTTGGGAACACAAAGTTTCTTTTCAGTTGCAAACTCCATTCCATACATATATATGGGGAGGTACAAGCTCCAACTCGGTTTTACAGTGAAAACTGCAGGAACTTCAAACCGGCACTAGGAAATAGACTGAGAAAGCAGAGAAAAAGTGTCTCCTGCAACCCGTTCCCTTGGTGCTAGATGAACGAACGTCTCTCCACTTGCTCAGTTCTGAGAGATAAGTGTGTGTGAAAGCCGTCCTTCAGCTAGCTTGTTGGGAACACAAAGTTTCTTTTCAGTTGCAAACTCCATTCCATACATATATATGGGGAGGTACAAGCTCCAACTCGGTTTTACAGTGAAAACTGCAGGAACTTCAAACCGGCACTAGGAAACAGACTGAGAAAGCTGAGAAAAAGTGTCTCCTGCAACCCGTTCCCTTGGTGCTAGATGAACGAACGTCTCTCCATTTCCTCAGTTCTGAGAGATAAGTGTGTGTGAAAGCCGTCCTTCAGCTAGCTTGTTGGGAACACGAAGATTCTTTTCAGTTGCAAACTCCATTCCATACATATATATGGGGAGGTAAAAGCTCCAACTCGGGTTTACAGTGAAAACTGCAGGAACTTCAAACCGGCACTAGCAAACAGACTGAGAAAGCAGAGAAAAAGTGTCTCGTGCAACCCGTTCCCTTGGTGCTAGATGAACGAACGTCTCTCCACTTGTTCAGTTCTGAGAGATAAGTGTGTGTGAAAGCCGTCCTTCAGCTAGCTTGTTGGGAACACAAAGTTTCTTTTCAGTTGCAAACTCCATTCCATACATATATATGGGGAGGTACAAGCTCCAACTCGGTTTTACAGTGAAAACTGCAGGAACTTCAAACCGGCACTAGGAAACAGACTGAGAAAGCAGAGAAAAAGTGTCTCCTGCAACCCGTTCCCTTGGTGCTAGATGAACGAACGTCTCTCCACTTGCTCAGTTCTGAGAGATAAGTGTGTGTGAAAGCCGTCCTTCAGCTAGCTTGTTGGGAACACAAAGTTTCTTTTCAGTTGCAAACTCCATTCCATACATATATATGGGGAGGTACAAGCTCCAACTCGGTTTTACAGTGAAAACTGCAGGAACTTCAAACCGGCACTAGGAAACAGACTGAGAAAGCAGAGAAAAAGTGTCTCCTGCAACCCGTTCCCTTGGTGCTAGATGAACGAACGTCTCTCCACTTGCTCAGTTCTGAGAGATAAGTGTGTGTGAAAGCCGTCCTTCAGCTAGCTTGTTGGGAACACAAAGTTTCTTTTCAGTTGCAAACTCCATTCCATACATATATATGGGGAGGTACAAGCTCCAACTCGGTTTTACAGTGAAAACTGCAGGAACGTCAAACCGGCACTAGGAAATAGACTGAGAAAGCAGAGAAAAAGTGTCTCCTGCAACCCGTTCCCTTGGTGCTAGATGAACGAACGTCTCTCCACTTGCTCAGTTCTGAGAGATAAGTGTGTGTGAAAGCCGTCCTTCCGCTAGCTTGTTGGGAACACAAAGTTTCTTTTCAGTTGCAAACTCCATTCCATACATATATATGGGGAGGTACAAGCTCCAACTCGGTTTTACAGTGAAAACTGCAGGAACTTGAAACCGGCACTAGGAAACAGACTGAGAAAGCTGAGAAAAAGTGTCTCCTGCAACCAGTTCCCTTGGTGATAGATGAACGAACGTCTCTCCACTTGCTCAGTTCTGAGAGATAAGTGTGTGTGAAAGCCGTCCTTCAGCTAGCTTGTTGGGAACACAAAGTTTCTTTTCAGTTGCAAACTCCATTCCATACATATATATGGGGAGGTACAAGCTCCAACTCGGTTTTACAGTAAAAACTGCAGGAACTTCAAACCGGCACTAGGAAACAGACTGAGAAAGCTGAGAAAAAGTGTCTCCTGCAACCCGTTCCCTTGGTGCTAGATGAACGAACGTCTCTCCATTTCCTCAGTTCTGAGAGATAAGTGTGTGTGAAAGCCGTCCTTCAGCTAGCTTGTTGGGAACACGAAGATTCTTTTCAGTTGCAAACTCCATTCCATACATATATATGGGGAGGTAAAAGCTCCAACTCGGGTTTACAGTGAAAACTGCAGGAACTTCAAACCGGCACTAGCAAACAGACTGAGAAAGCAGAGAAAAAGTGTCTCGTGCAACCCGTTCCCTTGGTGCTAGATGAACGAACTTCTCTCCACTTGTTCAGTTCTGAGAGATAAGTGTGTGTGAAAGCCGTCCTTCAGCTAACTTGTTGGGAACACAAAGTTTCCTTTCAGTTGCAAACTCCATTCCATACATATATATGGGGAGGTACAAGCTCCAACTCGGTTTTACAGTGAAAACTGCAGGAACTTCAAACCGGCACTAGGAAACAGACTGAGAAAGCAGAGAAAAAGTGTCTCCTGCAACCCGTTCCCTTGGTGCTAGATGAACGAACGTCTCTCCACTTGCTCAGTTCTGAGAGATAAGTGTGTGTGAAAGCCGTCCTTCAGCTAGCTTGTTGGGAACACAAAGTTTCTTTTCAGTTGCAAACTCCATTCCATACATATATATGGGGAGGTACAAGCTCCAACTCTGTTTTACAGTGAAAACTGCAGGAACTTCAAACCGGCACTAGGAAACAGACTGAGAAAGCAGAGAAAAAGTGTCTCCTGCAACCCGTTGCCTTGGTGGTAGATGAACGAACGTCTCTCCACTTGCTCAGTTCTGAGAGATAAGTGTGTGTGAAAGCCGTCCTTCAGCTAGCTTGTTGGGAACACAAAGTTTCTTTTCAGTTGCAAACTCCATTCCATACATATATATGGGGAGGTACAAGCTCCAACTCGGTTTTACAGTGAAAACTGCAGGAACTTCAAACCGGCACTAGGAAATAGACTGAGAAAGCAGAGAAAAAGTGTCTCCTGCAACCCGTTCCCTTGGTGCTAGATGAACGAACGTCTCTCCACTTGCTCAGTTCTGAGAGATAAGTGTGTGTGAAAGCCGTCCTTCCGCTAGCTTGTTGGGAACACAAAGTTTCTTTTCAGTTGCAAACTCCATTCCATACATATATATGGGGAGGTACAAGCTCCAACTCGGTTTTACAGTGAAAACTGCAGGAACTTGAAACCGGCACTAGGAAACAGACTGAGAAAGCTGAGAAAAAGTGTCTCCTGCAACCCGTTCCCTTGGTGATAGATGAACGAACGTCTCTCCACTTGCTCAGTTCTGAGAGATAAGTGTGTGTGAAAGCCGTCCTTCAGCTAGCTTGTTGGGAACACAAAGTTTCTTTTCAGTTGCAAACTCCATTCCATACATATATATGGGGAGGTACAAGCTCCAACTCGGTTTTACAGTAAAAACTGCACGAACTTCAAACCGGCACTAGGAAACAGACTGAGAAAGCTGAGAAAAAGTGTCTCCTGCAACCCGTTCCCTTGGTGCTAGATGAACGAACGTCTCTCCACTTGCTCAGTTCTGAGAGATAAGTGTGTGTGAAAGCCGTCCTTCAGCTAGCTTGTTGGGAACACAAAGTTTCTTTTCAGTTGCAAACTCCATTCCATACATATATATGGGGAGGTACAAGCTCCAACTCGGGTTTAGAGTGAAAACTGCAGGAACTTGAAACCGGCACTAGGAAACAGACTGAGAAAGCTGAGAAAAAGTGTCTCCTGCAACCCGTTCCCTTGGTGATAGATGAACGAACGTCTCTCCATTTCCTCAGTTCTGAGAGATAAGTGTGTGTGAAAGCCGTCCTTCAGCTAGCTTGTTGGGAACACAAAGTTTCTTTTCAGTTGCAAACTCCATTCCATACATATATATGGGGAGGTACAAGCTCCAACTCGGTTTTACAGTGAAAACTGCAGGAACTTCAAACCGGCACTAGGAAACAGATTGAGAAAGCAGAGAAAAAGTGTCTCCTGCAACCCGTTCCCTTGGTGCTAGATGAACGAACGTCTCTCCACTTGCTCAGTTCTGAGAGATAAGTGTGTGTGAAAGCCGTCCTTCAGCTAGCTTGTTGGGAACACAAAGTTTCTTTTCAGTTGCAAACTCCATTCCATACATATATATGGGGAGGTACAAGCTCCAACTCGGTTTTACAGTAAAAACTGCACGAACTTCAAACCGGCACTAGGAAACAGACTGAGAAAGCTGAGAAAAAGTGTCTCCTGCAACCCGTTCCCTTGGAGCTAGATGAACGAACGTCTCTCCATTTCCTCAGTTCTGAGAGATAAGTGTGTGTGAAAGCCGTCCTTCAGCTAGCTTGTTGGGAACACAAAGTTTCTTTTCAGTTGCAAACTCCATTCCATACATATATATGGGGAGGTACAAGCTCCAAATCGGGTTTACAGTGAAAACTGCAGGAACTTCAAACCGGCACTAGCAAACAGACTGAGAAAGCAGAGAAAAAGTGTCTCCTGCAACCCGTTCCCTTGGTGCTAGATGAACGAACGTCTCTCCACTTGTTCAGTTCTGAGAGATAAGTGTGTGTGAAAGCCGTCCTTCAGCTAACTTGTTGGGAACACAAAGTTTCTTTTCAGTTGCAAACTCCATTCCATACATATATATGGGGAGGTACAAGCTCCAACTCGGTTTTACAGTGAAAACTGCAGGAACTTCAAACCGGCACTAGGAAACAGACTGAGAAAGCTGAGAAAAAGTGTCTCCTGCAACCCGTTCCCTTGGTGCTAGATGAACGAACGTCTCTCCACTTGCTCAGTTCTGAGAGATAAGTGTGTGTGAAAGCCGTCCTTCAGCTAGCTTGTTGGGAACACAAAGTTTCTTTTCAGTTGCAAACTCCATTCCATACATATATATGGGGAGGTACAAGCTCCAACTCGGTTTTACAGTGAAAACTGCAGGAACTTCAAACCGGCACTAGGAAACAGACTGAGAAAGCTGAGAAAAAGTGTCTCCTGCAACCCGTTCCCTTGGTGCTAGATGAACGAACGTCTCTCCACTTGCTCAGTTCTGAGAGATAAGTGTGTGTGAAAGCCGTCCTTCAGCTAGCTTGTTGGGAACACAAAGTTTCTTTTCAGTTGCAAACTCCATTCCATACATATATATGGGGAGCTACAAGCTCCAACTCGGTTTTACAGTGAAAACTGCAGGAACTTCAAACCGGCACTAGGAAACAGACTGAGAAAGCTGAGAAAAAGTGTCTCCTGCAACCCGTTCCCTTGGTGCTAGATGAACGAACGTCTCTCCACTTGCTCAGTTCTGAGAGATAAGTGTGTGTGAAAGCCGTCCTTCACCTAGCTTGTTGGGAACACAAAGTTTCTTTTCAGTTGCAAACTCCATTCCATACATATATATGGGGAGGTACAAGCTCCAACTCGGTTTTACAGTGAAAACTGCAGGAACTTCAAACCGGCACTAGGAAACAGACTGAGAAAGCTGAGAAAAGGTGTCTCCTGCAACCCATTCCCTTGGTGCTAGATGAACGAACGTCTCTCCACTTGCTCAGTTCTGAGAGATAAGTGTGTGTGAAAGCCGTCCTTCAGCTAGCTTGTTGGGAACACAAAGTTTCTTTTCAGTTGCAAACTCCATTCCATACATATATATGGGGAGGTACAAGCTCCAACTCGGTTTTACAGTGAAAACTGCAGGAACTTCAAACCGGCACTAGGAAACAGATTGAGAAAGCAGAGAAAAAGTGTCTCCTGCAACCCGTTCCCTTGGTGCTAGATGAACGAACGTCTCTCCACTTGCTCAGTTCTGAGAGATAAGTGTGTGTGAAAGCCGTCCTTCAGCTAGCTTGTTGGGAACACAAAGTTTCTTTTCAGTTGCAAACTCCATTCCATACATATATATGGGGAGGTACAAGCTCCAACTCGGTTTTACAGTGAAAACTGCAGGAACTTCAAACCGGCACTAGGAAACAGATTGAGAAAGCAGAGAAAAAGTGTCTCCTGCAACCCGTTCCCTTGGTGCTAGATGAACGAACGTCTCTCCACTTGCTCAGTTCTGAGAGATAAGTGTGTGTGAAAGCCGTCCTTCAGCTAGCTTGTTGGGAACACAAAGTTTCTTTTCAGTTGCAAACTCCATTCCATACATATATATGGGGAGGTACAAGCTCCAACTCGGTTTTACAGTAAAAACTGCACGAACTTCAAACCGGCACTAGGAAACAGACTGAGAAAGCTGAGAAAAAGTGTCTCCTGCAACCCGTTCCCTTGGTGCTAGATGAACGAACGTCTCTCCACTTGCTCAGTTCTGAGAGATAAGTGTGTGTGAAAGCCGTCCTTCAGCTAGCTTGTTGGGAACACAAAGTTTCTTTTCAGTTGCAAACTCCATTCCATACATATATATGGGGAGGTACAAGCTCCAACTCGGGTTTAGAGTGAAAACTGCAGGAACTTGAAACCGGCACTAGGAAACAGACTGAGAAAGCTGAGAAAAAGTGTCTCCTGCAACCCGTTCCCTTGGTGATAGATGAACGAACGTCTCTCCACTTGCTCAGTTCTGAGAGATAAGTGTGTGTGAAAGCCGTCCTTCAGCTAGCTTGTTGGGAACACAAAGGTTCTTTTCAGTTGCAAACTCCATTCCATACATATATATGGGGAGGTACAAGCTCCAACTCGGTTTTACAGTGAAAACTGCAGGAACTTCAAACCGGCACTAGGAAACAGATTGAGAAAGCAGAGAAAAAGTGTCTCCTGCAACCCGTTCCCTTGGTGCTAGATGAACGAACGTCTCTCCACTTGCTCAGTTCTGAGAGATAAGTGTGTGTGAAAGCCGTCCTTCAGCTAGCTTGTTGGGAACACAAAGTTTCTTTTCAGTTGCAAACTCCATTCCATACATATATATGGGGAGGTACAAGCTCCAACTCGGTTTTACAGTAAAAACTGCACGAACTTCAAACTGGCACTAGGAAACAGACTGAGAAAGCTGAGAAAAAGTGTCTCCTGCAACCCGTTCCCTTGGAGCTAGATGAACGAACGTCTCTCCATTTCCTCAGTTCTGAGAGATAAGTGTGTGTGAAAGCCGTCCTTCAGCTAGCTTGTTGGGAACACAAAGTTTCTTTTCAGTTGCAAACTCCATTCCATACATATATATGGGGAGGTACAAGCTCCAACTCGGTTTTACAGTGAAAACTGCAGGAACTTCAAACCGGCACTAGGAAACAGACTGAGAAAGCTGAGAAAAAGTGTCTCCTGCAACCCGTTCCCTTGGTGCTAGATGAACGAACGTCTCTCCACTTGCTCAGTTCTGAGAGATAAGTGTGTGTGAAAGCCGTCCTTCACCTAGCTTGTTGGGAACACAAAGTTTCTTTTCAGTTGCAAACTCCATTCCATACATATATATGGGGAGGTACAAGCTCCAACTCGGTTTTACAGTGAAAACTGCAGGAACTTCAAACCGGCACTAGGAAACAGACTGAGAAAGCTGAGAAAAGGTGTCTCCTGCAACCCATTCCCTTGGTGCTAGATGAACGAACGTCTCTCCACTTGCTCAGTTCTGAGAGATAAGTGTGTGTGAAAGCCGTCCTTCAGCTAGCTTGTTGGGAACACAAAGTTTCTTTTCAGTTGCAAACTCCATTCCATACATATATATGGGGAGGTACAAGCTCCAACTCGGTTTTACAGTGAAAACTGCAGGAACTTCAAACCGGCACTAGGAAACAGATTGAGAAAGCAGAGAAAAAGTGTCTCCTGCAACCCGTTCCCTTGGTGCTAGATGAACGAACGTCTCTCCACTTGCTCAGTTCTGAGAGATAAGTGTGTGTGAAAGCCGTCCTTCAGCTAGCTTGTTGGGAACACAAAGTTTCTTTTCAGTTGCAAACTCCATTCCATACATATATATGGGGAGGTACAAGCTCCAACTCGGTTTTACAGTGAAAACTGCAGGAACTTCAAACCGGCACTAGGAAACAGATTGAGAAAGCAGAGAAAAAGTGTCTCCTGCAACCCGTTCCCTTGGTGCTAGATGAACGAACGTCTCTCCACTTGCTCAGTTCTGAGAGATAAGTGTGTGTGAAAGCCGTCCTTCAGCTAGCTTGTTGGGAACACAAAGTTTCTTTTCAGTTGCAAACTCCATTCCATACATATATATGGGGAGGTACAAGCTCCAACTCGGTTTTACAGTAAAAACTGCACGAACTTCAAACCGGCACTAGGAAACAGACTGAGAAAGCTGAGAAAAAGTGTCTCCTGCAACCCGTTCCCTTGGTGCTAGATGAACGAACGTCTCTCCACTTGCTCAGTTCTGAGAGATAAGTGTGTGTGAAAGCCGTCCTTCAGCTAGCTTGTTGGGAACACAAAGTTTCTTTTCAGTTGCAAACTCCATTCCATACATATATATGGGGAGGTACAAGCTCCAACTCGGGTTTAGAGTGAAAACTGCAGGAACTTGAAACCGGCACTAGGAAACAGACTGAGAAAGCTGAGAAAAAGTGTCTCCTGCAACCCGTTCCCTTGGTGATAGATGAACGAACGTCTCTCCACTTGCTCAGTTCTGAGAGATAAGTGTGTGTGAAAGCCGTCCTTCAGCTAGCTTGTTGGGAACACAAAGGTTCTTTTCAGTTGCAAACTCCATTCCATACATATATATGGGGAGGTACAAGCTCCAACTCGGTTTTACAGTGAAAACTGCAGGAACTTCAAACCGGCACTAGGAAACAGATTGAGAAAGCAGAGAAAAAGTGTCTCCTGCAACCCGTTCCCTTGGTGCTAGATGAACGAACGTCTCTCCACTTGCTCAGTTCTGAGAGATAAGTGTGTGTGAAAGCCGTCCTTCAGCTAGCTTGTTGGGAACACAAAGTTTCTTTTCAGTTGCAAACTCCATTCCATACATATATATGGGGAGGTACAAGCTCCAACTCGGTTTTACAGTAAAAACTGCACGAACTTCAAACTGGCACTAGGAAACAGACTGAGAAAGCTGAGAAAAAGTGTCTCCTGCAACCCGTTCCCTTGGAGCTAGATGAACGAACGTCTCTCCATTTCCTCAGTTCTGAGAGATAAGTGTGTGTGAAAGCCGTCCTTCAGCTAGCTTGTTGGGAACACAAAGTTTCTTTTCAGTTGCAAACTCCATTCCATACATATATATGGGGAGGTACAAGCTCCAAATCGGGTTTACAGTGAAAACTGCAGGAACTTCAAACCGGCACTAGGAAACAGATTGAGAAAGCAGAGAAAAAGTGTCTCCTGCAACCCGTTCCCTTGGTGCTAGATGAACGAACGTCTATCCACTTGCTCAGTTCTGAGAGATAAGTGTGTGTGAAAGCCGTCCTTCAGCTAGCTTGTTGGGAACACAAAGTTTCTTTTCAGTTGCAAACTCCATTCCATACATATATATGGGGAGGTACAAGCTCCAACTCGGTTTTACAGTGAAAACTGCAGGAACTTCAAACCGGCACTAGGAAACAGATTGAGAAAGCAGAGAAAAAGTGTCTCCTGCAACCCGTTCCCTTGGTGCTAGATGAACGAACGTCTCTCCACTTGCTCAGTTCTGAGAGATAAGTGTGTGTGAAAGCCGTCCTTCAGCTAGCTTGTTGGGAACACAAAGTTTCTTTTCAGTTGCAAACTCCATTCCATACATATATATGGGGAGGTACAAGCTCCAACTCGGTTTTACAGTAAAAACTGCACGAACTTCAAACCGGCACTAGGAAACAGACTGAGAAAGCTGAGAAAAAGTGTCTCCTGCAACCCGTTCCCTTGGTGCTAGATGAACGAACGTCTCTCCACTTGCTCAGTTCTGAGAGATAAGTGTGTGTGAAAGCCGTCCTTCAGCTAGCTTGTTGGGAACACAAAGTTTCTTTTCAGTTGCAAACTCCATTCCATACATATATATGGGGAGGTACAAGCTCCAACTCGGGTTTAGAGTGAAAACTGCAGGAACTTGAAACCGGCACTAGGAAACAGACTGAGAAAGCTGAGAAAAAGTGTCTCCTGCAACCCGTTCCCTTGGTGATAGATGAACGAACGTCTCTCCACTTGCTCAGTTCTGAGAGATAAGTGTGTGTGAAAGCCGTCCTTCAGCTAGCTTGTTGGGAACACAAAGGTTCTTTTCAGTTGCAAACTCCATTCCATACATATATATGGGGAGGTACAAGCTCCAACTCGGTTTTACAGTGAAAACTGCAGGAACTTCAAACCGGCACTAGGAAACAGATTGAGAAAGCAGAGAAAAAGTGTCTCCTGCAACCCGTTCCCTTGGTGCTAGATGAACGAACGTCTCTCCACTTGCTCAGTTCTGAGAGATAAGTGTGTGTGAAAGCCGTCCTTCAGCTAGCTTGTTGGGAACACAAAGTTTCTTTTCAGTTGCAAACTCCATTCCATACATATATATGGGGAGGTACAAGCTCCAACTCGGTTTTACAGTAAAAACTGCACGAACTTCAAACTGGCACTAGGAAACAGACTGAGAAACCTGAGAAAAAGTGTCTCCTGCAACCCGTTCCCTTGGAGCTAGATGAACGAACGTCTCTCCATTTCCTCAGTTCTGAGAGATAAGTGTGTGTGAAAGCCGTCCTTCAGCTAGCTTGTTGGGAACACAAAGTTTCTTTTCAGTTGCAAACTCCATTCCATACATATATATGGGGAGGTACAAGCTCCAAATCGGGTTTACAGTGAAAACTGCAGGAACTTCAAACCGGCACTAGCAAACAGACTGAGAAAGCAGAGAAAAAGTGTCTCCTGCAACCCGTGTCCTTGGTGCTAGATGAACGAACGTCTCTCCACTTGTTCAGTTCTGAGAGATAAGTGTGTGTGAAAGCCGTCCTTCAGCTAACTTGTTGGGAACACAAAGTTTCTTTTCAGTTGCAAACTCCATTCCATACATATATATGGGGAGGTACAAGCTCCAACTCGGTTTTACAGTGAAAACTGCAGGAACTTCAAACCGGCACTAGGAAACAGACTGAGAAAGCTGAGAAAAAGTGTCTCCTGCAACCCGTTACCTTGCTGATAGATGAACGAACGTCTCTCCACTTGCTCAGTTCTGAGAGATAAGTGTGTGTGAAAGCCGTCCTTCAGCTAGCTTGTTGGGAACACAAAGTTTCTTTTCAGTTGCAAACTCCATTCCATACATATATATGGGGAGGTACAAGCTCCAACTCGGTTTTACAGTGAAAACTGCAGGAACTTCAAACCGGCACGAGGAAACAGACTGAGAAAGCAGAGAAAAAGTGTCTCCTGCAACCCGTTCCCTTGGTGCTAGATGAACGAACGTCTCTCCACTTGCTCAGTTCTGAGAGATAAGTGTGTGTGAAAGCCGTCCGTCACCTAGCTTGTTGGGAACACAAAGTTTCTTTTCAGTTGCAAACTCCATTCCATACATATATATGGGGAGGTACAAGCTCCAAATCGGTTTTACAGTGAAAACTGCAGGAACTTCAAACCGGCACTAGGAAACAGACTGAGAAAGCTGAGAAAAGGTGTCTCCTGCAACCCATTCCCTTGGTGCTAGATGAACGAACGTCTCTCCACTTGCTCAGTTCTGAGAGATAAGTGTGTGTGAAAGCCGTCCTTCAGCTAGCTTGTTGGGAACACAAAGTTTCTTTTCAGTTGCAAACTCCATTCCATACATATATATGGGGAGGTACAAGCTCCAACTCGGTTTTACAGTGAAAACTGCAGGAACTTCAAACCGGCACTAGGAAACAGACTGAGAAAGCTGAGAAAAAGTGTCTCCTGCAACCCGTTCCCTTGGTGATAGATGAACGAACGTCTCTCCACTTGCTCAGTTCTGAGAGATAAGTGTGTGTGAAAGCCGTCCTTCAGCTAGCTTGTTGGGAACACGAAGATTCTATTCAGTTGCAAACTCCATTCCATGCATATATATGGGGAGGTAAAAGCTCCAACTCGGGTTTACAGTGAAAACTGCAGGAACTTCAAACCGGCACTAGCAAACAGACTGAGAAAGCAGAGAAAAAGTGTCTCGTGCAACCCGTTCCCTTGGTGCTAGATGAACGAACGTCTCTCCACTTGTTCAGTTCTGAGAGATAAGTGTGTGTGAAAGCCGTCCTTCAGCTAACTTGCTGGGAACACAAAGTTTCTTTTCAGTTGCAAACTCCATTCCATACATATATATGGGGAGGTACAAGCTCCAACTCGGTTTTACAGTGAAAACTGCTGGAACTTCAAACCGGCACTAGGAAACAGACTGAGAAAGCAGAGAAAAAGTGTCTCCTGCAACCCGTTCCCTTGGTGCTAGATGAACGAACGTCTCTCCACTTGCTCAGTTCTGAGAGATAATTGTGTGTGAAAGTCGTCCTTCAGCTAGCTTGTTGGGAACACCAAGTTTCTTTTCAGTTGCAAACTCCATTCCATACATATATATGGGGAGGTACAAGCTCCAACTCGGTTTTACAGTGAAAACTGCAGGAACTTCAAACCGGCACTAGGAAACAGATTGAGAAAGCAGAGAAAAAGTGTCTCCTGCAACCCGTTCCCTTGGTGCTAGATGAACGAACGTCTCTCCACTTGCTCAGTTCTGAGAGATAAGTGTGTGTGAAAGCCGTCCTTCAGCTAGCTTGTTGGGAACACAAAGTTTCTTTTCAGTTGCAAACTCCATTCCATACATATATATGGGGAGGTACAAGCTCCAACTCGGTTTTACAGTAAAAACTGCACGAACTTCAAACTGGTACTAGGAAACAGACTGAGAAAGCTGAGAAAAAGTGTCTCCTGCAACCCGTTCCCTTGGAGCTAGATGAACGAACGTCTCTCCATTTCCTCAGTTCTGAGAGATAACTGTGTGTGAAAGCCGTCCTTCAGCTAGCTTGTTGGGAACACAAAGTTTCTTTTCAGTTGCAAACTCCATTCCATACATATATATGGGGAGGTACAAGCTCCAAATCGGGTTTACAGTGAAAACTGCAGGAACTTCAAACCGGCACTAGCAAACAGACTGAGAAAGCAGAGAAAAAGTGTCTCCTGCAACCCGTTCCCTTGGTGCTAGATGAACGAACGTCTCTCCACTTGTTCAGTTCTGAGAGATAAGTGTGTGTGAAAGCCGTCCTTCAGCTAACTTGTTGGGAACACAAAGTTTCTTTTCAGTTGCAAGCTCCATTCCATACATATATATGGGGAGGTACAAGCTCCAACTCGGTTTTACAGTGAAAACTGCAGGAACTTCAAACCGGCACTAGGAAACAGACTGAGAAAGCTGAGAAAAAGTGTCTCCTGCAACCCGTTACCTTGGTGATAGATGAACGAACGTCTCTCCACTTGCTCAGTTCTGAGAGATAAGTGTGTGTGAAAGCCGTCCTTCAGCTAGCTTGTTGGGAACACAAAGTTTCTTTTCAGTTGCAAACTCCATTCCATACATATATATGGGGAGGTACAAGCTCCAACTCGGTTTTACAGTGAAAACTGCAGGAACTTCAAACCGGCACTAGGAAACAGATTGAGAAAGCAGAGAAAAAGTGTCTCCTGCAACCCGTTCCCTTGGTGCTAGATGAACGAACGTCTCTCCACTTGCTCAGTTCTGAGAGATAAGTGTGTGTGAAAGCCGTCCTTCAGCTAGCTTGTTGGGAACACATAGTTTCTTTTCAGTTGCAAACTTCATTCCATACATATATATGGGGAGGTACAAGCTCCAACTCGGTTTTACAGTGAAAACTGCAGGAACTTCAAACCGGCACTAGGAAACAGATTGAGAAAGCAGAGAAAAAGTGTCTCCTGCAACCCGTTCCCTTGGTGCTAGATGAACGAACGTCTCTCCACTTGCTCAGTTCTGAGAGATAAGTGTGTGTGAAAGCCGTCCTTCACCTAGCTTGTTGGGAACACAAAGTTTCTTTTCAGTTGCAAACTCCATTCCATACATATATATGGGGAGGTACAAGCTCCAAATCGGTTTTACAGTAAAAACTGCAGGAACTTCAAACCGGCACTAGGAAACAGACTGAGAAAGCTGAGAAAAAGTGTCTCCTGCAACCCGTTCCCTTGGTGCTAGATGAACGAACGTCTCTCCATTTCCTCAGTTCTGAGAGATAAGTGTGTGTGAAAGCCGTCCTTCAGCTAGCTTGTTGGGAACACGAAGATTCTTTTCAGTTGCAAACTCCATTCCATGCATATATATGGGGAGGTAAAAGCTCCAACTCGGGTTTACAGTGAAAACTGCAGGAACTTCAAACCGGCACTAGCAAACAGACTGAGAAAGCAGAGAAAAAGTGTCTCGTGCAACCCGTTCCCTTGGTGCTAGATGAACGAACGTCTCTCCACTTGTTCAGTTCTGAGAGATAAGTGTGTGTGAAAGCCGTCCTTCAGCTAACTTGCTGGGAACACAAAGTTTCTTTTCAGTTGCAAGCTCCATTCCATACATATATATGGGGAGGTACAAGCTCCAACTCGGTTTTACAGTGAAAACTGCAGGAACTTCAAAACGGCACTAGGAAACAGACTGAGAAAGCTGAGAAAAAGTGTCTCCTGCAACCCGTTCCCTTGGTGCTAGATGAACGAACGTCTCTCCACTTGCTCAGTTCTGAGAGATAAGTGTGTGTGAAAGCCGTCCTTCAGCTAGCTTGTTGGGAACACAAAGTTTCTTTTCAGTTGCAAACTCCATTCCATACATATATATGGGGAGGTACAAGCTCCAACTCGGTTTTACAGTGAAAACTGCAGGAACTTCAAACCGGCACTAGGAAACAGACTGAGAAAGCAGAGAAAAAGTGTCTCCTGCAACCCGTTGCCTTGGTGCTAGATGAACGAACGTCTCTCCACTTGCTCAGTTCTGAGAGATAAGTGTGTGTGAAAGCCGTCCTTCAGCTAGCTTGTTGGGAACACAAAGTTTCTTTTCAGTTGCAAACTCCATTCCATACATATATATGGGGAGGTACAAGCTCCAACTCGGTTTTACAGTGAAAACTGCAGGAACTTCAAACCGGCACTAGGAAATAGACTGAGAAAGCAGAGAAAAAGTGTCTCCTGCAACCCGTTCCCTTGGTGCTAGATGAACGAAAGTCTCTCCACTTGCTCAGTTCTGAGAGATAAGTGTGTGGGAAAGCCGTCCTTCAGCTAGCTTGTTGGGAACACAAAGTTTCTTTTCAGTTGCAAACTCCATTCCATACATATATATGGGGAGGTACAAGCTCCAACTCGGTTTTACAGTGAAAACTGCAGGAACTTGAAACCGGCACTAGGAAACAGACTGAGAAAGCTGAGAAAAAGTGTCTCCTGCAACCCGTTCCCTTGGTGATAGATGAACGAACGTCTCTCCACTTGCTCAGTTCTGAGAGATAAGTGTGTGTGAAAGCCGTCCTTCAGCTAGCTTGTTGGGAACACGAAGTTTCTTTTCAGTTGCAAACTCCATTCCATACATATATATGGGGAGGTACAAGCTCCAACTCGGGTTTACAGTGAAAACTGCAGGAATTTCAAACCAGCACTAGCAAACAGACTGAGAAAGCAGAGAAAAAGTGTCTCCTGCAACCCGTTCCCTTGGTGCTAGATGAACGAACGTCTCTCCACTTGTTCAGTTCTGAGAGATAAGTGTGTGTGAAAGCCGTCCTTCAGCTAACTTGTTGGGAACACAAAGTTTCTTTTCAGTTGCAAACTCCATTCCATACATATATATGGGGAGGTACAAGCTCCAACCCGGTTTTACAGTGAAAACTGCAGGAACTTCAAACCGGCACTAGGAAACAGACTGAGAAAGCAGAGAAAAAGTGTATCCGGCAACCCGTTCCCTTGGTGCTAGATGAACGAACGTCTCTCCACTTGCTCAGTTCTGAGAGATAAGTGTGTGTGAAAGCCGTCCTTCAGCTAGCTTGTTGGGAACACAAAGTTTCTTTTCAGTTGCAAACTCCATTCCATACATATATATGGGGAGGTACAAGCTCCAACTCGGGTTTACAGTGAAAACTGCAGGAACTTCAAACCGGCACTAGCAAACAGACTGAGAAAGCAGAGAAACAGTGTCTCCTGCAACCCGTTCCCTTGGTGCTAGATGAACGAACGTCTCTCCACTTGTTCAGTTCTGAGAGATAAGTGTGTGTGAAAGCCGCCCTTCAGCTAACTTGTTGGGAACACAAAGTTTCTTTTCAGTTGCAAACTCCATTCCATACATATATATGGGGAGGTACAAGCTCCAACTCGGTTTTACAGTGAAAACTGCAGGAACTTCAAACCGGCACTAGGAAACAGACTGAGAAAGCTGAGAAAAAGTGTCTCCTGCAACCCGTTCCCTTGGTGCTAGATGAACGAACGTCTCTCCACTTGCTCAGTTCTGAGAGATAAGTGTGTGTGAAAGCCGTCCTTCAGCTAGCTTGTTGGGAACACCAAGTTTCTTTTCAGTTGCAAACTCCATTCCATACATATATATGGGGAGGTACAAGCTCCAACTCGGTTTTACAGTGAAAACTGCAGGAACTTCAAACCGGCACTAGGAAACAGACTGAGAAAGCTGAGAAAAAGTGTCTCCTGCAACCCGTTCCCTTGGTGCTAGATGAACGAACGTCTCTCCACTTGCTCAGTTCTGAGAGATAAGTGTGTGTGAAAGCCGTCCTTCAGCTAGCTTGTTGGGAACACCAAGTTTCTTTTCAGTTGCAAACTCCATTCCATTCATATATATGGGGAGGTACAAGCTCCAACTCGGTTTTACAGTGAAAACTGCAGGAACTTCAAACCGGCACTAGGAAACAGATTGAGAAATCAGAGAAAAAGTGTCTCCTGCAACCCGTTCCCTTGGTGCTAGATGAACGAACGTCTCTCCACTTGCTCAGTTCTGAGAGATAAGTGTGTGTGAAAGCCGTCCTTCAGCTAGCTTGTTGGGAACACAAAGTTTCTTTTCAGTTGCAAACTCCATTCCATACATATATATGGGGAGGTACAAGCTCCAACTCGGTTTTACAGTGAAAACTGCAGAAACTTCAAACCGGCACTAGGAAATAGACTGAGAAAGCAGAGAAAAAGTGTCTCCTGCAACCCGTTCCCTTGGTGCTAGATGAACGAACGTCTCTCCACTTGCTCAGTTCTGAGAGATAAGTGTGTGTGAAAGCCGTCCTTCAGCTAGCTTGTTGGGAACACAAAGTTTCTTTTCAGTTGCAAACTCCATTCCATACATATATATGGGGAGGTACAAGCTCCAACTCGGTTTTACAGTGAAAACTGCAGGAACTTCAAACCGGCACTAGCAAACAGACTGAGAAAGCAGAGAAAAAGTGTCTCCTGCAACCCGTTCCCTTGGTGATAGATGAACGTCTCTCCACTTGCTCAGTTCTGAGAGATAAGTGTGTGTGAAAGCCGTCCTTCAGCTAGCTTGTTGGGAACGCAAAGTTTCTTTTCAGTTGCAAACTCCATTCCATACACATATAAGGGGAGGTAAAAGCTCCAACTCGGTTTTACAGTGAAAACTGCAGGAACTTCAAACCGGCACTAGGAAACAGACTGAGAAAGCAGAGAAAAAGTGTCTCCTGCAACCCGTTCCCTTGGTGCTAGATGAACGAACGTCTCTCCACTTGCTCAGTTCTGAGAGATAAGTGTGTGTGAAAGCCGTCCTTCAGCTAGCTTGTTGGGAACACAAAGTTTCTTTTCAGTTGCAAACTCCATTTCATACACATATATGGGGAGGTACAAGCTCCAACTCGGTTTTACAGTGAAAACTGCAGGAACTTCAAACCGGCAATAGCAAGCAGACTGAGAAAGCAGAGAAAAAGTGTCTCCTGCAACCCGTTCCCTTGGTGCTAGATGAACGAAAGTCTCACCACTTGCTCAGTTCTGAGAGATAAGTGTGTGTGAAAGCCGTCCTTCACCTAGCTTGTTGGGAACACAAAGTTTCTTTTCAGTTGCAAACTCCATTCCATACACATATATGGGGAGGTACAAGCTCCAACTCGGTTTTACAGTGAAAACTGCAGGAACTTCAAACCGGCACTAGGAAACAGAATTAGGAAGCAGAGAAAAAGTGTCTCCTGCAACCCGTTCCCTTGGTGCTAGATGAACGAACCTCTCTCCACTTGCTCAGTTCTGAGAGATAAGTGTGTGTGAAAGTCGTGCTTCAGCTAGCTTGTTGGGAACACAAAGTTTCTTTTCAGTTGCAAACTCCATTCCATACATATATATGGGGAGGTACAAGCTCCAACTCGGTTTTACAGTGAAAACTGCAGGAACTTCAAACCGGCACTAGGAAACAGACTGAGAAAGCTGAGAAAAAGTGTCTCCTGCAACCCTTTCCCTTGGTTCTAGATGAACGAACGTCTCTCCACTTGCTCAGTTCTGAGAGATAAGTGTGTGTGAAAGCCGTCCTTCACCTAGCTTGTTGGGAACACAAAGTTTTTTTCAGTTCCAAACTCCATTCCATACATATATATGGGGAGGTACAAGCTCCAACTCGGTTTTACAGTGAAAACTGCAGGAACTTCAAACCGGCACTAGCAAACAGACTGAGAAAGCAGAGAAAAAGTGTCTCCTGCAACCCGTTCCCTTGGTGCTAGATGAACGAAAGTCTCTCCACTTGCTCAGTTCTGAGAGATAAGTGTGTATGAAAGCCGTCCTTCACCTAGCTTGTTGGGAACACAAAGTTTCTTTTCAGTTCCAAACTCCATTCCATACATATATATGGGGAGGTACAAGCTCCAACTCGGTTTTACAGTGAAAACTGCAGGAACTTCAAACCGGCACTAGCAAACAGACTGAGAAAGCAGAGAAAAAGTGTCTCCTGCAACCCGTTCCCTTGGTGATAGATGAACGTCTCTCCACTTGCTCAGTTCTGAGAGATAAGTGTGTGTGAAAGCCGTCCTTCAGCTAGCTTGTTGGGAACACAAAGTTTCTTTTCAGTTGCAAACTTCATTCCATACATATATATGGGGAGGTACAAGCTCCAACTCGGTTTTACAGTGAAAACTGCAGGAACTTCAAACCGGCACTAGGAAACAGATTGAGAAAGCAGAGAAAAAGTGTCTCCTGCAACCCGTTCCCTTGGTGCTAGATGAACGAACGTCTCTCCACTTGCTCAGTTCTGAGAGATAAGTGTGTGTGAAAGCCGTCCTTCACCTAGCTTGTTGGGAACACAAAGTTTCTTTTCAGTTGCAAACTCCATTCCATACATATATATGGGGAGGTACAATCTCCAAATCGGTTTTACAGTAAAAACTGCAGGAACTTCAAACCGGCACTAGGAAACAGACTGAGAAAGCTGAGAAAAAGTGTCTCCTGCAACCCGTTCCCTTGGTGCTAGATGAACGAACGTCTCTCCATTTCCTCAGTTCTGAGAGATAAGTGTGTGTGAAAGCCGTCCTTCAGCTAGCTTGTTGGGAACACGAAGATTCTTTTCAGTTGCAAACTCCATTCCATGCATATATATGGGGAGGTAAAAGCTCCAACTCGGGTTTACAGTGAAAACTGCAGGAACTTCAAACCGGCACTAGCAAACAGACTGAGAAAGCAGAGAAAAAGTGTCTCGTGCAACCCGTTCCCTTGGTGCTAGATGAACGAACGTCTCTCCACTTGTTCAGTTCTGAGAGATAAGTGTGTGTGAAAGCCGTCCTTCAGCTAACTTGCTGGGAACACAAAGTTTCTTTTCAGTTGCAAGCTCCATTCCATACATATATATGGGGAGGTACAAGCTCCAACTCGGTTTTACAGTGAAAACTGCAGGAACTTCAAACCGGCACTAGGAAACAGACTGAGAAAGCAGAGAAAAAGTGTCTCCTGCAACCCGTTCCCTTGGTGCTAGATGAACGAACGTCTCTCCACTTGCTCAGTTCTGAGAGATAAGTGTGTGTGAAAGCCGTCCTTCAGCTAGCTTGTTGGGAACACAAAGTTTCTTTTCAGTTGCAAACTCCATTCCATACATATATATGGGGAGGTACAAGCTCCAATTCGGTTTTACAGTGAAAACTGCAGGAACTTCAAACCGGCACTAGGAAACAGACTGAGAAAGCAGAGAAAAAGTGTCTCCTGCAACCCGTTGCCTTGGTGCTAGATGAACGAACGTCTCTCCACTTGCTCAGTTCTGAGAGATAAGTGTGTGTGAAAGCCGTCCTTCAGCTAGCTTGTTGGGAACACAAAGTTTCTTTTCAGTTGCAAACTCCATTCCATACATATATATGGGGAGGTACAAGCTCCAACTCGGTTTTACAGTGAAAACTGCAGGAACTTGAAACCGGCACTAGGAAACAGACTGAGAAAGCAGAGAAAAAGTGTCTCCTGCAACCCGTTCCCTTGGTGCTAGATGAACGAACGTCTCTCCACTTGCTCAGTTCTGAGAGATAAGTGTGTGTGAAAGCCGTCCTTCAGCTAGCTTGTTGGGAACACAAAGTTTCTTTTCAGTTGCAAACTCCATTCCATACATATATATGGGGAGGTACAAGCTCCAACTCGGTTTTACAGTGAAAACTGCAGGAACTTGAAACCGGCACTAGGAAACAGACTGAGAAAGCTGAGAAAAAGTGTCTCCTGCAACCCGTTCCCTTGGTGATAGATGAACGAACGTCTCTCCACTTGCTCAGTTCTGAGAGATAAGTGTGTGTGAAAGCCGTCCTTCAGCTAGCTTGTTGGGAACACGAAGTTTCTTTTCAGTTGCAAACTCCATTCCATACATATATATGGGGAGGTACAAGCTCCAACTCGGTTTTACAGTGAAAACTGCAGGAACTTCAAACCGGCACTAGGAAACAGATTGAGAAAGCAGAGAAAAAGTGTCTCCTGCAACCCGTTCCCTTGGTGCTAGATGAACAAACGTCTCTCCACTTGCTCAGTTCTGAGAGATAAGTGTGTGTGAAAGCCGTCCTTCAGCTAGCTTGTTGGGAACACAAAGTTTCTTTTCAGTTGCAAACTCCATTCCATACATATATATAGGGAGGTACAAGCTCCAACTCGGTTTTACAGTAAAAACTGCACGAACTTCAAACCGGCACTAGGAAACAGACTGAGAAAGCTGAGAAAAAGTGTCTCCTGCAACCCGTTCCCTTGGTGCTAGATGAACGAACGTCTCTCCACTTGCTCAGTTCTGAGAGATAAGTGTGTGTGAAAGCCGTCCTTCAGCTAGCTTGTTGGGAACACAAAGTTTCTTTTCAGTTGCAAACTCCATTCCATACATATATATGGGGAGGTACAAGCTCCAACTCGGGTTTACAGTGAAAACTGCAGGAACTTCAAACCGGCACTAGCAAACAGACTGAGAAAGCAGAGAAAAAGTGTCTCCTGCAACCCGTTCCCTTGGTGCTAGATGAACGAACGTCTCTCCACTTGTTCAGTTCTGAGAGATAAGTGTGTGTGAAAGCCGTCCTTCAGCTAACTTGTTGGGAACACAAAGTTTCTTTTCAGTTGCAAACTCCATTCCATACATATATATGGGGAGGTACAAGCTCCAACCCGGTTTTACAGTGAAAACTGCAGGAACTTCAAACCGGCACTAGGAAACAGACTGAGAAAGCAGAGAAAAATTGTATCCTGCAACCCGTTCCCTTGGTGCTAGATGAACGAACGTCTCTCCACTTGCTCAGTTCTGAGAGATAAGTGTGTGTGAAAGCCGTCCTTCAGCTAGCTTGTTGGGAACACAAAGTTTCTTTTCAGTTGCAAACTCCATTCCATACATATATATGGGGAGGTACAAGCTCCAACTCGGGTTTACAGTGAAAAATGCAGGAACTTCAAACCGGCACTAGCAAACAGACTGAGAAAGCAGAGAAACAGTGTCTCCTGCAACCCGTTCCCTTGGTGCTAGATGAACGAACGTCTCTCCACTTGTTCAGTTCTGAGAGATAAGTGTGTGTGAAAGCCGTCCTTCAGCTAACTTGTTGGGAACACAAAGTTTCTTTTCAGTTGCAAACTCCATTCCATACATATATATGGGGAGGTACAAGCTCCAACTCGGTTTTACAGTGAAAACTGCAGGAACTTCAAACCGGCACTAGGAAACAGACTGAGAAAGCTGAGAAAAAGTGTCTCCTGCAACCCGTTCCCTTGGTGCTAGATGAACGAACGTCTCTCCACTTGCTCAGTTCTGAGAGATAAGTGTGTGTGAAAGCCGTCCTTCAGCTAGCTTGTTGGGAACACAAAGTTTCTTTTCAGTTGCAAACTCCATTCCATACATATATATGGGGAGGTACAAGCTCCAACTCGGTTTTACAGTGAAAACTGCAGGAACTTGAAACCGGCACTAGGAAACAGACTGAGAAAGCTGAGAAAAAGTGTCTCCTGCAACCCGTTCCCTTGGTGCTAGATGAACGAACGTCTCTCCACTTGCTCAGTTCTGAGAGATAAGTGTGTGTGAAAGCCGTCCTTCAGCGAGCTTGTTGGGAACACCAAGTTTCTTTTCAGTTGCAAACTCCATTCCATACATATATATGGGGAGGTACAAGCTCCAACTCGGTTTTACAGTGAAAACTGCAGGAACTTCAAACCGGCACTAGGAAACAGACTGAGAAAGCTGAGAAAAAGTGTCTCCTGCAACCCGTTCCCTTGGTGCTAGATGAACGAACGTCTCTCCACTTGCTCAGTTCTGAGAGATAAGTGTGTGTGAAAGCCGTCCTTCAGCTAGCTTGTTGGGAACACCAAGTTTCTTTTCAGTTGCAAACTCCATTCCATACATATATATGGGGAGGTACAAGCTCCAACTCGGTTTTACAGTGAAAACTGCAGGAACTTCAAACCGGCACTAGGAAACAGATTGAGAAATCAGAGAAAAAGTGTCTCCTGCAACCCGTTCCCTTGGTGCTAGATGAACGAACGTCTCTCCACTTGCTCAGTTCTGAGAGATAAGTGTGTGTGAAAGCCGTCCTTCAGCTAGCTTGTTGGGAACACAAAGTTTCTTTTCAGTTGCAAACTCCATTCCATACATATATATGGGGAGGTACAAGCTCCAACTCGGTTTTACAGTGAAAACTGCAGGAACTTCAAACCGGCACTAGGAAATAGACTGAGAAAGCAGAGAAAAAGTGTCTCCTGCAACCCGTTCCCTTGGTGCTAGATGAACGAACGTCTCTCCACTTGCTCAGTTCTGAGAGATAAGTGTGTGTGAAAGCCGTCCTTCAGCTAGCTTGTTGGGAACACAAAGTTTCTTTTCAGTTGCAAACTCCATTCCATACATATATATGGGGAGGTACAAGCTCCAACTCGGTTTTACAGTGAAAACTGCAGGATCTTCAAACCGGCACTAGGAAACAGACTGAGAAAGCTGAGAAAAAGTGTCTCCTGCAACCCGTTCCCTTGGTGCTAGATGAACGAACGTCTCTCCACTTGCTCAGTTCTGAGAGATAAGTGTGTGTGAAAGCCGTCCTTCACCTAGCTTGTTGGGAACACAAAGTTTCTTTTCAGTTCCAAACTCCATTCCATACATATATATGGGGAGGTACAAGCTCCAACTTGGTTTTACAGTGAAAACTGCAGGAACTTCAAACCGGCACTAGCAAACAGACTGAGAAAGCAGAGAAAAAGTGTCTCCTGCAACCCGTTCCTTGGTGATAGATGAACGTCTCTCCACTTGCTCAGTTCTGAGAGATAAGTGTTTGTGAAAGCCGTCCTTCAGCTAGCTTGTTGGGAACGCAAAGTTTCTTTTCAGTTGCAAACTCCATTCCATACATATATATGGGGAGGTACAAGCTCCAACTCGGTTTTACAGTGAAAACTGCAGGAACTTCAAACCGGCACTAGCAAACAGACTCAGAAAGCAGAGAAAAAGTGTCTCCTGCAACCCGTTCCCTTGGTGCTAGATGAACGAAAGTCTCTCCACTTGCTCAGTTCTGAGAGATAAGTGTGTGTGAAAGCCGTCCTTCAGCTAGCTTGTTGGGAACACAAAGTTTCTTTTCAGTTGCAAACTCCATTCAATACATATATATGGGGAGGTACAAGCTCCAACTCGGTTTTACAGTGAAAACTGCAGGAACTTCAAACCGGCACTAGCAAACAGACTGAGAAAGCAGAGAAAAAGTGTCTCCTGCAACCCGTTCCCTTGGTGATAGATGAACGTCTCTCCACTTGCTCAGTTCTGAGAGATAAGTGTGTGTGAAAGCCGTCCTTCAGCTAGCTTGTTGGGAACACAAAGTTTCTTTTCAGTTGCAAACTCCATTCCATACATATATATGGGGAGGTACAAGCTCCAAATCGGTTTTACAGTGAAAACTGCAGGAACTTCAAACCGGCACTAGGAAACAGACTGAGAAAGCAGAGAAAAAGTGTCTCTTGCAACCCGTTCCCTTGGTGCTAGATGAACGAACGTCTCTACACTTGCTCAGTTCTGAGAGATAAGTGTGTGTGAAAGCCGTCCTTCACCTAGCTTGTTGGGAACACAAAGTTTCTTTTCAGTTGCAAACTCCATTCCATACATATATATGGGGAGGTACAAGCTCCAACTCGGTTTTACAGTGAAAACTGCAGGAACTTCAAACCGGCACTAGGAAACAGACTGAGAAAGCAGAGAAAAAGTGTCTCCTGCAACCCGTTCCCTTGGTGCTAGATGAACGAACGTCTCTCCACTTGCTCAGTTCTGAGAGATAAGTGTGTGTGAAAGCCGTCCTTCACCTAGCTTGTTGGGAACACAAAGTTTCTTTTCAGTTGCAAACTCCATTCCATACATATATATGGGGAGGTAAAAGCTCCAACTCGGTTTTACTGTGAAAAGTGCAGGAACTTCAAACCGGCACTAGGAAACAGACTGAGAAAGCAGAGAAAAAGTGTCTCCTGCAACCCGTTCCCTTGGTGCTAGATGAACGAACGTCTCTCCACTTGCTCAGTTCTGAGAGATAAGTGTGTGTGAAAGCCGTCCTTCAGCTAGCTTGTTGGGAATACAAAGTTTCTTTTCAGTTGCAAACTTCATTCCATACATATATATGGGGAGGTACAAGCTCCAACTCGGTTTTACAGTGAAAACTGCAGGAACTTCAAACCGGCACTAGGAAACAGACTGAGAAAGCAGAGAAAAAGTGTCTCCTGCAACCCGTTCCCTTGGTGCTAGATGAACGAACGTCTCTCCACTTGCTCAGTTCTGAGAGATAAGTGTGTGTGAAAGCCGTCCTTCACCTAGCTTGTTGGGAACACAAAGTTTCTTTTCAGTTGCAAACTCCATTCCATACATATATATGGGGAGGTACAAGCTCCAACTCGGTTTTACAGTGAAAACTGCAGGAACTTCAAACCGGCACTAGGAAACAGACTGAGAAAGCTGAGAAAAAGTGTCTCCTGCAACCCGTTCCCTTGGTGCTAGATGAACGAACGTCTCTCCACTTGCTCAGTTCTGAGAGATAAGTGTGTGTGAAAGCCGTCCTTCAGCTAGCTTGTTGGGAACACAAAGTTTCTTTTCAGTTGCAAACTCCATTCCATACATATATATGGGGAGGTACAAGCTCCAACTCGGTTTTACAGTGAAAACTGCAGGAACTTCAAACCGGCACTAGCAAACAGACTGAGAAAGCAGAGAAAAAGTGTCACCTGCAACCCGTTCCCTTGGTGCTAGATGAACGAAAGTCTCTCCACTTGCTCAGTTCTGAGAGATAAGTGTGTGTGAAAGCCGTCCTTCACCTAGCTTGTTGGGAACACAAAGTTTCTTTTCAGTTGCAAACTCCATTCCATACATATATATGGGGAGGTACAAGCTCCAACTCGGTTTTACAGTGAAAACTGCAGGAACTTCAAACCGGCACTAGCAAACAGACTGAGAAAGCAGAGAAAAAGTGTCTCCTGCAACCCGTTCCCTTGGTGATAGATGAACGTCTCTCCACTTGCTCAGTTCTGAGAGATAAGTGTGTGTGAAAGCCGTCCTTCAGCTAGCTTGTTGGGAACACAAAGTTTCTTTTCAGTTGCAAACTCCATTCCATACACATATATGGGGAGGTACAAGCTCCAACTCGGTTTTACAGTGAAAACTGCAGGAACTTCAAACCGGCACTAGGAAACAGACTTAGGAAGGAGAGAAAAAGTGTCTCCTGCAACCCGTTCCCTTGGTGCTAGATGAACGAACGTCTCTCCACTTGCTCAGTTCTGAGAGATAAGTGTGTGTGGAAGCCGACCTTCACCTAACTTGTTGGGAACACAAAGTTTCTTTTCAGTTGCAAACTCCATTCCATACATATATATGGGGAGGTACAAGCTCCAACTCGGTTTTTACAGTGAAAACTGCAGGAACTTCAAACCGGCACTAGGAAACAGACTGAGAAAGCTGAGAAAAATGGTCTCCTGCAACCCGTTCCCTTGGTGCTAGATGAACGAACGTCTCTCCACTTGCTCAGTTCTGAGAGATAAGTGTGTGTGAAAGCCGTCCTTCAACTAGCTTGTTGGGAACACAAAGTTTCTTTTCAGTTGCAAACTCCATTCCATACATATATATGGGGAGGTACAAGCTCCAACTCGGTTTTACAGTGAAAACTGCAGGAACTTCAAACCGGCACTAGGAAACAGAATGAGAAAGCTGAGAAAAAGTGTCTCCTGCAACCCGTTCCCTTGGTGCTAGATGAACGAACGTCTCTCCACTTGCTCAGTTCTGAGAGATAAGTGTGTGTGAAAGCCGTCCTTCAGCTAGCCTGTTGGGAACACAAAGTCTCTTTTCAGTTGCAAACTTCATTCCATACATATATATGGGGAGGTACAAGCTCCAACTCGGTTTTACAGTGAAAACTGCAGGAACTTCAAACTGGCACTAGGAAACAGACTGAGAAAGCAGAGAAAAAGTGTCTCCTGCAACCCGTTCCCTTGGTGCTAGATGAACGAACGTCTCTCCACTTGCTCAGTTCTGAGAGATAAGTGTGTGTGAAAGCCGTCCTTCAGCTAGCTTGTTGGGAACACAAAGTTTCTTTTCAGTTGCAAACTCCATTCCATACACATATATGGGGAGGTACAAGCTCCAACTCGGTTTTACAGTGAAAACTGCAGGAACTTCAAACCGGCACTAGGAAACAGACTGAGAAAGCTGAGAAAAAGTGTCTCCTGCAACCCGTTCCCTTGGTGCTAGATGAACGAACGTCTCTCCACTTGCTCAGTTCTGAGAGATAAGTGTGTGTGAAAGCCGTCCTTCACCTAGCTTGTTGGGAACACAAAGTTTTTTTCAGTTGCAAACTCCATTCCATACATATATATGGGGAGGTACAAGCTCCAACTCGGTTTTACAGTGAAAACTGCAGGAACTTCAAACCGGCACTAGCAAACAGACTGAGAAAGCAGAGAAAAAGTGTCTCCTGCAACCCGTTCCCTTGGTGCTAGATGAACGAAAGTCTCTCCACTTTCTCATTTCTGAGAGATAAGTGTGTGTGAAAGCCGTCCTTCACCTAGCTTGTTGGGAACACAAAGTTTCTTTTCAGTTCCAAACTCCATTCCATACATATATATGGGGAGGTACAAGCTCCAACTCGGTTTTACAGTGAAAACTGCAGGAACTTCAAACCGGCACTAGCAAACAGACTGAGAAAGCAGAGAAAAAGTGTCTCCTGCAACCCGTTCCCTTGGTGCTAGATGAACGAAAGTCTCTCCACTTGCTCATTTCTGAGAGATAAGTGTGTGTGAAAGCCGTCCTTCACCTAGCTTGTTGGGAACACAAAGTTTCTTTTCAGTTCCAAACTCCATTCCATACATATATATGGGGAGGTACAAGCTCCAACTCGGTTTTACAGTGAAAACTGCAGGAACTTCAAACCGGCACTAGCAAACAGATTGAGAAAGCAGAGAAAAAGTGTCTCCTGCAACCCGTTCCCTTGGTGATAGATGAACGTCTCTCCACTTGCTCAGTTCTGAGAGATAAGTGTTTGTGAAAGCCGTCCTTCAGCTAGCTTGTTGGGAACGCAAAGTTTCTTTTCAGTTGCAAACTCCATTCCATACATATATATGGGGAGGTAAAAGCTCCAACTCGGTTTTACAGTGAAAACTGCAGGAACTTCAAACCGGCACTAGGAAACAGACTGAGAAAGCTGAGAAAAATGGTCTCCTGCAACCCGTTCCCTTGGTGCTAGATGAACGAACGTCTCTCCACTTGCTCAGTTCTGAGAGATAAGTGTGTGTGAAAGCCGTCCTTCACCTAGCTTGTTGGGAACACAAAGTTTCTTTTCAGTTGCAAACTCCATTCCATACATATATATGGGGAGGTACAAGCTCCAACTCGGTTTTACAGTGAAAACTGCAGGAACTTCAAACCGGCACTAGGAAACAGAATGAGAAAGCTGAGAAAAAGTGTCTCCTGCAACCAGTTTCCTTGGTGCTAGATGAACGAACGTCTCTCCACTTGCTCAGTTCTGAGAGATAAGTGTGTGTGAAAGCCGTCCTTCAGCTAGCTTGTTGGGAACACAAAGTTTCTTTTCAGTTGCAAACTTCATTCCATACATATATATGGGGAGGTACAAGCTCCAACTCGGTTTTACAGTGAAAACTGCAGGAACTTCAAACTGGCACTAGGAAACAGACTGAGAAAGCAGAGAAAAAGTGTCTCCTGCAACCCGTTCCCTTGGTGCTAGATGAAAGAACGTCTCTCCACTTGCTCAGTTCTGAGAGATAAGTGTGTGTGAAAGCCGTCCTTCAGCTAGCTTGTTGGGAACACAAAGTTTCTTTTCAGTTGCAAACTCCATTTCATACACATATATGGGGAGGTACAAGCTCCAACTCGGTTTTACAGTGAAAACTGCAGGAACTTCAAACCGGCACTAGCAAACAGACTGAGAAAGCAGAGAAAAAGTGTCTCCTGCAACCCGTTCCCTTGGTGCTAGATGAACGAAAGTCTCTCCAATTGCTCAGTTCTGAGAGATAAGTGTGTGTGAAAGCCGTCCTTCACCTAGCTTGTTGGGAACACAAAGTTTCTTTTCAGTTCCAAACTCCATTCCATACACATATATGGGGAGGTACAAGCTCCAACTCGGTTTTACAGTGAAAACTGCAGGAACTTCAAACCGGCACTAGGAAACAGACTGAGAAAGCTGAGAAAAAGTGTCTCCTGCAACCCGTTCCCTTGGTGCTAGATGAACGAACGTCTCTCCACTTGCTCAGTTCTGAGAGATAAGTGTGTGTGAAAGCCGTGCTTCAGCTAGCTTGTTGGGAACACAAAGTTTCTTTTCAGTTGCAAACTCCATTCCATACATATATATGGGGAGGTACAAGCTCCAACTCGGTTTTACAGTGAAAACTTCAGGAACTTCAAACCGGCACTAGGAAACAGACTGAGAAAGCTGAGAAAAAGTGTCTCCTGCAACCCGTTCCCTTGGTTCTAGATGAACGAACGTCTCTCCACTTGCTCAGTTCTGAGAGATAAGTGTGTGTAAAAGCCGTCCTTCACCTAGCTTGTTGGGAACACAAAGTTTTTTTCAGTTCCAAACTCCATTCCATACATATATATGGGGAGGTACAAGCTCCAACTCGGTTTTACAGTGAAAACTGCAGGAACTTCAAACCGGCACTAGCAAACAGACTGAGAAAGCAGAGAAAAAGTGTCTCCTGCAACCCGTTCCCTTGGTGCTAGATGAACGAAAGTCTCTCCACTTGCTCAGTTCTGAGAGATAAGTGTGTGTGAAAGCCGTACTTCACCTAGCTTGTTGGGAACACAAAGTTTCTTTTCAGTTCCAAACTCCATTCCATACATATATATGGGGAGGTACAAGCTCCAACTCGGTTTTACAGTGAAAACTGCAGGAACTTCAAACCGGCACTAGCAAACAGACTGAGAAAGCAGAGAAAAAGTGTCTCCTGCAACCCGTTCCCTTGGTGCTAGATGAACGTCTCTCCACTTGCTCAGTTCTGAGAGATAAGTGTGTGTGAAAGCCGTCCTTCAGCTAGCTTGTTGGGAACGCAAAGTTTCTTTTCAGTTGCAAACTCCATTCCATACACATATATGGGGAGGTAAAAGCTCCAACTCGGTTTTACAGTGAAAACTGCAGGAACTTCAAACCGGCACTAGGAAACAGACTGAGAAAGCTGAGAAAAATGGTCTCCTGCAACCCGTTCCCTTGGTGCTAGATGAACGAACGTCTCTCCACTTGCTCAGTTCTGAGAGATAAGTGTGTGTGAAAGCCGTCCTTCACCTAGCTTGTTGGGAACACAAAGTTTCTTTTCAGTTGCAAACTCCATTCCATACATATATATGGGGAGGTACAAGCTCCAACTCGGTTTTACAGTGAAAACTGCAGGAACTTCAAACCGGCACTAGGAAAAAGAATGAGAAAGCTGAGAAAAAGTGTCTCCTGCAACCAGTTTCCTTGGTGCTAGATGAACGAACGTCTCTCCAATTGCTCAGTTCTGAGAGATAAGTGTGTGTGAAAGCCGTCCTTCAGCTAGCTTGTTGGGAACACAAAGTTTCTTTTCAGTTGCAAACTTCATTCCATACATATATATGGGGAGGTACAAGCTCCAACTCGGTTTTACAGTGAAAACTGCAGGAACGTCAAACTGGCACTAGGAAACAGACTGAGAAAGCAGAGAAAAAGTGTCTCCTGCAACCCGTTCCCTTGGTGCTAGATGAACGAACGTCTCTCCACTTGCTCAGTTCTGAGAGATAAGTGTGTGTGAAAGCCGTCCTTCAGCTAGCTTGTTGGGAACACAAAGTTTCTTTTCAGTTGCAAACTCCATTTCATACACATAAATGGGGAGGTACAAGTTCCAACTCGGTTTTACAGTGAAAACTGCAGGAACTTCAAACCGGCACTAGCAAACAGACTGAGAAAGCAGAGAAAAAGTGTCTCCTGCAACCCGTTCCCTTGGTGCTAGATGAACGAAAGTCTCTCCACTTGCTCAGTTCTGAGAGATAAGTGTGTGTGAAAGCCGTCCTTCACCTAGCTTGTTGGGAACACAAAGTTTCTTTTCAGTTGCAAACTCCATTCCATACATATATATGGGGAGGTACAAGCTCCAACTCGGTTTTACAGTGAAAACTGCAGGAACTTCAAACCGGCACTAGCAAACAGACTGAGAAAGCAGAGAAAAAGTGTCTCCTGCAACCCGTTCCCTTGGTGATAGATGAACGTCTCTCCACTTGCTCAGTTCTGAGAGATAAGTGTGTGTGAAAGCCGTCCTTCAGCTAGCTTGTTGGGAACACAAAGTTTCTTTTCAGTTGCAAACTCCATTCCATACACATATATGGGGAGGTACAAGCTCCAACTCGGTTTTACAGTGAAAACTGCAGGAACTTCAAACCGGCACTAGGAAACAGACTTAGGATGCAGAGAAAAAGTGTCTCCTGCAACCCGTTCCCTTGGTGCTAGATGAACGAACGTCTCTCCACTTGCTCAGTTCTGAGAGATAAGTGTGTGTGGAAGCCGACCTTCACCTAACTTGTTGGGAACACAAAGTTTCTTTTCAGTTGCAAACTCCATTCCATACATATATATGGGGAGGTACAAGCTCCAACTCGGTTTTACAGTGAAAACTGCAGGAACGTCAAACTGGCACTAGGAATCAGACTGAGAAAGCAGAGAAAAAGTGTCTCCTGCAACCCGTTCCCTTGGTGCTAGATGAACGAACGTCTCTCCACTTGCTCAGTTCTGAGAGATAAGTGTGTGTGAAAGCCGTCCTTCAGCTAGCTTGTTGGGAACACAAAGTTTCTTTTCAGTTGCAAACTCCATTTCATACACATAAATGGGGAGGTACAAGCTCCAACTCGGTTTTACAGTGAAAACTGCAGGAACTTCAAACCGGCACTAGCAAACAGACTGAGAAAGCAGAGAAAAAGTGTCTCCTGCAACCCGTTCCCTTGGTGCTAGATGAACGAAAGTCTCTCCACTTGCTCAGTTCTGAGAGATAAGTGTGTGTGAAAGCCGTCCTTCACCTAGCTTGTTGGGAACACAAAGTTTCTTTTCAGTTGCAAACTCCATTCCATACATATATATGGGGAGGTACAAGCTCCAACTCGGTTTTACAGTGAAAACTGCAGGAACTTCAAACCGGCACTAGCAAACAGACTGAGAAAGCAGAGAAAAAGTGTCTCCTGCAACCCGTTCCCTTGGTGATAGATGAACGTCTCTCCACTTGCTCAGTTCTGAGAGATAAGTGTGTGTGAAAGCCGTCCTTCAGCTAGCTTGTTGGGAACACAAAGTTTCTTTTCAGTTGCAAACTCCATTCCATACACATATATGGGGAGGTACAAGCTCCAACTCGGTTTTACAGTGAAAACTGCAGGAACTTCAAACCGGCACTAGGAAACAGACTTAGGATGCAGAGAAAAGTGTCTCCTGCAACCCGTTCCCTTGGTGCTAGATGAACGAACGTCTCTCCACTTGCTCAGTTCTGAGAGATAAGTGTGTGTGGAAGCCGACCTTCACCTAACTTGTTGGGAACACAAAGTTTCTTTTCAGTTGCAAACTCCATTCCATACATATATATGGGGAGGTACAAGCTCCAACTCGGTTTTTACAGTGAAAACTGCAGGAACTTCAAACCGGCACTAGGAAACAGACTGAGAAAGCTGAGAAAAATGGTCTCCTGCAACCCGTTCCCTTGGTGCTAGATGAACGAACGTCTCTCCACTTGCTCAGTTCTGAGAGATAAGTGTGTGTGAAAGCCGTCCTTCAACTAGCTTGTTGGGAACACAAAGTTTCTTTTCAGTTGCGAACTCCATTCCATATATATATATGGGGAGGTACAAGCTCCAACTCGGTTTTACAGTGAAAACTGCAGGAACTTCAAACCGGCACTAGGAAACAGAATGAGAAAGCTGAGAAAAAGTGTCTCCTGCAACCCGTTCCCTTGGTGCTAGATGAACGAACGTCTCTCCACTTGCTCAGTTCTGAGAGATAAGTGTGTGTGAAAGCCGTCCTTCAGCTAGCTTGTTGGGAACACAAAGTTTCTTTTCAGTTGCAAACTCCATTCCATACACATATATGGGGAGGTACAAGCTCCAACTCGGTTTTACAGTGAAAACTGCAGGAACTTCAAACCGGCACTAGGAAACAGACTGAGAAAGCTGAGAAAAAGTGTCTCCTGCAACCCGTTCCTTTGGTGCTAGATGAACGAACGTCTCTCCACTTGCTCAGTTCTGAGAGATAAGTGTGTGTGAAAGCCGTCCTTCAGCTAGCTTGTTGGGAACACAAAGTTTCTTTTCAGTTGCAAACTCCATTCCATACACATATATGGGGAGGTACAAGCTCCAACTCGGTTTTACAGTGAAAACTGCAGGAACTTCAAACTGGCACTAGGAAACAGACTGAGAAAGCAGAGAAAAAGTGTCTCCTGCAACCCGTTCCCTTGGTGCTAGATGAACGAACGTCTCTCCAGTTGCTCAGTTCTGAGAGATAAGTGTGTGTGAAAGCCGTCCTTCAGCTAGCTTGTTGGGAACACAAAGTTTCTTTTCAGTTGCAAACTCCATTTCATACACATATATGGGGAGGTACAAGCTCCAACTCGGTTTTACAGTGAAAACTGCAGGAACTTCAAACCGGCACTAGCAAACAGACTGAGAAAGCAGAGAAAAAGTGTCTCCTGCAACCCGTTCCCTTGGTGCTAGATGAACGAAAGTCTCTCCACTTGCTCAGTTCTGAGAGATAAGTGTGTGTGAAAGCCGTCCTTCACCTAGCTTGTTGGGAACACAAAGTTTCTTTTCAGTTGCAAACTCCATTCCATACACATATATGGGGAGGTACAAGCTCCAACTCGGTTTTACAGTGAAAACTGCAGGAACTTCAAACCGGCACTAGGAAACAGACTTAGGAAGCAGAGAAAAAGTGTCTCCTGCAACCCGTTCCCTTGGTTCTAGATGAACGAACGTCTCTCCACTTGCTCAGTTCTCAGAGATAAGTGTGTGTGAAAGCCGTCCTTCACCTAGCTTGTTGGGAACACAAAGTTTTTTTCAGTTCCAAACTCCATTCCATACATATATATGGGGAGGTACAAGCTCCAACTCGGTTTTACAGTGAAAACTGCAGGAACTTCAAACCGGCACTAGCAAACAGACTGAGAAAGCAGAGAAAAAGTGTCTCCTGCAACCCGTTCCCTTGGTGCTAGATGAACGAAAGTCTCTCCACTTGCTCATTTCTGAGAGATAAGTGTGTGTGAAAGCCGTCCTTCACCTAGCTTGTTGGGAACACAAAGTTTCTTTTCAGTTCCAAACTCCATTCCATACATATATATGGGGAGGTACAAGCTCCAACTCGGTTTTACAGTGAAAACTGCAGGAACTTCAAACCGGCACTAGCAAACAGACTGAGAAAGCAGAGAAAAAGTGTCTCCTGCAACCCGTTCCCTTGGTGATAGATGAACGTCTCTCCACTTGCTCAGTTCTGAGAGATAAGTGTGTGTGAAAGCCGTCCTTCAGCTAGCTTGTTGGGAACGCAAAGTTTCTTTTCAGTTGCAAACTCCATTCCATACACATATATGGGGAGGTAAAAGCTCCAACTCGGTTTTACAGTGAAAACTGCAGGAACTTCAAACCGGCACTAGGAAACAGACTGAGAAAGCAGAGAAAAAGTGTCTCCTGCAACCCGTTCCCTTGGTGCTAGATGAACGAACGTCTCTCCACTTGCTCAGTTCTGAGAGATAAGTGTGTGTGAAAGCCGTCCTTCACCTAGCTTGTTGGGAACACAAAGTTTTTTTCAGTTGCAAACTCCATTCCATACATATATATGGGGAGGTACAAGCTCCAACTCGGTTTTACAGTGAAAACTGCAGGAACTTCAAACCGGCACTAGCAAACAGACTGAGAAAGCAGAGAAAAAGTGTCTCCTGCAACCCGTTCCCTTGGTGCTAGATGAACGAAAGTCTCTCCACTTGCTCATTTCTGAGAGATAAGTGTGTGTGAAAGCCGTCCTTCACCTAGCTTGTTGGGAACACAAAGTTTCTTTTCAGTTCCAAACTCCATTCCATACATATATATGGGGAGGTACAAGCTCCAACTCGGTTTTACAGTGAAAACTGCAGGAACTTCAAACCGGCACTAGCAAACAGACTGAGAAAGCAGAGAAAAAGTGTCTCCTGCAACCCGTTCCCTTGGTGCTAGATGAACGAAAGTCTCTCCACTTGCTCATTTCTGAGAGATAAGTGTGTGTGAAAGCCGTCCTTCACCTAGCTTGTTGGGAACACAAAGTTTCTTTTCAGTTCCAAACTCCATTCCATACATATATATGGGGAGGTACAAGCTCCAACTCGGTTTTACAGTGAAAACTGCAGGAACTTCAAACCGGCACTAGCAAACAGACTGAGAAAGCAGAGAAAAAGTGTCTCCTGCAACCCGTTCCCTTGGTGATAGATGAACGTCTCTCCACTTGCTCAGTTCTGAGAGATAAGTGTTTGTGAAAGCCGTCCTTCAGCTAGCTTGTTGGGAACGCAAAGTTTCTTTTCAGTTGCAAACTCCATTCCATACACATATATGGGGAGGTAAAAGCTCCAACTCGGTTTTACAGTGAAAACTGCAGGAACTTCAAACCGGCACTAGGAAACAGACTGAGAAAGCTGAGAAAAATGGTCTCCTGCAACCCGTTCCCTTGGTGCTAGATGAACGAACGTCTCTCCACTTGCTCAGTTCTGAGAGATAAGTGTGTGTGAAAGCCGTCCTTCACCTAGCTTGTTGTGAACACAAAGTTTCTTTTCAGTTGTAAACTCCATTCCATACATATATATGGGGAGGTACAAGCTCCAACTCGGTTTTACAGTGAAAACTGCAGGAACTTCAAACCGGCACTAGGAAACAGAATGAGAAATCTGAGAAAAAGTGTCTCCTGCAACCAGTTTCCTTGGTGCTAGATGAACGAACGTCTCTCCAATTGCTCAGTTCTGAGAGATAAGTGTGTGTGAAAGCCGTCCTTCAGCTAGCTTGTTGGGAACACAAAGTTTCTTTTCAGTTGCAAACTTCATTCCATACATATATATGGGGAGGTACAAGCTCCAACTCGGTTTTACAGTGAAAACTGCAGGAACTTCAAACCGGCACTAGGAAACAGACTGAGAAAGCAGAGAAAAAGTGTCTCCTGCAACCCGTTCCCTTGGTGCTAGATGAACGAACGTCTCTCCACTTGCTCAGTTCTGAGAGATAAGTGTGTGTGAAAGCCGTCCTTCAGCTAGCTTGTTGGGAACACAAAGTTTCTTTTCAGTTGCAAACTCCATTTCATACACATATATGGGGAGGTACAAGCTCCAACTCGGTTTTACAGTGAAAACTGCAGGAACTTCAAACCGGCACTAGCAAACAGACTGAGAAAGCAGAGAAAAAGTGTCTCCTGCAACCCGTTCCCTTGGTGCTAGATGAACGAAAGTCTCTCCACTTGCTCAGTTCTGAGAGATAAGTGTGTGTGAAAGCCGTCCTTCACCTAGCTTGTTGGGAACACAAAGTTTCTTTTCAGTTCCAAACTCCATTCCATACACATATATGGGGAGGTACAAGCTCCAACTCGGTTTTACAGTGAAAACTTCAGGAACTTCAAACCGGCACTAGGAAACAGACTGAGAAAGCTGAGAAAAAGTGTCTCCTGCAACCCGTTCCCTTGGTTCTAGATGAACGAACGTCTCTCCACTTGCTCAGTTCTGAGAGATAAGTGTGTGTAAAAGCCGTCCTTCAGCTAGCTTGTTGGGAACACAAAGTTTTTTTCAGTTCCAAACTCCATTCCATACATATATATGGGGAGGTACAAGCTCCAACTCGGTTTTACAGTGAAAACTGCAGGAACTTCAAACCGGCACTAGCAAACAGACTGAGAAAGCAGAGAAAAAGTGTCTCCTGCAACCCGTTCCCTTGGTGCTAGATGAACGAAAGTCTCTCCACTTGCTCAGTTCTGAGAGATAAGTGTGTGTGAAAGCCGTCCTTCACCTAGCTTGTTGGGAACACAAAGTTTCTTTTCAGTTCCAAACTCCATTCCATACATATATATGGGGAGGTACAAGCTCCAACTCGGTTTTACAGTGAAAACTGCAGGAACTTCAAACCGGCACTAGCAAACAGACTGAGAAAGCAGAGAAAAAGTGTCTCCTGCAACCCGTTCCCTTGGTGCTAGATGAACGTCTCTCCACTTGCTCAGTTCTGAGAGATAAGTGTGTGTGAAAGCCGTCCTTCAGCTAGCTTGTTGGGAACGCAAAGTTTCTTTTCAGTTGCAAACACCATTCCATACACATATATGGGGAGGTAAAAGCTCCAACTCGGTTTTACAGTGAAAACTGCAGGAACTTCAAACCGGCACTAGGAAACAGACTGAGAAAGCTGAGAAAAATGGTCTCCTGCAACCCGTTCCCTTGGTGCTAGATGAACGAACGTCTCTCCACTTGCTCAGTTCTGAGAGATAATTGTGTGTGAAAGCCGTCCTTCACCTAGCTTGTTGGGAACACAAAGTTTCTTTTCAGTTGCAAACTCCATTCCATACATATATATGGGGAGGTACAAGCTCCAACTCGTTTTTACAGTGAAAACTGCAGGAACTTCAAACCGGCACTAGGAAAAAGAATGAGAAAGCTGAGAAAAAGTGTCTCCTGCAACCAGTTTCCTTGGTGCTAGATGAACGAACGTCTCTCCAATTGCTCAGTTCTGAGAGATAAGTGTGTGTGAAAGCCGTCCTTCAGCTAGCTTGTTGGGAACACAAAGTTTCTTTTCAGTTGCAAACTTCATTCCATACATATATATGGGTAGGTACAAGCTCCAACTCGGGTTTACAGTGAAAACTGCAGGAACGTCAAACTGGCACTAGGAAACAGACTGAGAAAGCAGAGAAAAAGTGTCTCCTGCAACCCGTTCCCTTGGTGCTAGATGAACGAACGTCTCTCCACTTGCTCAGTTCTGAGAGATAAGTGTGTGTGAAAGCCGTCCTTCAGCTAGCTTGTTGGGAACACAAAGTTTCTTTTCAGTTGCAAACTCCATTTCATACACATAAATGGGGAGGTACAAGCTCCAACTCGGTTTTACAGTGAAAACTGCAGGAACTTCAAACCGGCACTAGCAAACAGACTGAGAAAGCAGAGAAAAAGTGTCTCCTGCAACCCGTTCCCTTGGTGCTAGATGAACGAAAGTCTCTCCACTTGCTCAGTTCTGAGAGATAAGTGTGTGTGAAAGCCGTCCTTCACCTAGCTTGTTGGGAACACAAAGTTTCTTTTCAGTTCCAAACTCCATTCCATACACATATATGGGGAGGTACAAGCTCCAACTCGGTTTTACAGTGAAAACTGCAGGAACTTCAAACCGGCACTAGGAAACAGACTTAGGAAGCAGAGAAAAAGTGTCTCCTGCAACCCGTTCCCTTGGTGCTAGATGAACGAAAGTCTCTCCACTTGCTCAGTTCTGAGAGATAAGTGTGTGTGAAAGCCGTGCTTCAGCTAGCTTGTTGGGAACACAAAGTTTCTTTTCAGTTGCAAACTCCATTCCTTACATATATATGGGGAGGTACAAGCTCCAACTCGGTTTTACAGTGAAAACTGCAGGAACTTCAAACCGGCACTAGGAAACAGACTGAGAAAGCTGAGAAAAAGTGTCTCCTGCAACCCGTTCCCTTGGTTCTAGATGAACGAACGTCTCTCCTCTTGCTCAGTTCTGAGAGATAAGTGTGTGTAAAAGCCGTCCTTCACCTAGCTTGTTGGGAACACAAAGTTTTTTTCAGTTCCAAACTCCATTCCATACATATATATGGGGAGGTACAAGCTCCAACTCGGTTTTACAGTGAAAACTGCAGGAACTTCAAACCGGCACTAGCAAACAGACTGAGAAAGCAGAGAAAAAGTGTCTCCTGCAACCCGTTCCCTTGGTGCTAGATGAACGAAAGTCTCTCCACTTGCTCAGTTCTGAGAGATAAGTGTGTGTGAAAGCCGTCCTTCACCTAGCTTGTTGGGAACACAAAGTTTCTTTTCAGTTCCAAACTCCATTCCATACATATATATGGGGAGGTACAAGCTCCAACTCGGTTTTACAGTGAAAACTGCAGGAACTTCAAACCGGCACTAGCAAACAGACTGAGAAAGCAGAGAAAAAGTGTCTCCTGCAACCCGTTCCCTTGGTGCTAGATGAACGTCTCTCCACTTGCTCAGTTCTGAGAGATAAGTGTGTGTGAAAGCCGTCCTTCAGCTAGCTTGTTGGGAACGCAAAGTTTCTTTTCAGTTGCAAACTCCATTCCATACACATATATGGGGAGGTAAAAGCTCCAACTCGGTTTTACAGTGAAAACTGCAGGAACTTCAAACCGGCACTAGGAAACAGACTGAGAAAGCTGAGAAAAATGGTCTCCTGCAACCCGTTCCCTTGGTGCTAGATGAACGAACGTCTCTGCACTTGCTCAGTTCTGAGAGATAAGTGTGTGTGAAAGCCGTCCTTCACCTAGCTTGTTGGGAACACAAAGTTTCTTTTCAGTTGCAAACTCCATTCCATACATATATATGGGGAGGTACAAGCTCCAACTCGGTTTTACAGTGAAAACTGCAGGAACTTCAAACCGGCACTAGGAAACAGACTGAGAAAGCTGAGAAAAATGGTCTCCTGCAACCCGTTCCCTTGGTGCTAGATGAACGAACGTCTCTCCACTTGCTCAGTTCTGAGAGATAAGTGTGTGTGAAAGCCATCCTTCACCTAGCTTGTTGGGAACACAAAGTTTCTTTTCAGTTGCAAACTCCATTCCATACATATATATGGGGAGGTACAAGCTCCAACTCGGTTTTACAGTGAAAACTGCAGGAACTTCAAACCGGCACTAGGAAACAGACTGAGAAAGCTGAGAAAAAGTGTCCCCTGCAACCCGTTCCCTTGGTGCTAGATGAACGAACGTCTCTCCACTTGCTCAGTTCTGAGAGATAAGTGTGTGTCAAAGCCGTCCTTCAGCTAGCTTGTTGGGAACACAAAGTTTCTTTTCAGTTGCAAACTTCATTCCATACACATATATGGGGAGGTACAAGCTCCAACTCGGTTTTACAGTGAAAACTGCAGGAACTTCAAACCGGCACTAGGAAACAGACTTAGGAAGCAGAGAAAAAGTGTCTCCTGCAACCCGTTCCCTTGGTGCTAGATGAACGAACGTCTCTCCACTTGCTCAGTTCTGAGAGATAAGTGTGTGTGGAAGCCGACCTTCACCTAACTTGTTGGGAACACAAAGTTTCTTTTCAGTTGCAAACTCCATTCCATACATATATATGGGGAGGTACAAGCTCCAACTCGGTTTTACAGTGAAAACTGCAGGAACTTCAAACCGGCACTAGGAAACAGACTTAGGAAGCAGAGAAAAAGTGTCTCCTGCAACCCGTTCCCTTGGTGCTAGATGAACGAAAGTCTCTCCACTTGCTCAGTTCTGAGAGATAAGTGTGTGTGAAAGCCGTGCTTCAGCTAGCTTGTTGGGAACACAAAGTTTCTTTTCAGTTGCAAACTCCATTCCTTACATATATATGGGGAGGTACAAGCTCCAACTCGGTTTTACAGTGAAAACTGCAGGAACTTCAAACCGGCACTAGGAAACAGACTGAGAAAGCTGAGAAAAAGTGTCTCCTGCAACCCGTTCCCTTGGTTCTAGATGAACGAACGTCTCTCCTCTTGCTCAGTTCTGAGAGATAAGTGTGTGTAAAAGCCGTCCTTCTCCTAGCTTGTTGGGAACACAAAGTTTTTTTCAGTTCCAAACTCCATTCCATACATATATATGGGGAGGTACAAGCTCCAACTCGGTTTTACAGTGAAAACTGCAGGAACTTCAAACCGGCACTAGGAAACAGACTGAGAAAGCTGAGAAAAAGTGTCCCCTGCAACCCGTTCCCTTGGTGCTAGATGAACGAACGTCTCTCCACTTGCTCAGTTCTGAGAGATAAGTGTGTGTGAAAGCCGTCCTTCAGCTAGCTTGTTGGGAACACAAAGTTTCTTTTCAGTTGCAAACTTCATTCCATACACATATATGGGGAGGTCCAAGCTCCAACTCGGTTTTACAGTGAAAACTGCAGGAACTTCAAACCGGCACTAGGAAACAGACTTAGGAAGCAGAGAAAAAGTGTCTCCTGCAACCCGTTCCCTTGGTGCTAGATGAACGAACGTCTCTCCACTTGCTCAGTTCTGAGAGATAAGTGTGTGTGGAAGCCGACCTTCACCTAACTTGTTGGGAACACAAAGTTTCTTTTCAGTTGCAAACTCCATTCCATACATATATATGGGGAGGTACAAGCTCCAACTCGGTTTTACAGTGAAAACTGCAGGAACTTCAAACCGGCACTAGGAAACAGACTTAGGAAGCAGAGAAAAAGTGTCTCCTGCAACCCGTTCCCTTGGTGCTAGATGAACGAAAGTCTCTCCACTTGCTCAGTTCTGAGAGATAAGTGTGTGTGAAAGCCGTGCTTCAGCTAGCTTGTTGGGAACACAAAGTTTCTTTTCAGTTGCAAACTCCATTCCTTACATATATATGGGGAGGTACAAGCTCCAACTCGGTTTTACAGTGAAAACTGCAGGAACTTCAAACCGGCACTAGGAAACAGACTGAGAAAGCTGAGAAAAAGTGTCTCCTGCAACCCGTTCCCTTGGTTCTAGATGAACGAACGTCTCTCCTCTTGCTCAGTTCTGAGAGATAAGTGTGTGTAAAAGCCGTCCTTCACCTAGCTTGTTGGGAACACAAAGTTTTTTTCAGTTCCAAACTCCATTCCATACATATATATGGGGAGGTACAAGCTCCAACTCGGTTTTACAGTGAAAACTGCAGGAACTTCAAACCGGCACTAGGAAACAGACTGAGAAAGCTGAGAAAAAGTGTCCCCTGCAACCCGTTCCCTTGGTGCTAGATGAACGAACGTCTCTCCACTTGCTCAGTTCTGAGAGATAAGTGTGTGTGAAAGCCGTCCTTCAGCTAGCTTGTTGGGAACACAAAGTTTCTTTTCAGTTGCAAACTTCATTCCATACACATATATGGGGAGGTCCAAGCTCCAACTCGGTTTTACAGTGAAAACTGCAGGAACTTCAAACCGGCACTAGGAAACAGACTTAGGAAGCAGAGAAAAAGTGTCTCCTGCAACCCGTTCCCTTGGTGCTAGATGAACGAACGTCTCTCCACTTGCTCAGTTCTGAGAGATAAGTGTGTGTGGAAGCCGACCTTCACCTAACTTGTTGGGAACACAAAGTTTCTTTTCAGTTGCAAACTCCATTCCATACATATATATGGGGAGGTACAAGCTCCAACTCGGTTTTACAGTGAAAACTGCAGGAACTTCAAACCGGCACTAGGAAACAGACTTAGGAAGCAGAGAAAAAGTGTCTCCTGCAACCCGTTCCCTTGGTGCTAGATGAACGAAAGTCTCTCCACTTGCTCAGTTCTGAGAGATAAGTGTGTGTGAAAGCCGTGCTTCAGCTAGCTTGTTGGGAACACAAAGTTTCTTTTCAGTTGCAAACTCCATTCCTTACATATATATGGGGAGGTACAAGCTCCAACTCGGTTTTACAGTGAAAACTGCAGGAACTTCAAACCGGCACTAGGAAACAGACTGAGAAAGCTGAGAAAAAGTGTCTCCTGCAACCCGTTCCCTTGGTTCTAGATGAACGAACGTCTCTCCTCTTGCTCAGTTCTGAGAGATAAGTGTGTGTAAAAGCCGTCCTACACCTAGCTTGTTGGGAACACAAAGTTTTTTTCAGTTCCAAACTCCATTCCATACATATATTTGGGGAGGTACAAGCTCCAACTCGGTTTTACAGTGAAAACTGCAGGAACTTCAAACCGGCACTAGCAAACAGACTGAGAAAGCAGAGAAAAAGTGTCTCCTGCAACCCGTTCCCTTGGTGCTAGATGAACGAAAGTCTCTCCACTTGCTCAGTTCTGAGAGATAAGTGTGTGTGAAAGCCGTCCTTCACCTAGCTTGTTGGGAACACAAAGTTTCTTTTCAGTTCCAAACTCCATTCCATACATATATATGGGGAGGTACAAGCTCCAACTCGGTTTTACAGTGAAAACTGCAGGAACTTCAAACCGGCACTAGCAAACAGACTGAGAAAGCAGAGAAAAAGTGTCTCCTGCAACCCGTTCCCTTGGTGCTAGATGAACGTCTCTCCACTTGCTCAGTTCTGAGAGATAAGTGTGTGTGAAAGCCGTCCTTCAGCTAGCTTGTTGGGAACGCAAAGTTTCTTTTCAGTTGCAAACTCCATTCCATACACATATATGGGGAGGTAAAAGCTCCAACTCGCTTTTACAGTGAAAACTGCAGGAACTTCAAACCGGCACTAGGAAACAGACTGAGAAAGCTGAGAAAAATGGTCTCCTGCAACCCGTTCCCTTGGTGCTAGATGAACGAACGTCTCTCCACTTGCTCAGTTCTGAGAGATAAGTGTGTGTGAAAGCCGTCCTTCACCTAGCTTGTTGGGAACACAAAGTTTCTTTTCAGTTGCAAACTCCATTCCATACATATATATGGGGAGGTACAAGCTCCAACTCGGTTTTACAGTGAAAACTGCAGGAACTTCAAACCGGCACTAGGAAACAGACTGAGAAAGCTGAGAAAAATGGTCTCCTGCAACCCGTTCCCTTGGTGCTAGATGAACGAACGTCTCTCCACTTGCTCAGTTCTGAGAGATAAGTGTGTGTGAAAGCCGTCCTTCACCTAGCTTGTTGGGAACACAAAGTTTCTTTTCAGTTGCAAACTCCATTCCATACATATATATGGGGAGGTACAAGCTCCAACTCGGTTTTACAGTGAAAACTGCAGGAACTTCAAACCGGCACTAGGAAACAGACTGAGAAAGCTGAGAAAAAGTGTCCCCTGCAACCCGTTCCCTTGGTGCTAGATGAACGAACGTCTCTCCACTTGCTCAGTTCTGAGAGATAAGTGTGTGTGAAAGCCGTCCTTCAGCTAGCTTGTTGGGAACACAAAGTTTCTTTTCAGTTGCAAACTTCATTCCATACACATATATGGGGAGGTACAAGCTCCAACTCGGTTTTACAGTGAAAACTGCAGGAACTTCAAACCGGCACTAGGAAACAGACTTAGGAAGCAGAGAAAAAGTGTCTCCTGCAACCCGTTCCCTTGGTGCTAGATGAACGAACGTCTCTCCACTTGCTCAGTTCTGAGAGATAAGTGTGTGTGGAAGCCGACCTTCACCTAACTTGTTGGGAACACAAAGTTTCTTTTCAGTTGCAAACTCCATTCCATACATATATATGGGGAGGTACAAGCTCCAACTCGGTTTTACAGTGAAAACTGCAGGAACTTCAAACCGGCACTAGGAAACAGAATGAGAAAGCTGAGAAATAGTGTCTCCTGCAACCCGTTCCCTTGGTGCTAGATGAACGAACGTCTCTCCACTTGCTCAGTTCTGAGAGATAAGTGTGTGTGTGAAAGCCGTCCTTCAGCTAGCTTGTTGGGAACACAAAGTTTCTTTTCAGTTGCAAACTCCATTCCATACATATATATGGGGAGGTACAAGCTCCAACTCGGTTTTACAGTGAAAACTGCAGGAACTTCAAACCAGCACTAGGAAACAGACTGAGAAAGCAGAGAAAATATGTCTCCTGCAACCCGTTCCCTTGGTGCTAGATGAACGAACGTCTCTCCACTTGCTCAGTTCTGAGAGATAAGTGTGTGTGAAAGCCGTCCTTCACCTAGCTTGTTGGGAACACAAAGTTTCTTTTCAGTTGCAAACTCCATTCCATACATATATATGGGGAGGTACAAGCTCCAACTCGGTTTTACAGTGAAAACTGCAGGAACTTCAAACCGGCACTAGGAAACAGACTGAGAAAGCTGAGAAAAATGGTCTCCTGCAACCCGTTCCCTTGGTGCTAGATGAACGAACGTCTCTCCACTTGCTCAGTTCTGAGAGATAAGTGTGTGTGAAAGCCGTCCTTCAGCTAGCTTGTTGGGAACACAAAGTTTCTTTTCAGTTGCAAACTCCATTCCATACATATATATGGGGAGGTACAAGCTCCAACTCGGTTTTACAGTGAAAACTGCAGGAAATTCAAACCGGCACTAGGAAACAGAATGAGAAAGCTGAGAAAAAGTGTCTCCTGCAACCCGTTCCCTTGGTGCTAGATGAACGAACGTCTCTCCACTTGCTCAGTTCTGAGAGATAAGTGTGTGTGAAAGCCGTCCTTCAGCTAGCTTGTTGGGAACACAAAGTTTCTTTTCAGTTGCAAACTTCATTCCATACATATATATGGGGAGGTACAAGCTCCAACTCGGTTTTACAGTGAAAACTGCAGGAACTTCAAACCGGCACTAGGAAACAGACTTAGGAAGCAGAGAAAAAGTGTCTCCTGCAACCCGTTCCCTTGGTGCTAGATGAACGAACGTCTCTCCACTTGCTCAGTTCTGAGAGATAAGTGTGTGTGAAAGCCGTCCTTCAGCTAGCTTGTTGTGAACACAAAGTTTCTTTTCAGTTGCAAACTCCATTCCATACACATATATGGGGAGGTACAAGCTCCAACTCGGTTTTACAGTGAAAACTGCAGGAACTTCAAACCGGCACTAGGAAACAGACTTAGGAAGCAGAGAAAAAGTGTCTCCTGCAACCCGTTCCCTTGGTGCTAGATGAACGAACGTCTCTCCACTTGCTCAGTTCTGAGAGATAAGTGTGTGTGGAAGCCGACCTTCACCTAACTTGTTGGGAACACAAAGTTTCTTTTCAGTTGCAAACTCCATTCCATACATATATATGGGGAGGTACAAGCTCCAACTCGGTTTTACAGTGAAAACTGCAGGAACTTCAAACCGGCACTAGGAAACAGACTGAGAAAGCTGAGAAATAGTGTCTCCTGCAACCCGTTCCCTTGGTGCTAGATGAACGAACGTCTCTCCACTTGCTCAGTTCTGAGAGATAAGTGTGTGTGAAAGCCGTCCTTCAGCTAGCTTGTTGGGAACACGAAGTTTCTTTTCAGTTGCAAACTCCATTCCATACATATATATGGGGAGGTACAAGCTCCAACTCGGTTTTACAGTGAAAACTGCAGGAACTTCAAACCGGCACTAGGAAACAGACTGAGAAAGCTGAGAAAAAGTGTCTCCTGCAACCCGTTCCCTTGGTGCTAGAGGAACGAACGTCTCTCCACTTGCTCAGTTCTGAGAGATAATTGTGTGTGAAAGCCGTCCTTCAGCTAGCTTGTTGGGAACACAAAGTTTCTTTTCAGTTGCAAACTCCATTCCATACACATATATGGGGAGGTACAAGCTCCAACTCGGTTTTACAGTTAAAACTTCAGGAACTTCAAACCGGCACTAGGAAACAGACTTAGGAAGCAGAGAAAAAGTGTCTCCTGCAACCCTTTCCCTTGGTGCTAGATGAACGAACGTCTCTCCACTTGCTCAGTTCTGAGAGATAAATGTGTGTGGAAGCCGACCTTCACCTAACTTGTTGGGAACACAAAGTTTCTTTTCAGTTGCAAACTCCATTCCATACATATATATGGGGAGGTACAAGCTCCAGCTCGGTTTTACAGTGAAAACTGCAGGAACTTCAAACCGGCACTAGGAAACAGACTGAGAAAGCTGAGAAAAAGAGTCTCCTGCAACCCGTTCCCTTGGTGCTAGATGAACGTCTCTCCACTTGCTCAGTTCTGAGAGATAAGTGTGTGTGAAAGCCGTCCTTCAGCTAGCTTGTTGGGAACACAAAGTTTCTTTTCAGTTGCAAACTCCATTCCATACACATATATGGGGAGGTACAAGCTCCAACTCGGTTTTACAGTGAAAACTGCAGGAACTTCAAACCGGCACTAGGAAACAGACTTAGGAAGCAGAGAAAAATGGTCTCCTGCAACCCGTTCCCTTGGTGCTAGATGAACGAACGTCTCTCCACTTGCTCAGTTCTGAGAGATAAGTGTGTGTGGAAGCCGACCTTCACCTAACTTGTTGGGAACACAAAGTTTCTTTTCAGTTGCAAACTCCATTCCATACATATATATGGGGAGGTACAAGCTCCAACTCGGTTTTACAGTGAAAACTGCAGGAACTTCAAACCGGCACTAGGAAACAGACTGAGAAAGCTGAGAAATAGTGTCTCCTGCAACCCGTTCCCTTGGTGCTAGATGAACGAACGTCTCTCCACTTGCTCAGTTCTGAGAGATAAGTGTGTGTGAAAGCCGTCCTTCAGCTAGCTTGTTGGGAACACGAAGTTTCTTTTCAGTTGCAAACTCCATTCCATACATATATATGGGGAGGTACAAGCTCCAACTCGGTTTTACAGTGAAAACTGCAGGAACTTCAAACCGGCACTAGGAAACAGACTGAGAAAGCTGAGAAAAAGTGTCTCCTGCAACCCGTTCCCTTGGTGCTAGAGGAACGAACGTCTCTCCACTTGCTCAGTTCTGAGAGATAATTGTGTGTGAAAGCCGTCCTTCAGCTAGCTTGTTGGGAACACAAAGTTTCTTTTCAGTTGCAAACTCCATTCCATACACATATATGGGGAGGTACAAGCTCCAACTCGGTTTTACAGTGAAAACTGCAGGAACTTCAAACCGGCACTAGGAAACAGACTTAGGAAGCAGAGAAAAAGTGTCTCCTGCAACCCGTTCCCTTGGTGCTAGATGAACGAACGTCTCTCCACTTGCTCAGTTCTGAGAGATAAGTGTGTGTGAAAGCCATCCTTTACCTAGCTTGTTGGGACACAAAGTTTCTTTTCAGTTGCAAACTCCATTCCATACATATATATGGGGAGGTACAAGCTCCAACTCGGTTTTACAGTGAAAACTGCAGGAAATTCAAACCGGCACTAGGAAACAGAATGAGAAAGCTGAGAAAAAGTGTCTCCTGCAACCCGTTCCCTTGGTGCTAGATGAACGAACGTCTCTCCACTTGCTCAGTTCTGAGAGATAAGTGTGTTTGAAAGCCGTCCTTCAGCTAGCTTGTTGGGAACACAAAGTTTCTTTTCAGTTGCAAACTTCATTCCATACATATATATGGGGAGGTACAAGCTCCAACTCGGTTTTACAGTGAAAACTGCAGGAACTTCAAACCGGCACTAGGAAACAGACTTAGGAAGCAGAGAAAAAGTGTCTCCTGCAACCCGTTCCCTTGGTGCTAGATGAACGAACGTCTCTCCACTTGCTCAGTTCTGAGAGATAAGTGTGTGTGAAAGCCGTCCTTCAGCTAGCTTGTTGGGAACACAAAGTTTCTTTTCAGTTGCAAACTCCATTCCATACACATATATGGGGAGGTACAAGCTCCAACTCGGTTTTACAGTGAAAACTGCAGGAACTTCAAACCGGCACTAGGAAACAGACTTAGGAAGCAGAGAAAAAGTGTCTCCTGCAACCCGTTCCCTTGGTGCTAGATGAACGAACGTCTCTCCACTTGCTCAGTTCTGAGAGATAAGTGTGTGTGGAAGCCGACCTTCACCTAACTTGTTGGGAACACAAAGTTTCTTTTCAGTTGCAAACTCCATTCCATACATATATATGGGGAGGTACAAGCTCCAACTCGGTTTTACAGTGAAAACTGCAGGAACTTCAAACCGGCACTAGGAAACAGACTGAGAAAGCTGAGAAATAGTGTCTCCTGCAACCCGTTCCCTTGGTGCTAGATGAACGAACGTCTCTCCACTTGCTCAGTTCTGAGAGATAAGTGTGTGTGAAAGCCGTCCTTCAGCTAGCTTGTTGGGAACACGAAGTTTCTTTTCAGTTGCAAACTCCATTCCATACATATATATGGGGAGGTACAAGCTCCAACTCGGTTTTACAGTGAAAACTGCAGGAACTTCAAACCGGCACTAGGAAACAGACTGAGAAAGCTGAGAAAAAGAGTCTCCTGCAACCCGTTCCCTTGGTGCTAGATGAACGTCTCTCCACTTGCTCAGTTCTGAGAGATAAGTGTGTGTGAAAGCCGTCCTTCAGCTAGCTTGTTGGGAACACAAAGTTTCTTTTCAGTTGCAAACTCCATTCCATACACATATATGGGGAGGTACAAGCTCCAACTCGGTTTTACAGTGAAAACTGCAGGAACTTCAAACCGGCACTAGGAAACAGACTTAGGAAGCAGAGAAAAAGTGTCTCCTGCAACCCGTTCCCTTGGTGCTAGATGAACGAACGTCTCTCCACTTGCTCAGTTCTGAGAGATAAGTGTGTGTGAAAGCCGTCCTTCACCTAGCTTGTTGGGAACACAAAGTTTCTTTTCAGTTGCAAACTCCATTCCATACATATATATGGGGAGGTACAAGCTCCAACTCGGTTTTACAGTGAAAACTGCAGGAAATTCAAACCGGCACTAGGAAACAGAATGAGAAAGCTGAGAAAAAGTGTCTCCTGCAACCCGTTCCCTTGGTGCTAGATGAACGAACGTCTCTCCACTTGCTCAGTTCTGAGAGATAAGTGTGTTTGAAAGCCGTCCTTCAGCTAGCTTGTTGGGAACACAAAGTTTCTTTTCAGTTGCAAACTTCATTCCATACATATATATGGGGAGGTACAAGCTCCAACTCGGTTTTACAGTGAAAACTGCAGGAACTTCAAACCGGCACTAGGAAACAGACTGAGAAAGCAGAGAAAAAGTGTCTCCTGCAACCCGTTCCCTTGGTGCTAGATGAACGAACGTCTCTCCACTTGCTCAGTTCTGAGAGATAAGTGTGTGTGAAAGCCGTCCTTCAGCTAGCTTGTTGGGAACACAAAGTTTCTTTTCAGTTGCAAACTCCATTCCATACATATATATGGGGAGGTACAAGCTCCAACTCGGTTTTACAGTGAAAACTGCAGGAAGTTCAAACCGGCACTAGGAAACAGAATGAGAAAGCTGAGAAAAAGTGTCTCCTGCAACCCGTTCCCTTGGTGCTAGATGAACGAACGTCTCTCCACTTGCTCAGTTCTGAGAGATAAGTGTGTGTGAAAGCCGTCCTTCAGCTAGCTTGTTGGGAACACAAAGTTTCTTTTCAGTTGCAAACTTCATTCCATACATATATATGGGGAGGTACAAGCTCCAACTCGGTTTTACAGTGAAAACTGCAGGAACTTCAAACTGGCACTAGGAAACAGACTGAGAAAGCAGAGAAAAAGTGTCTCCTGCAACCCGTTCCCTTGGTGCTAGATGAACGAACGTCTCTCCACTTGCTCAGTTCTGAGAGATAAGTGTGTGTGAAAGCCGTCCTTCAGCTAGCTTGTTGGGAACACAATGTTTCTTTTCAGTTGCAAACTCCATTCCATACACATATATGGGGAGGTACAAGCTCCAACTCGGTTTTACAGTGAAAACTGCAGGAACTTCAAACCGGCACTAGGAAACAGATTAAGGAAGCAGAGAAAAGTGTCTCCTGCAACCCGTTCCCTTGGTGCTAGATGAACGAACGTCTCTCCACTTGCTCAGTTCTGAGAGATAAGTGTGTGTGGAAGCCGACCTTCACCTAACTTGTTGGGAACACAAAGTTTCTTTTCAGTTGCAAACTCCATTCCATACATATATATGGGGAGGTACAAGCTCCAACTCGGTTTTACAGTGAAAACTGCAGGAACTTCAAACCGGCACTAGGAAACAGAATGAGAAAGCTGAGAAATAGTGTCTCCTGCAACCCGTTCCCTTGGTGCTAGATGAACGAACGTCTCTCCACTTGCTCAGTTCTGAGAGATAAGTGTGTGTGAAAGCCGTCCTTCAGCTAGCTTGTTGGGAACACGAAGTTTCTTTTCAGTTGCAAACTCCATTCCATACATATATATGGGGAGGTACAAGCTCCAACTCGGTTTTACAGTGAAAACTGCAGGAACTTCAAACCGGCACTAGGAAACAGACTGAGAAAGCTGAGAAAAAGTGTCTCCTGCAACCCGTTCCCTTGGTGCTAGAGGAACGAACGTCTCTCCACTTGCTCAGTTCTGAGAGATAATTGTGTGTGAAAGCCGTCCTTCAGCTATCTTGTTGGGAACACAAAGTTTCTTTTCAGTTGCAAACTTCATTCCATACACATATATGGGGAGGTACAAGCTCCAACTCGGTTTTACAGTGAAAACTGCAGGAACTTCAAACCGGCACTAGGAAACAGACTTAGGAAGCAGAGAAAAAGTGTCTCCTGCAACCCGTTCCCTTGGTGCTAGATGAACGAACGTCTCTCCACTTGCTCAGTTCTGAGAGATAAGTGTGTGTGGAAGCCGACCTTCACCTAACTTGTTGGGAACACAAAGTTTCTTTTCAGTTGCAAACTCCATTCCATACATATATATGGGGAGGTACAAGCTCCAACTCGGTTTTACACTGAAAACTGCAGGAACTTCAAACCGGCACTAGGAAACAGAATGAGAAAGCTGAGAAATAGTGTCTCCTGCAACCCGTTCCCTTGGTGCTAGATGAACGAACGTCTCTCCACTTGCTCAGTTCTGAGAGATAAGTGTGTGTGAAAGCCGTCCTTCAGCTAGCTTGTTGGGAACACAAAGTTTCTTTTCAGTTGCAAACTCCATTCCATACATATATATGGGAGGTACAAGCTCCAACTCGGTTTTACAGTGAAAACTGCAGGAACTTCAAACCGGCACTAGGAAACAGACTGAGAAAGCTGAGAAAAAGTGTCTCCTGCAACCCGTTCCCTTGGTGCTAGATGAACGAACGTCTCTCCACTTGCTCAGTTCTGAGAGATAAGTGTGTGTGAAAGCCGTCCTTCAGCTAGCTTGTTGGGAACACAAAGTTTCTTTTCAGTTGCAAACTCCATTCCATACATATATATGGGGAGGTACAAGCTCCAACTCGGTTTTACAGTGAAAACTGCAGGAAGTTCAAACCGGCACTAGGAAACAGACTGAGAAAGCTGAGAAAAATGGTCTCCTGCAACCCGTTCCCTTGGTGCTAGATGAACGAACGTCTCTCCACTTGCTAAGTTCTAGGAGATAAGCGTGTGTGAAAGCGGTCCTTCACCTAGCTTGTTGGGAACACAAAGTTTCTTTTCAGTTGCAAACTCCATTCCATACATATATATGGGGAGGTACAAGCTCCAACTCGGTTTTACAGTGAAAACTGCAGGAACTTCAATCCGGCACTAGGAAACAGATTGAGAATGCTGAGTAAAAGTGTCTCCTGCATCCCGTTCCCTTGGCGCTAGATGAACGAACGTCTCTCCACTTGCTCAGTTCTGAGAGATAAGTGTGTGTGAAAGCCGTCCTTCACCTAGCTTGTTGGGAACACAAAGTTTCTTTTCAGTTGCAAACTCCATTCCATACATATATATGGGGAGGTACAAGCTCCAACTCGGTTTTACAGTGAAAACTGCAGGAACTTTAAACCGGCACTAGGAAACAGACTGAGAAAGCAGAGAAAAAGTGTCTCCTGCAACCCGTTCCCTTGGTGCTAGATGAACGTCTCTCAACTTGCTCAGTTCTGAGAGATAAGTGTGTGTGAAAGCCGTCCTTCAGCTAGCTTGTTGGGAACACAAAGTTTCTTTTCAGTTGCAAACTCCATTCCATACACATATATGGGGAGGTACAAGCTCCAACTCGGTTTTACAGTTAAAACTTCAGGAACTTCAAACCGGCACTAGGAAACAGACTTAGGAAGCAGAGAAAAAGTGTCTCCTGCAACCCGTTCCCTTGGTGCTAGATGAACGAACGTCTCTCCACTTGCTCAGTTCTGAGAGATAAGTGTGTGTGGAAGCCGTCCTTCAGCTAGCTTGTTGGGAACACAAAGTTTCTTTTCAGTTGCAAACTCCATTCCATACATATATATGGGGAGGTACAAGCTCCAACTCGGTTTTACAGTGAAAACTGCAGGAAGTTCAAACCGGCACTAGGAAACAGAATGAGAAAGCTGAGAAAAAGTGTCTCCTGCAACCCGTTCCCTTGGTGCTAGATGAACGAACGTCTCTCCACTTGCTCAGTTCTGAGAGATAAGTGTGTGTGAAAGCCGTCCTTCAGCTAGCTTGTTGGGAACACAAAGTTTCTTTTCAGTTGCAAACTTCATTCCATACATATATATGGGGAGGTACAAGCTCCAACTCGGTTTTACAGTGAAAACTGCAGGAACTTCAAACTGGCACTAGGAAACAGACTGAGAAAGCAGAGAAAAAGTGTCTCCTGCAACCCGTTCCCTTGGTGCTAGATGAACGAACGTCTCTCCACTTGCTCAGTTCTGAGAGATAAGTGTGTGTGAAAGCCGTCCTTCAGCTAGCTTGTTGGGAACACAATGTTTCTTTTCAGTTGCAAACTCCATTCCATACACATATATGGGGAGGTACAAGCTCCAACTCGGTTTTACAGTGAAAACTGCAGGAACTTCAAACCGGCACTAGGAAACAGATTAAGGAAGCAGAGAAAAGTGTCTCCTGCAACCCGTTCCCTTGGTGCTAGATGAACGAACGTCTCTCCACTTGCTCAGTTCTGAGAGATAAGTGTGTGTGGAAGCCGACCTTCACCTAACTTGTTGGGAACACAAAGTTTCTTTTCAGTTGCAAACTCCATTCCATACATATATATGGGGAGGTACAAGCTCCAACTCGGTTTTACAGTGAAAACTGCAGGAACTTCAAACCGGCACTAGGAAACAGAATGAGAAAGCTGAGAAATAGTGTCTCCTGCAACCCGTTCCCTTGGTGCTAGATGAACGAACGTCTCTCCACTTGCTCAGTTCTGAGAGATAAGTGTGTGTGAAAGCCGTCCTTCAGCTAGCTTGTTGGGAACACGAAGTTTCTTTTCAGTTGCAAACTCCATTCCATACATATATATGGGGAGGTACAAGCTCCAACTCGGTTTTACAGTGAAAACTGCAGGAACTTCAAACCGGCACTAGGAAACAGACTGAGAAAGCTGAGAAAAAGTGTCTCCTGCAACCCGTTCCCTTGGTGCTAGAGGAACGAACGTCTCTCCACTTGCTCAGTTCTGAGAGATAATTGTGTGTGAAAGCCGTCCTTCAGCTATCTTGTTGGGAACACAAAGTTTCTTTTCAGTTGCAAACTTCATTCCATACACATATATGGGGAGGTACAAGCTCCAACTCGGTTTTACAGTGAAAACTGCAGGAACTTCAAACCGGCACTAGGAAACAGACTTAGGAAGCAGAGAAAAAGTGTCTCCTGCAACCCGTTCCCTTGGTGCTAGATGAACGAACGTCTCTCCACTTGCTCAGTTCTGAGAGATAAGTGTGTGTGGAAGCCGACCTTCACCTAACTTGTTGGGAACACAAAGTTTCTTTTCAGTTGCAAACTCCATTCCATACATATATATGGGGAGGTACAAGCTCCAACTCGGTTTTACACTGAAAACTGCAGGAACTTCAAACCGGCACTAGGAAACAGAATGAGAAAGCTGAGAAATAGTGTCTCCTGCAACCCGTTCCCTTGGTGCTAGATGAACGAACGTCTCTCCACTTGCTCAGTTCTGAGAGATAAGTGTGTGTGAAAGCCGTCCTTCAGCTAGCTTGTTGGGAACACAAAGTTTCTTTTCAGTTGCAAACTCCATTCCATACATATATATGGGAGGTACAAGCTCCAACTCGGTTTTACAGTGAAAACTGCAGGAACTTCAAACCGGCACTAGGAAACAGACTGAGAAAGCTGAGAAAAAGTGTCTCCTGCAACCCGTTCCCTTGGTGCTAGATGAACGAACGTCTCTCCACTTGCTCAGTTCTGAGAGATAAGTGTGTGTGAAAGCCGTCCTTCAGCTAGCTTGTTGGGAACACAAAGTTTCTTTTCAGTTGCAAACTCCATTCCATACATATATATGGGGAGGTACAAGCTCCAACTCGGTTTTACAGTGAAAACTGCAGGAAGTTCAAACCGGCACTAGGAAACAGACTGAGAAAGCTGAGAAAAATGGTCTCCTGCAACCCGTTCCCTTGGTGCTAGATGAACGAACGTCTCTCCACTTGCTAAGTTCTAGGAGATAAGCGTGTGTGAAAGCGGTCCTTCACCTAGCTTGTTGGGAACACAAAGTTTCTTTTCAGTTGCAAACTCCATTCCATACATATATATGGGGAGGTACAAGCTCCAACTCGGTTTTACAGTGAAAACTGCAGGAACTTCAATCCGGCACTAGGAAACAGATTGAGAATGCTGAGTAAAAGTGTCTCCTGCATCCCGTTCCCTTGGCGCTAGATGAACGAACGTCTCTCCACTTGCTCAGTTCTGAGAGATAAGTGTGTGTGAAAGCCGTCCTTCACCTAGCTTGTTGGGAACACAAAGTTTCTTTTCAGTTGCAAACTCCATTCCATACATATATATGGGGAGGTACAAGCTCCAACTCGGTTTTACAGTGAAAACTGCAGGAACTTTAAACCGGCACTAGGAAACAGACTGAGAAAGCAGAGAAAAAGTGTCTCCTGCAACCCGTTCCCTTGGTGCTAGATGAACGTCTCTCAACTTGCTCAGTTCTGAGAGATAAGTGTGTGTGAAAGCCGTCCTTCAGCTAGCTTGTTGGGAACACAAAGTTTCTTTTCAGTTGCAAACTCCATTCCATACACATATATGGGGAGGTACAAGCTCCAACTCGGTTTTACAGTTAAAACTTCAGGAACTTCAAACCGGCACTAGGAAACAGACTTAGGAAGCAGAGAAAAAGTGTCTCCTGCAACCCGTTCCCTTGGTGCTAGATGAACGAACGTCTCTCCACTTGCTCAGTTCTGAGAGATAAGTGTGTGTGGAAGCCGACCTTCACCTAACTTGTTGGGAACACAAAATTTCTTTTCAGTTGCAAACTCCATTCCATACATATATATGGGGAGGTACAAGCTCCAACTCGGTTTTACAGTGAAAACTGCAGGAACTTCAAACCGGCACTAGGAAACAGACTGAGAAAGCAGAGAAAAAGTGTCTCCTGCAACCCGTTCCCTTGGTGCTAGATGAACGTCTCTCCACTTGCTCAGTTCTGAGAGATAAGTGTGTGTGAAAGCCGTCCTTCAGCTAGCTTGTTGGGAACACAAGTTTCTTTTCAGTTGCGAACTCCATTCCATACACATATATGGGGAGGTACAAGCTCCAACTCGGTTTTACAGTGAAAACTGCAGGAACTTCAAACCGGCACTAGGAAACAGACTTAGGAAGCAGAGAAAAAGTGTCTCCTGCAACCCGTTCCCTTGGTGCTAGATGAACGAACGTCTCTCCACTTGCTCAGTTCTGAGAGATAAGTGTGTGTGGAAGCCGACCTTCACCTAACTTGTTGGGAACACAAAGTTTCTTTTCAGTTGCAAACTCCATTCCATACATATATATGGGGAGGTACAAGCTCCAACTCGGTTTTACAGTGAAAACTGCAGGAACTTCAAACCGGCACTAGGAAACAGACTGAGAAAGCTGAGAAAAAGTGTCTCCTGCAACCCGTTCCCTTGGTGCTAGATGAACGAACTTCTCTCCACTTGCTCAGTTCTGAGAGATAAGTGTGTGTGAAAGCCGTCCTTCAGCTAGCTTGTTGGGAACACAAAGTTTCTTTTCAGTTGCAAACTCCATTCCATACACATATATGGGGAGGTACAAGCTCCAACTCGGTTTTACAGTGAAAACTGCAGGAACTTCAAACCGGCACTAGGAAACAGACTGAGAAAGCAGAGAAAAAGTGTCTCCTGCAATCCATTCCCTTGGTGCTAGATGAACGAACGTCTCTCCACTTGCTCAGTTCTGAGAGATAAGTGTGTGTGAAAGCCGTCCGTCAGCTAGCTTGTTGGGAACACAAAGTTTCTTTTCAGTTGCAAACTCCATTCCATACACATATATGGGGAGGTACAAGCTCCAACTCGGTTTTACAGTGAAAACTGCAGGAACTTCAAACCGGCACTAGGAAACAGACTTAGGAAGCAGAGAAAAAGTGTCTCCTGCAACCCGTTCCCTTGGTGCTAGATGAACGAACGTCTCTCCACTTGCTCAGTTCTGAGAGATAAGTGTGTGTGGAAGCCGACCTTCACCTAACTTGTTGGGAACACAAAGTTTCTTTTCAGTTGCAAACTCCATTCCATACATATATATGGGGAGGTACAAGCTCCAACTCGGTTTTACAGTGAAAACTGCAGGAACTTCAAACCGGCACTAGGAAACAGACTGAGAAAGCTGAGAAATAGTGTCTCCTGCAACCCGTTCCCTTGGTGCTAGATGAACGAACGTCTCTCCACTTGCTCAGTTCTGAGAGATAAGTGTGTGTGAAAGCCGTCCTTCAGCTAGCTTGTTGGGAACACGAAGTTTCTTTTCAGTTGCAAACTCCATTCCATACATATATATGGGGAGGTACAAGCTCCAACTCGGTTTTACAGTGAAAACTGCAGGAACTTCAAACCGGCACTAGGAAACAGACTGAGAAAGCTGAGAAAAAGAGTCTCCTGCAACCCGTTCCCTTGGTGCTAGATGAACGTCTCTCCACTTGCTCAGTTCTGAGAGATAAGTGTGTGTGAAAGCCGTCCTTCAGCTAGCTTGTTGGGAACACAAAGTTTCTTTTCAGTTGCAAACTCCATTCCATACACATATATGGGGAGGTACAAGCTCCAACTCGGTTTTACAGTGAAAACTGCAGGAACTTCAAACCGGCACTAGGAAACAGACTTAGGAAGCAGAGAAAAAGTGTCTCCTGCAACCCGTTCCCTTGGTGCTAGATGAACGAACGTCTCTCCACTTGCTCAGTTCTGAGAGATAAGTGTGTGTGAAAGCCGTCCTTCACCTAGCTTGTTGGGAACACAAAGTTTCTTTTCAGTTGCAAACTCCATTCCATACATATATATGGGGAGGTACAAGCTCCAACTCGGTTTTACAGTGAAAACTGCAGGAAATTCAAACCGGCACTAGGAAACAGAATGAGAAAGCTGAGAAAAAGTGTCTCCTGCAACCCGTTCCCTTGGTGCTAGATGAACGAACGTCTCTCCACTTGCTCAGTTCTGAGAGATAAGTGTGTTTGAAAGCCGTCCTTCAGCTAGCTTGTTGGGAACACAAAGTTTCTTTTCAGTTGCAAACTTCATTCCATACATATATATGGGGAGGTACAAGCTCCAACTCGGTTTTACAGTGAAAACTGCAGGAACTTCAAACCGGCACTAGGAAACAGACTGAGAAAGCAGAGAAAAAGTGTCTCCTGCAACCCGTTCCCTTGGTGCTAGATGAACGAACGTCTCTCCACTTGCTCAGTTCTGAGAGATAAGTGTGTGTGAAAGCCGTCCTTCAGCTAGCTTGTTGGGAACACAAAGTTTCTTTTCAGTTGCAAACTCCATTCCATACATATATATGGGGAGGTACAAGCTCCAACTCGGTTTTACAGTGAAAACTGCAGGAAGTTCAAACCGGCACTAGGAAACAGAATGAGAAAGCTGAGAAAAAGTGTCTCCTGCAACCCGTTCCCTTGGTGCTAGATGAACGAACGTCTCTCCACTTGCTCAGTTCTGAGAGATAAGTGTGTGTGAAAGCCGTCCTTCAGCTAGCTTGTTGGGAACACAAAGTTTCTTTTCAGTTGCAAACTTCATTCCATACATATATATGGGGAGGTACAAGCTCCAACTCGGTTTTACAGTGAAAACTGCAGGAACTTCAAACTGGCACTAGGAAACAGACTGAGAAAGCAGAGAAAAAGTGTCTCCTGCAACCCGTTCCCTTGGTGCTAGATGAACGAACGTCTCTCCACTTGCTCAGTTCTGAGAGATAAGTGTGTGTGAAAGCCGTCCTTCAGCTAGCTTGTTGGGAACACAATGTTTCTTTTCAGTTGCAAACTCCATTCCATACACATATATGGGGAGGTACAAGCTCCAACTCGGTTTTACAGTGAAAACTGCAGGAACTTCAAACCGGCACTAGGAAACAGATTAAGGAAGCAGAGAAAAGTGTCTCCTGCAACCCGTTCCCTTGGTGCTAGATGAACGAACGTCTCTCCACTTGCTCAGTTCTGAGAGATAAGTGTGTGTGGAAGCCGACCTTCACCTAACTTGTTGGGAACACAAAGTTTCTTTTCAGTTGCAAACTCCATTCCATACATATATATGGGGAGGTACAAGCTCCAACTCGGTTTTACAGTGAAAACTGCAGGAACTTCAAACCGGCACTAGGAAACAGAATGAGAAAGCTGAGAAATAGTGTCTCCTGCAACCCGTTCCCTTGGTGCTAGATGAACGAACGTCTCTCCACTTGCTCAGTTCTGAGAGATAAGTGTGTGTGAAAGCCGTCCTTCAGCTAGCTTGTTGGGAACACGAAGTTTCTTTTCAGTTGCAAACTCCATTCCATACATATATATGGGGAGGTACAAGCTCCAACTCGGTTTTACAGTGAAAACTGCAGGAACTTCAAACCGGCACTAGGAAACAGACTGAGAAAGCTGAGAAAAAGTGTCTCCTGCAACCCGTTCCCTTGGTGCTAGAGGAACGAACGTCTCTCCACTTGCTCAGTTCTGAGAGATAATTGTGTGTGAAAGCCGTCCTTAAGCTATCTTGTTGGGAACACAAAGTTTCTTTTCAGTAGCAAACTTCATTCCATACACATATATGGGGAGGTACAAGCTCCAACTCGGTTTTACAGTGAAAACTGCAGGAACTTCAAACCGGCACTAGGAAACAGACTTAGGAAGCAGAGAAAAAGTGTCTCCTGCAACCCGTTCCCTTGGTGCTAGATGAACGAACGTCTCTCCACTTGCTCAGTTCTGAGAGATAAGTGTGTGTGGAAGCCGACCTTCACCTAACTTGTTGGGAACACAAAGTTTCTTTTCAGTTGCAAACTCCATTCCATACATATATATGGGGAGGTACAAGCTCCAACTCGGTTTTACACTGAAAACTGCAGGAACTTCAAACCGGCACTAGGAAACAGAATGAGAAAGCTGAGAAATAGTGTCTCCTGCAACCCGTTCCCTTGGTGCTAGATGAACGAACGTCTCTCCACTTGCTCAGTTCTGAGAGATAAGTGTGTGTGAAAGCCGTCCTTCAGCTAGCTTGTTGGGAACACAAAGTTTCTTTTCAGTTGCAAACTCCATTCCATACATATATATGGGAGGTACAAGCTCCAACTCGGTTTTACAGTGAAAACTGCAGGAACTTCAAACCGGCACTAGGAAACAGACTGAGAAAGCTGAGAAAAAGTGTCTCCTGCAACCCGTTCCCTTGGTGCTAGATGAACGAACGTCTCTCCACTTGCTCAGTTCTGAGAGATAAGTGTGTGTGAAAGCCGTCCTTCAGCTAGCTTGTTGGGAACACAAAGTTTCTTTTCAGTTGCAAACTCCATTCCATACATATATATGGGGAGGTACAAGCTCCAACTCGGTTTTACAGTGAAAACTGCAGGAAGTTCAAACCGGCACTAGGAAACAGACTGAGAAAGCTGAGAAAAATGGTCTCCTGCAACCCGTTCCCTTGGTGCTAGATGAACGAACGTCTCTCCACTTGCTAAGTTCTAGGAGATAAGCGTGTGTGAAAGCGGTCCTTCACCTAGCTTGTTGGGAACACAAAGTTTCTTTTCAGTTGCAAACTCCATTCCATACATATATATGGGGAGGTACAAGCTCCAACTCGGTTTTACAGTGAAAACTGCAGGAACTTCAATCCGGCACTAGGAAACAGATTGAGAATGCTGAGTAAAAGTGTCTCCTGTATCCCGTTCTTTTGGCGCTAGATGAACGAACGTCTCTCCACTTGCTCAGTTCTGAGAGATAAGTGTGTGTGAAAGCCGTCCTTCACCTAGCTTGTTGGGAACACAAAGTTTCTTTTCAGTTGCAAACTCCATTCCATACATATATATGGGGAGGTACAAGCTCCAACTCGGTTTTACAGTGAAAACTGCAGGAACTTTAAACCGGCACTAGGAAACAGACTGAGAAAGCAGAGAAAAAGTGTCTCCTGCAACCCGTTCCCTTGGTGCTAGATGAACGTCTCTCAACTTGCTCAGTTCTGAGAGATAAGTGTGTGTGAAAGCCGTCCTTCAGCTAGCTTGTTGGGAACACAAAGTTTCTTTTCAGTTGCAAACTCCATTCCATACACATATATGGGGAGGTACAAGCTCCAACTCGGTTTTACAGTTAAAACTTCAGGAACTTCAAACCGGCACTAGGAAACAGACTTAGGAAGCAGAGAAAAAGTGTCTCCTGCAACCCGTTCCCTTGGTGCTAGATGAACGAACGTCTCTCCACTTGCTCAGTTCTGAGAGATAAGTGTGTGTGGAAGCCGACCTTCACCTAACTTGTTGGGAACACAAAGTTTCTTTTCAGTTGCAAACTCCATTCCATACATATATATGGGGAGGTACAAGCTCCAGCTCGGTTTTACAGTGAAAACTGCAGGAACTTCAAACCGGCCCTAGGAAACAGACTGAGAAAGCAGAGAAAAAGTGTCTCCTGCAACCCGTTCCCTTGGTGCTAGATGAACGTCTCTCCACTTGCTCAGTTCTGAGAGATAAGTGTGTGTGAAAGCCGTCCTTCAGCTAGCTTGTTGGGAACACAAGTTTCTTTTCAGTTGCGAACTCCATTCCATACACATATATGGGGAGGTACAAGCTCCAACTCGGTTTTACAGTGAAAACTGCAGGAACTTCAAACCGGCACTAGGAAACAGACTTAGGAAGCAGAGAAAAAGTGTCTCCTGCAACCCGTTCCCTTGGTGCTAGATGAACGAACGTCTCTCCACTTGCTCAGTTCTGAGAGATAAGTGTGTGTGGAAGCCGACCTTCACCTAACTTGTTGGGAACACAAAGTTTCTTTTCAGTTGCAAACTCCATTCCATACATATATATGGGGAGGTACAAGCTCCAACTCGGTTTTACAGTGAAAACTGCAGGAACTTCAAACCGGCACTAGGAAACAGACTGAGAAAGCTGAGAAAAAGTGTCTCCTGCAACCCGTTCCCTTGGTGCTAGATGAACGAACTTCTCTCCACTTGCTCAGTTCTGAGAGATAAGTGTGTGTGAAAGCCGTCCGTCAGCTAGCTTGTTGGGAACACAAAGTTTCTTTTCAGTTGCAAACTCCATTCCATACACATATATGGGGAGGTACAAGCTCCAACTCGGTTTTACAGTGAAAACTGCAGGAACTTCAAACCGGCACTAGGAAACAGACTTAGGAAGCACAGAAAAAGTGTCTCCTGCAACCCGTTCCCTTGGTGCTAGATGAACGAACGTCTCTCCACTTGCTCAGTTTTGAGAGATAAGTGTGTGTGAAAGCCGTCCTTCACCTAGCTTGTTGGGACACAAAGTTTCTTTTCAGTTGCAAACTCCATTCCATACATATATATGGGGAGGTACAAGCTCCAACTCGGTTTTACAGTGAAAACTGCAGGAACTTCAAACCGGCACTAGGAAACAGACTGAGAAAGCAGAGAAAAAGTGTCTCCTGCAATCCGTTCCCTTGGTGCTAGATGAACGAACGTCTCTCCACTTGCTCAGTTCTGAGAGATAAGTGTGTGTGAAAGCCGTCCGTCAGCTAGCTTGTTGGGAACACAAAGTTTCTTTTCAGTTGCAAACTCCATTCCATACACATATATGGGGAGGTACAAGCTCCAACTCGGTTTTACAGTGAAAACTGCAGGAACTTCAAACCGGCACTAGGAAACAGACTTAGGAAGCACAGAAAAAGTGTCTCCTGCAACCCGTTCCCTTGGTGCTAGATGAACGAACGTCTCTCCACTTGCTCAGTTTTGAGAGATAAGTGTGTGTGAAAGCCGTCCTTCACCTAGCTTGTTGGGACACAAAGTTTCTTTTCAGTTGCAAACTCCATTCCATACATATATATGGGGAGGTACAAGCTCCAACTCGGTTTTACAGTGAAAACTGCAGGAACTTCAAACCGGCACTAGGAAACAGACTGAGAAAGCTGAGAAAAAGTGTCTCCTGCAACCCGTTCCCTTGGTGCTAGATGAACGAACGTCTCTCCACTTGCTCAGTTCTGAGAGATAAGTGTGTGTGAAAGCCGTCCTTCACCTAGCTTGTTGGGACACAAAGTTTCTTTTCAGTTGCAAACTCCATTCCATACATATATATGGGGAGGTACAAGCTCCAACTCGGTTTTACAGTGAAAACTGCAGGAACTTCAAACCGGCACTAGGAAACAGACTGAGAAAGCTGAGAAAAAGTGTCTCCTGCACCCCGTTCCCTTGGTGCTAGATGAACGAACGTCTCTCCACTTGCTCAGTTCTGAGAGATAATTGTGTGTGAAAGCCGTCCTTCACCAAGCTTGTTGGGAACAAAAAGTTTCTTTTCAGTTGCAAACTCCATTCCATACATATATATGGGGAGGTACAAGCTCCAACTCGGTTTTACAGTGAAAACTGCAGGAACTTCAAACCGGCACTAGGAAACAGACTGAGAAAGCTGAGAAAAAGTGTCTCCTGCAACCCGTTCCCTTGGTGCTAGATGAACGAACGTCTCTCCACTTGCTCAGTTCTGAGAGATAAGTGTGTGTGAAAGCCGTCCTTCACCTAGCTTGTTGGGACACAAAGTTTCTTTTCAGTTGCAAACTCCATTCCATACATATATATGGGGAGGTACAAGCTCCAACTCGGTTTTACAGTGAAAACTGCAGGAACTTCAAACCGACACTAGGAAACAGACTGAGAAAGCTGAGAAAAAGTGTCTCCTGCAACCCGTTCCCCTGGTGCTAGATGAACGAACGTCTCTCCACTTGCTCAGTTCTGAGAGATAAGTGTGTGTGAAAGCCGTCTTTCACATAGCTTGTTGGGACACAAAGTTTCTTTTTAGTTGCAAACTCCATTCCATATATATATATGGGGAGGTACAAGCTCCAACTCGGTTTTACAGTGAAAACTGCAGGAACTTCAAACCGGCACTAGGAAACAGACTGAGAAAGCTGAGAAAAAGTGTCTCCTGCAACCCGTTCCCTTGGTGCTAGATGAACGAACGTCTCTCCACTTGCTCAGTTCTGAGAGATAAGTGTGTGTGAAAGCCGTCCTTCACCTAGCTTGTTGGGAACACAAAGTTTCTTTTCAGTTGCAAACTCCATTCCATACATATATATGGGGAGGTACAAGCTCCAACTCGGTTTTACAGTGAAAACTGCAGGAACTTCAAACTGGCACTAGGAAACAGACTGAGAAAGCTGAGAAAAAGTGTCTCCTGCAACCCGTTCCCTTGGTGCTAGATGAACGAACGTCTCTCCACTTGCTCAGTTCTGAGAGATAAGTGTGTGTGAAAGCCGTCCTTCACCTAGCTTGTTGGGACACAAAGTTTCTTTTCAGTTGCAAACTCCATTCCATACATATATATGGGGAGGTACAAGCTCCAACTCGGTTTTACAGTGAAAACTGCAGGAACTTCAAACCGGCACTAGGAAACAGACTGAGAAAGCTGAGAAAAAGTGTCTCCTGCAACCCGTTCCCTTGGTGCTAGATGAACGAACGTCTCTCCACTTGCTCAGTTCTGAGAGATAAGTGTGTGTGAAAGCCGTCCTTCACCAAGCTTGTTGGGAACAAAAAGTTTCTTTTCAGTTGCAAACTCCATTCCATACATATATATGGGGAGGTACAAGCTCCAACTCGGTTTTACAATGAAAACTGCAGGAACTTCAAACCGGCACTAGGAAACAGACTGAGAAAGCAGAGAAAAAGTGTCTCCTGCAACCCGTTCCCTTGGTGCTAGATGAACGAACGTCTCTCCACTTGCTCAGTTCTGAGAGATAAGTGTGTGTGAAAGCCGTCCTTCACCTAGCTTGTTGGGAACACAAAGTTTCTTTTCAGTTGCAAACTCCATTCCATACATATATATGGGGAGGTACAAGCTCCAACTCGATTTTACAGTGAAAACTGCAGGAACTTCAAACCGGCACTAGGAAACAGACTGAGAAAGCAGAGAAAAAGTGTCTCCTGCAACCCGTTCCCTTGGTGCTAGATGAACGAACGTCTCTCCACTTGCCCAGTTCTGAGAGATAAGTGTGTGTGAAAGCCGTCCTTCACCTAGCTTGTTGGGACACAAAGTTTCTTTTCAGTTGCAAACTCCATTCCATACATATATATGGGGAGGTACAAGCTCCAACTCGGTTTTACAGTGAAAACTGCAGGAACTTCAAACCGGCACTAGGAAACAGACTGAGAAAGCTGAGAAAAAGTGTCTCCTACAACCCGTTCCCCTGGTGCTAGATGAACGAACGTCTCTCCACTTGCTCAGTTCTGAGAGATAAGTGTGTGTGAAAGCCGTCTTTCACATAGCTTGTTGGGACACAAAGTTTCTTTTCAGTTGCAAACTCCATTCCATATATATATATGGGGAGGTACAAGCTCCAACTCGGTTTTACAGTGAAAACTGCAGGAACTTCAAACCGGCACTAGGAAAGAGACTGAGAAAGCTGAGAAAAAGTGTCTCCTGCAACCCGTTCCCTTGGTGCTAGATGAACGAACGTCTCTCCACTTGCTCAGTTCTGAGAGATAAGTGTGTGTGAAAGCCGTCCTTCACCTAGCTTGTTGGGAACACAAAGATTCTTTTCAGTTGCAAACTCCATTCCATACATATATATGGGGAGGTACAAGCTCCAACTCGGTTTTACAGTGAAAACTGCAGGAACTTCAAACTGGCACTAGGAAACAGACTGAGAAAGCTGAGAAAAAGTGTCTCCTGCAACCCGTTCCCTTGGTGCTAGATGAACGAACGTCTCTCCACTTGCTCAGTTCTGAGAGATAAGTGTGTGTGAAAGCCGTCCTTCACCTAGCTTGTTGGGACACAAAGTTTCTTTTCAGTTGCAAACTCCATTCCATACATATATATGGGGAGGTACAAGCTCCAACTCGGTTTTACAGTGAAAACTGCAGGAACTTCAAACCGGCACTAGGAAACAGACTGAGAAAGCTGAGAAAAAGTGTCTCCTGCAACCCGTTCCCTTGGTGCTAGATGAACGAACGTCTCTCCACTTGCTCAGTTCTGAGAGATAAGTGTGTGTGAAAGCCGTCCTTCACCTATCTTGTTGGGAACACAAAGTTTCTTTTCAGTTGCAAACTCCATTCCATACATATATATGGGGAGGTACAAGCTCCAACTCGGTTTTACACTGAAAACTGCAGGAACTTCAAACCGGCACTAGGAAACAGATTGAGAAAGCAGAGAAAAAGTGTCTCCTGCAACCCGTTCCCTTGGTGGTAGATGAACGAACGTCTCTCCACTTGCCCAGTTCTGAGAGATAAGTGTGTGTGAAAGCCGTCCTTCACCTAGCTTGTTGGGACACAAAGTTTCTTTTCAGTTGCAAACTCCATTCCATACATATATATGGGGAGGTACAAGCTCCAACTCGGTTTTACAGTGAAAACTGCAGGAACTTCAAACCGGCACTAGGAAACAGACTGAGAAAGCTGAGAAAAAGTGTCTCCTGCAACCCGTTCCCTTGGTGCTAGATGAACGAACGTCTCTCCACTTGCTCAGTTCTGAGAGATAAGTGTGTGTGAAAGCCGTCCTTCACCAAGCTTGTTGGGAACAAAAAGTTTCTTTTCAGTTGCAAACTCCATTCCATACATATATATGGGGAGGTACAAGCTCCAACTCGGTTTTACAATGAAAACTGCAGGAACTTCAAACCGGCACTAGGAAACAGACTGAGAAAGCAGAGAAAAAGTGTCTCCTGCAACCCGTTCCCTTGGTGCTAGATGAACGAACGTCTCTCCACTTGCTCAGTTCTGAGAGATAAGTGTGTGTGAAAGCCGTCCTTCACCTAGCTTGTTGGGAACACAAAGTTTCTTTTCAGTTGCAAACTCCATTCCATACATATATATGGGGAGGTACAAGCTCCAACTCGATTTTACAGTGAAAACTGCAGGAACTTCAAACCGGCACTAGGAAACAGACTGAGAAAGCAGAGAAAAAGTGTCTCCTGCAAACCGTTCCCTTGGTGCTAGATGAACGAACGTCTCTCAACTTGCTCAGTTCTGAGAGATAAGTGTGTGTGAAAGCCGTCCTTCACCTATCTTGTTGGGAACACAAAGTTTCTTTTCAGTTGCAAACTCCATTCCATACATATATATGGGGAGGTACAAGCTCCAACTCGGTTTTACACTGAAAAGTGCAGGAACTTCAAACCGGCACTAGGAAACAGATTGAGAAAGCAGAGAAAAAGTGTCTCCTGCAACCCGTTCCCTTGGTGCTAGATGAACGAACGTCTCTCCACTTGCCCAGTTCTGAGAGATAAGTGTGTGTGAAAGCCGTCCTTCACCTAGCTTGTTGGGACACAAAGTTTCTTTTCAGTTGCAAACTCCATTCCATACATATATATGGGGAGGTACAAGCTCCAACTCGGTTTTACAGTGAAAACTGCAGGAACTTCAAACCGGCACTAGGAAACAGACTGAGAAAGCTGAGAAAAAGTGTCTCCTGCAACCCGTTCCCCTGGTGCTAGATGAACGAACGTCTCTCCACTTGCTCAGTTCTGAGAGATAAGTGTGTGTGAAAGCCGTCTTTCACATAGCTTGTTGGGACACAAAGTTTCTTTTCAGTTGCAAACTCCATTCCATATATATATATGGGGAGGTACAAGCTCCAACTCGGTTTTACAGTGAAAACTGCAGGAACTTCAAACCGGCACTAGGAAACAGACTGAGAAAGCTGAGAAAAAGTGTCTCCTGCAACCCGTTCCCTTGGTGCTAGATGAACGAACGTCTCTCCACTTGCTCAGTTCTGAGAGATAAGTGTGTGTGAAAGCCGTCCTTCACCTAGCTTGTTGGGAACACAAAGTTTCTTTTCAGTTGCAAACTCCATTCCATACATATATATGGGGAGGTACAAGCTCAAACTCGGTTTTACAGTGAAAACTGCAGGAACTTCAAACCGGCACTAGGAAACAGACTGAGAAAGCTGAGAAAAAGTGTCTCCTGCAACCCGTTCCCTTGGTGCTAGATGAACGAACGTCTCTCCACATGCTCAGTTCTGAGAGATAAGTGTGTGTGAAAGCCGTCCTTCACCAAGCTTGTTGGGAACAAAAAGTTTCTTTTCAGTTGCAAACTCCATTCCATACATATATATGGGGAGGTACAAGCTCCAACTCGGTTTTACAATGAAAACTGCAGGAACTTCAAACCGGCACTAGGAAACAGACTGAGAAAATAGAGAAAAAGTGTCTCCTGCAACCCGTTCCCTTGGTGCTAGATGAACGAACGTCTCTCCACTTGCTCAGTTCTGAGAGATAAGTGTGTGTGAAAGCCGTCCTTCACCTAGCTTGTTGGGAACACAAAGTTTCTTTTCAGTTGCAAACTCCATTCCATACATATATATGGGGAGGTACAAGCTCCAACTCGATTTTACAGTGAAAACTGCAGGAACTTCAAACCGGCACTAGGAAACAGACTGAGAAAGCAGAGAAAAAGTGTCTCCTGCAAACCGTTCCCTTGGGGCTAGATGAACGAACGTCTCTCAACTTGCTCAGTTCTGAGAGATAAGTGTGTGTGAAAGCCGTCCTTCACCTATCTTGTTGGGAACACAAAGTTTCTTTTCAGTTGCAAACTCCATTCCATACATATATATGGGGAGGTACAAGCTCCAACTCGGTTTTACACTGAAAAGTGCAGGAACTTCAAACCGGCACTAGGAAACAGACTGAGAAAGCAGAGAAAAAGTGTCTCCTGCAACCCGTTCCCTTGGTGCTAGATGAACGAACGTCTCTCCACTTGCCCAGTTCTGAGAGATAAGTGTGTGTGAAAGCCGTCCTTCACCTAGCTTGTTGGGACACAAAGTTTCTTTTCAGTTGCAAACTCCATTCCATACATATATATGGGGAGGTACAAGCTCCAACTCGGTTTTACAGTGAAAACTGCAGGAACTTCAAACCGGCACTAGGAAACAGACTGAGAAAGCTGAGAAAAAGTGTCTCCTGCAACCCGTTCCCCTGGTGCTAGATGAACGAACGTCTCTCCACTTGCTCAGTTCTGAGAGATAAGTGTGTGTGAAAGCCGTCTTTCACATAGCTTGTTGGGACACAAAGTTTCTTTTCAGTTGCAAACTCCATTCCATATATATATATGGGGAGGTACAAGCTCCAACTCGGTTTTACAGTGAAAACTGCAGGAACTTCAAACCGGCACTAGGAAACAGACTGAGAAAGCAGAGAAAAAGTGTCTCCTGCAACCCGTTCCCTTGGTGCTAGATGAACGAACGTCTCTCCACTTGCTCAGTTCTGAGAGATAAGTGTGTGTGAAAGCCGTCCTTCACCTATCTTGTTGGGAACACAAAGTTTCTTTTCAGTTGCAAACTCCATTCCATACATATATATGGGGAGGTACAAGCTCCAACTCGGTTTTACAGTGAAAACTGCAGGAACTTCAAACCGGCACTAGGAAACAGACTGAGAAAGCTGAGAAAAAGTGTCTCCTACAACCCGTTCCCCTGGTGCTAGATGAACGAACGTCTCTCCACTTGCTCAGTTCTGAGAGATAAGTGTGTGTGAAAGCCGTCTTTCACATAGCTTGTTGGGACACAAAGTTTCTTTTCAGTTGCAAACTCCATTCCATATATATATATGGGGAGGTACAAGCTCCAACTCGGTTTTACAGTGAAAACTGCAGGAACTTCAAACCGGCACTAGGAAAGAGACTGAGAAAGCTGAGAAAAAGTGTCTCCTGCAACCCGTTCCCTTGGTGCTAGATGAACGAACGTCTCTCCACTTGCTCAGTTCTGAGAGATAAGTGTGTGTGAAAGCCGTCCTTCACCTAGCTTGTTGGGAACACAAAGATTCTTTTCAGTTGCAAACTCCATTCCATACATATATATGGGGAGGTACAAGCTCCAACTCGGTTTTACAGTGAAAACTGCAGGAACTTCAAACTGGCACTAGGAAACAGACTGAGAAAGCTGAGAAAAAGTGTCTCCTGCAACCCGTTCCCTTGGTGCTAGATGAACGAACGTCTCTCCACTTGCTCAGTTCTGAGAGATAAGTGTGTGTGAAAGCCGTCCTTCACCTAGCTTGTTGGGACACAAAGTTTCTTTTCAGTTGCAAACTCCATTCCATACATATATATGGGGAGGTACAAGCTCCAACTCGGTTTTACAGTGAAAACTGCAGGAACTTCAAACCGGCACTAGGAAACAGACTGAGAAAGCTGAGAAAAAGTGTCTCCTGCAACCCGTTCCCTTGGTGCTAGATGAACGAACGTCTCTCCACTTGCTCAGTTCTGAGAGATAAGTGTGTGTGAAAGCCGTCCTTCACCTATCTTGTTGGGAACACAAAGTTTCTTTTCAGTTGCAAACTCCATTCCATACATATATATGGGGAGGTACAAGCTCCAACTCGGTTTTACACTGAAAACTGCAGGAACTTCAAACCGGCACTAGGAAACAGATTGAGAAAGCAGAGAAAAAGTGTCTCCTGCAACCCGTTCCCTTGGTGGTAGATGAACGAACGTCTCTCCACTTGCCCAGTTCTGAGAGATAAGTGTGTGTGAAAGCCGTCCTTCACCTAGCTTGTTGGGACACAAAGTTTCTTTTCAGTTGCAAACTCCATTCCATACATATATATGGGGAGGTACAAGCTCCAACTCGGTTTTACAGTGAAAACTGCAGGAACTTCAAACCGGCACTAGGAAACAGACTGAGAAAGCTGAGAAAAAGTGTCTCCTGCAACCCGTTCCCTTGGTGCTAGATGAACGAACGTCTCTCCACTTGCTCAGTTCTGAGAGATAAGTGTGTGTGAAAGCCGTCCTTCACCAAGCTTGTTGGGAACAAAAAGTTTCTTTTCAGTTGCAAACTCCATTCCATACATATATATGGGGAGGTACAAGCTCCAACTCGGTTTTACAATGAAAACTGCAGGAACTTCAAACCGGCACTAGGAAACAGACTGAGAAAGCAGAGAAAAAGTGTCTCCTGCAACCCGTTCCCTTGGTGCTAGATGAACGAACGTCTCTCCACTTGCTCAGTTCTGAGAGATAAGTGTGTGTGAAAGCCGTCCTTCACCTAGCTTGTTGGGAACACAAAGTTTCTTTTCAGTTGCAAACTCCATTCCATACATATATATGGGGAGGTACAAGCTCCAACTCGATTTTACAGTGAAAACTGCAGGAACTTCAAACCGGCACTAGGAAACAGACTGAGAAAGCAGAGAAAAAGTGTCTCCTGCAAACCGTTCCCTTGGTGCTAGATGAACGAACGTCTCTCAACTTGCTCAGTTCTGAGAGATAAGTGTGTGTGAAAGCCGTCCTTCACCTATCTTGTTGGGAACACAAAGTTTCTTTTCAGTTGCAAACTCCATTCCATACATATATATGGGGAGGTACAAGCTCCAACTCGGTTTTACACTGAAAAGTGCAGGAACTTCAAACCGGCACTAGGAAACAGATTGAGAAAGCAGAGAAAAAGTGTCTCCTGCAACCCGTTCCCTTGGTGCTAGATGAACGAACGTCTCTCCACTTGCCCAGTTCTGAGAGATAAGTGTGTGTGAAAGCCGTCCTTCACCTAGCTTGTTGGGACACAAAGTTTCTTTTCAGTTGCAAACTCCATTCCATACATATATATGGGGAGGTACAAGCTCCAACTCGGTTTTACAGTGAAAACTGCAGGAACTTCAAACCGGCACTAGGAAACAGACTGAGAAAGCTGAGAAAAAGTGTCTCCTGCAACCCGTTCCCCTGGTGCTAGATGAACGAACGTCTCTCCACTTGCTCAGTTCTGAGAGATAAGTGTGTGTGAAAGCCGTCTTTCACATAGCTTGTTGGGACACAAAGTTTCTTTTCAGTTGCAAACTCCATTCCATATATATATATGGGGAGGTACAAGCTCCAACTCGGTTTTACAGTGAAAACTGCAGGAACTTCAAACCGGCACTAGGAAACAGACTGAGAAAGCTGAGAAAAAGTGTCTCCTGCAACCCGTTCCCTTGGTGCTAGATGAACGAACGTCTCTCCACTTGCTCAGTTCTGAGAGATAAGTGTGTGTGAAAGCCGTCCTTCACCTAGCTTGTTGGGAACACAAAGTTTCTTTTCAGTTGCAAACTCCATTCCATACATATATATGGGGAGGTACAAGCTCAAACTCGGTTTTACAGTGAAAACTGCAGGAACTTCAAACCGGCACTAGGAAACAGACTGAGAAAGCTGAGAAAAAGTGTCTCCTGCAACCCGTTCCCTTGGTGCTAGATGAACGAACGTCTCTCCACTTGCTCAGTTCTGAGAGATAAGTGTGTGTGAAAGCCGTCCTTCACCAAGCTTGTTGGGAACAAAAAGTTTCTTTTCAGTTGCAAACTCCATTCCATACATATATATGGGGAGGTACAAGCTCCAACTCGGTTTTACAATGAAAACTGCAGGAACTTCAAACCGGCACTAGGAAACAGACTGAGAAAATAGAGAAAAAGTGTCTCCTGCAACCCGTTCCCTTGGTGCTAGATGAACGAACGTCTCTCCACTTGCTCAGTTCTGAGAGATAAGTGTGTGTGAAAGCCGTCCTTCACCTAGCTTGTTGGGAACACAAAGTTTCTTTTCAGTTGCAAACTCCATTCCATACATATATATGGGGAGGTACAAGCTCCAACTCGATTTTACAGTGAAAACTGCAGGAACTTCAAACCGGCACTGGGAAACAGACTGAGAAAGCAGAGAAAAAGTGTCTCCTGCAAACCGTTCCCTTGGGGCTAGATGAACGAACGTCTCTCAACTTGCTCAGTTCTGAGAGATAAGTGTGTGTGAAAGCCGTCCTTCACCTATCTTGTTGGGAACACAAAGTTTCTTTTCAGTTGCAAACTCCATTCCATACATATATATGGGGAGGTACAAGCTCCAACTCGGTTTTACACTGAAAAGTGCAGGAACTTCAAACCGGCACTAGGAAACAGACTGAGAAAGCAGAGAAAAAGTGTCTCCTGCAACCCGTTCCCTTGGTGCTAGATGAACGAACGTCTCTCCACTTGCCCAGTTCTGAGAGATAAGTGTGTGTGAAAGCCGTCCTTCACCTAGCTTGTTGGGACACAAAGTTTCTTTTCAGTTGCAAACTCCATTCCATACATATATATGGGGAGGTACAAGCTCCAACTCGGTTTTACAGTGAAAACTGCAGGAACTTCAAACCGGCACTAGGAAACAGACTGAGAAAGCTGAGAAAAAGTGTCTCCTGCAACCCGTTCCCCTGGTGCTAGATGAACGAACGTCTCTCCACTTGCTCAGTTCTGAGAGATAAGTGTGTGTGAAAGCCGTCTTTCACATAGCTTGTTGGGACACAAAGTTTCTTTTCAGTTGCAAACTCCATTCCATATATATATATGGGGAGGTACAAGCTCCAACTCGGTTTTACAGTGAAAACTGCAGGAACTTCAAACCGGCACTAGGAAACAGACTGAGAAAGCAGAGAAAAAGTGTCTCCTGCAACCCGTTCCCTTGGTGCTAGATGAACGAACGTCTCTCCACTTGCTCAGTTCTGAGAGATAAGTGTGTGTGAAAGCCGTCCTTCACCTATCTTGTTGGGAACACAAAGTTTCTTTTCAGTTGCAAACTCCATTCCATACATATATATGGGGAGGTACAAGCTCCAACTCGGTATTACAGTGAAAACTGCAGGAACTTCAAACTGGCACTAGGAAACTAACTTAGAAAGCTGAGAAAAAGTGTCTCCTGCAACCCGTTCCCTTGGTGCTAGATGAACGAACGTCTCTCCACTTGCTCAGTTCTGAGAGATAAGTGTGTGTGAAAGCCGTCCTTCACCTAGCTTGTTGGGACACAAAGTTTCTTTTCAGTTGCAAACTCCATTCCATACATATATATGGGGAGGTACAAGCTCCAACTCGGTTTTACAGTGAAAACTGCAGGAACTTCAAACCGGCACTAGGAAACAGACTGAGAAAGCTGAGAAAAAGTGTCTCCTGCAACCCGTTCCCTTGGTGCTAGATGAACGAACGTCTCTCCACTTGCTCAGTTCTGAGAGATAAGTGTGTGTGAAAGCCGTCCTTCACCAAGCTTGTTGGGAACAAAAAGTTTCTTTTCAGTTGCAAACTCCATTCCATACATATATATGGGGAGGTACAAGCTCCAACTCGGTTTTACAATGAAAACTGCAGGAACTTCAAACCGGCACTAGGAAACAGACTGAGAAAGCAGAGAAAAAGTGTCTCCTGCAACCCGTTCCCTTGGTGCTAGATGAACGAACGTCTCTCCACTTGCTCAGTTCTGAGAGATAAGTGTGTGTGAAAGCCGTCCTTCAGCTAGCTTGTTGGGAACACAAAGTTTCTTTTCAGTTGCAAACTCCATTCCATACATATATATGGGGAGGTACAAGCTCCAACTCGATTTTACAGTGAAAACTGCAGGAACTTCAAACCGGCACTAGGAAACAGACTGAGAAAGCAGAGAAAAAGTGTCTCCTGCAAACCGTTCCCTTGGTGCTAGATGAACGAACGTCTCTCAACTTGCTCAGTTCTGAGAGATAAGTGTGTGTGAAAGCCGTCCTTCACCTATCTTGTTGGGAACACAAAGTTTCTTTTCAGTTGCAAACTCCATTCCATACATATATATGGGGAGGTACAAGCTCCAACTCGGTTTTACACTGAAAACTGCAGGAACTTCAAACCGGCACTAGGAAACAGATTGAGAAAGCAGAGAAAAAGTGTCTCCTGCAACCCGTTCCCTTGGTGGTAGATGAACGAACGTCTCTCCACTTGCCCAGTTCTGAGAGATAAGTGTGTGTGAAAGCCGTCCTTCACCTAGCTTGTTGGGACACAAAGTTTCTTTTCAGTTGCAAACTCCATTCCATACATATATATGGGGAGGTACAAGCTCCAACTCGGTTTTACAGTGAAAACTGCAGGAACTTCAAACCGGCACTAGGAAACAGACTGAGAAAGCTGAGAAAAAGTGTCTCCTGCAACCCGTTCCCTTGGTGCTAGATGAACGAACGTCTCTCCACTTGCTCAGTTCTGAGAGATAAGTGTGTGTGAAAGCCGTCCTTCACCAAGCTTGTTGGGAACAAAAAGTTTCTTTTCAGTTGCAAACTCCATTCCATACATATATATGGGGAGGTACAAGCTCCAACTCGGTTTTACAATGAAAACTGCAGGAACTTCAAACCGGCACTAGGAAACAGACTGAGAAAGCAGAGAAAAAGTGTCTCCTGCAACCCGTTCCCTTGGTGCTAGATGAACGAACGTCTCTCCACTTGCTCAGTTCTGAGAGATAAGTGTGTGTGAAAGCCGTCCTTCACCTAGCTTGTTGGGAACACAAAGTTTCTTTTCAGTTGCAAACTCCATTCCATACATATATATGGGGAGGTACAAGCTCCAACTCGATTTTACAGTGAAAACTGCAGGAACTTCAAACCGGCACTAGGAAACAGACTGAGAAAGCAGAGAAAAAGTGTCTCCTGCAAACCGTTCCCTTGGTGCTAGATGAACGAACGTCTCTCAACTTGCTCAGTTCTGAGAGATAAGTGTGTGTGAAAGCCGTCCTTCACCTATCTTGTTGGGAACACAAAGTTTCTTTTCAGTTGCAAACTCCATTCCATACATATATATGGGGAGGTACAAGCTCCAACTCGGTTTTACACTGAAAAGTGCAGGAACTTCAAACCGGCACTAGGAAACAGATTGAGAAAGCAGAGAAAAAGTGTCTCCTGCAACCCGTTCCCTTGGTGCTAGATGAACGAACGTCTCTCCACTTGCCCAGTTCTGAGAGATAAGTGTGTGTGAAAGCCGTCCTTCACCTAGCTTGTTGGGACACAAAGTTTCTTTTCAGTTGCAAACTCCATTCCATACATATATATGGGGAGGTACAAGCTCCAACTCGGTTTTACAGTGAAAACTGCAGGAACTTCAAACCGGCACTAGGAAACAGACTGAGAAAGCTGAGAAAAAGTGTCTCCTGCAACCCGTTCCCCTGGTGCTAGATGAACGAACGTCTCTCCACTTGCTCATTTCTGAGAGATAAGTGTGTGTGAAAGCCGTCTTTCACATAGCTTGTTGGGACACAAAGTTTCTTTTCAGTTGCAAACTCCATTCCATATATATATATGGGGAGGTACAAGCTCCAACTCGGTTTTACAGTGAAAACTGCAGGAACTTCAAACCGGCACTAGGAAACAGACTGAGAAAGCTGAGAAAAAGTGTCTCCTGCAACCCGTTCCCTTGGTGCTAGATGAACGAACGTCTCTCCACTTGCTCAGTTCTGAGAGATAAGTGTGTGTGAAAGCCGTCCTTCACCTAGCTTGTTGGGAACACAAAGTTTCTTTTCAGTTGCAAACTCCATTCCATACATATATATGGGGAGGTACAAGCTCCAACTCGGTTTTACAGTGAAAACTGCAGGAACTTCAAACTGGCACTAGGAAACAAACTGAGAAAGCTGAGAAAAAGTGTCTCCTGCAACCCGTTCCCTTGGTGCTAGATAAACGAACGTCTCTCCACTTGCTCAGTTCTGAGAGATAAGTGTGTGTGAAAGCCGTCCTTCACCTAGCTTGTTGGGACACAAAGTTTCTTTTCAGTTGCAAACTCCATTCCATACATATATATGGGGAGGTACAAGCTCCAACTCGGTTTTACAGTGAAAACTGCAGGAACTTCAAACCGGCACTAGGAAACAGACTGAGAAAGCTGAGAAAAAGTGTCTCCTGCAACCCGTTCCCTTGGTGCTAGATGAACGAACGTCTCTCCACTTGCTCAGTTCTGAGAGATAAGTGTGTGTGAAAGCCGTCCTTCACCAAGCTTGTTGGGAACAAAAAGTTTCTTTTCAGTTGCAAACTCCATTCCATACATATATATGGGGAGGTACAAGCTCCAACTCTGTTTTACAATGAAAACTGCAGGAACTTCAAACCGGCACTAGGAAACAGACTGAGAAAGCAGAGAAAAAGTGTCTCCTGCAACCCGTTCCCTTGGTGCTAGATGAACGAACGTCTCTCCACTTGCTCAGTTCTGAGAGATAATTGTGTGTGAAAGCCGTCCTTCAGCTATCTTGTTGGGAACACAAAGTTTCTTTTCAGTTGCAAACTCCATTCCATACATATATATGGGGAGGTACAAGCTCCAACTCGATTTTACAGTGAAAACTGCAGGAACTTCAAACCGGCACTAGGAAACAGACTGAGAAAGCAGAGAAAAAGTGTCTCCTGCAAACCGTTCCCTTGGTGCTAGATGAACGAACGTCTCTCAACTTGCTCAGTTCTGAGAGATAAGTGTGTGTGAAAGCCGTCCTTCACCTATCTTGTTGGGAACACAAAGTTTCTTTTCAGTTGCAAACTCCATTCCATACATATATATGGGGAGGTACAAGCTCCAACTCGGTTTTACACTGAAAACTGCAGGAACTTCAAACCGGCACTAGGAAACAGACTGAGAAAGCTGAGAAAAAGTGTCTCCTGCAACCCGTTCCCTTGGTGCTAGATGAACGAACGTCTCTCCACTTGCCCAGTTCTGAGAGATAAGTGTGTGTGAAAGCCGTCCTTCACCTAGCTTGTTGGGACACAAAGTTTCTTTTCAGTTGCAAACTCCATTCCATACATATATATGGGGAGGTACAAGCTCCAACTCGGTTTTACAGTGAAAACTGCAGGAACTTCAAACCGGCACTAGGAAACAGACTGAGAAAGCAGAGAAAAAGTGTCTCCTGCAACCCGTTCCCTTGGTGCTAGATGAACGAACGTCTCTCCACTTGCTCATTTCTGAGAGATAATTGTGTGTGAAAGCCGTCCTTCACCAAGCTTGTTGGGAACAAAAAGTTTCTTTTCAGTTGCAAACTCCATTCCATACATATATATGGGGAGGTACAATCTCCAACTCGGTTTTACAGTGAAAACTGCAGGAACTTCAAACCGGCACTAGGAAACAGACTGAGAAAGCTGAGAAAAAGTGTCTCCTGCAACCCGTTCCCTTGGTGCTAGATGAACGAACGTCTCTCCACTTGCTCAGTTCTGAGAGATAAGTGTGTGTGAAAGCTGTCCTTCACCTAGCTTGTAGGGACACAAAGTTTCTTTTCAGTTGCAAACTGCATTCCATACATATATATGGGGAGGTACAAGCTCCAACTCGGTTTTACAGTGAAAACTGCAGGAACTTCAAACCGGCACTAGGAAACAGACTGAGAAAGCAGAGAAAAAGTGTCTCCTGCAACCCGTTCCCTTGGTGCTAGATGAACGAACGTCTCTCCACTTGCTCAGTTCTGAGAGATAAGTGTGTGTTAAAGCCGTCCTTCACATAGCTTGTTGGGACACAAAGTTTCTTTTCAGTTGCAAACTCCATTCCATACATATATATGGGGAGGTACAAGCTCCAACTCGGTTTTACAGTGAAAACTGCAGGAACTTCAAACCGGCACTAGGAAACAGACTGAGAAAGCTGAGAAAAAGTGTCTCCTGCAACCCGTTCCCTTGGTGCTAGATGAACGAACGTCTCTCCACTTGCTCATTTCTGAGAGATAAGTGTGTGTGAAAGCCGTCCTTCACATAGCTTGTTAGGACACAAAGTTTCTTTTCAGTTGCAAACTCCATTCCATATATATATATGGGGAGGTACAAGCTCCAACTCGGTTTTACAGTGAAAACTGCAGGAACTTCAAACCGGCACTAGGAAACAGACTGAGAAAGCTGAGAAAAAGTGTCTCCTGCAACCCGTTCCCTTGGTGCTAGATGAACGAACGTCTCTCCACTTGCTCAGTTCTGAGAGATAAGTGTGTGTGAAAGCCGTCCTTCACCTAGCTTGTTGGGAACACAAAGTTTCTTTTCAGTTGCAAACTCCATTCCATACATATATATGGGGAGGTACAAGCTCCAACTCGGTTTTACAGTGAAAACTGCAGGAACTTCAAACCGGCACTAGGAAACAGACTGAGAAAGCTGAGAAAAAGTGTCTCCTGCAACCCGTTCCCTTGGTGCTAGATGAACGAACGTCTCTCCACTTGCTCAGTTCTGAGAGACAAGTGTGTGTGAAAGCCGTCCTTCACCTAGCTTGTTGGGACACAAAGTTTCTTTTCAGTTGCAAACTCCATTCCATACATATATATGGGGAGGTACAAGCTCCAACTCGGTTTTACACTGAAAACTGCAGGAACTTCAAACCGGCACTAGGAAACAGACTGAGAAAGCAGAGAAAAAGTGTCTCCTGCAACCCGTTCCCTTGGTGCTAGATGAACGAACGTCTCTCCACTTGCCCAGTTCTGAGAGATAAGTGTGTGTGAAAGCCGTCCTTCACCTAGCTTGTTGGGACACAAAGTTTCTTTTCAGTTGCAAACTCCATTCCATACATATATATGGGGAGGTACAAGCTCCAACTCGGTTTTACAGTGAAAACTGCAGGAACTTCAAACCGGCACTAGGAAACAGACTGAGAAAGCAGAGAAAAAGTGTCTCCTGCAACCCGTTCCCTTGGTGCTAGATGAACGAACGTCTCTCCACTTGCTCATTTCTGAGAGATAATTGTGTGTGAAAGCCGTCCTTCACCAAGCTTGTTGGGAACAAAAAGTTTCTTTTCAGTTGCAAACTCCATTCCATACATATATATGGGGAGGTACAATCTCCAACTCGGTTTTACAGTGAAAACTGCAGGAACTTCAAACCGGCACTAGGAAACAGACTGAGAAAGCTGAGAAAAAGTGTCTCCTGCAACCCGTTCCCTTGGTGCTAGATGAACGAACGTCTCTCCACTTGCTCAGTTCTGAGAGATAAGTGTGTGTGAAAGCTGTCCTTCACCTAGCTTGTAGGGACACAAAGTTTCTTTTCAGTTGCAAACTCCATTCCATACATATATATGGGGAGGTACAAGCTCCAACTCGGTTTTACAGTGAAAACTGCAGGAACTTCAAACCGGCACTAGGAAACAGACTGAGAAAGCAGAGAAAAAGTGTCTCCTGCAACCCGTTCCCTTGGTGCTAGATGAACGAACGTCTCTCCACTTGCCCAGTTCTGAGAGATAAGTGTGTGTGAAAGCCGTCCTTCACCAAGCTTGTTGGGACACAAAGTTTCTTTTCAGTTGCAAACTCCATTCCATACATATATAAGGGGAGGTACAAGCTCCAACTCGGTTTTACAGTGAAAACTGCAGGAACTTCAAACCGGCACTAGGAAACAGACTGAGAAAGCAGAGAAAAAGTGTCTCCTGCAACCCGTTCCCTTGGTGCTAGATGAACGAACGTCTCTCCACTTGCTCATTTCTGAGAGATAATTGTGTGTGAAAGCCGTCCTTCACCAAGCTTGTTGGGAACAAAAAGTTTCTTTTCAGTTGCAAACTCCATTCCATACATATATATGGGGAGGTACAATCTCCAACTCGGTTTTACAGTGAAAACTGCAGGAACTTCAAACCGGCACTAGGAAACAGACTGAGAAAGCTGAGAAAAAGTGTCTCCTGCAACCCGTTCCCTTGGTGCTAGATGAACGAACGTCTCTCCACTTGCTCAGTTCTGAGAGATAAGTGTGTGTGAAAGCTGTCCTTCACCTAGCTTGTAGGGACACAATGTTTCTTTTCAGTTGCAAACTCCATTCCATACATATATATGGGGAGGTACAAGCTCCAACTCGGTTTTACAGTGAAAACTGCAGGAACTTCAAACCGGCACTAGGAAACAGACTGAGAAAGCAGAGAAAAAGTGTCTCCTGCAACCCGTTCCCTTGGTGCTAGATGAACGAACGTCTCTCCACTTGCTCAGTTCTGAGAGATAAGTGTGTGTTAAAGCCGTCCTTCACATAGCTTGTTGGGACACAAAGTTTCTTTTCAGTTGCAAACTCCATTCCATACATATATATGGGGAGGTACAAGCTCCAACTCGGTTTTACAGTGAAAACTGCAGGAACTTCAAACCGGCACTAGGAAACAGACTGAGAAAGCTGAGAAAAAGTGTCTCCTGCAACCCGTTCCCTTGGTGCTAGATGAACGAACGTCTCTCCACTTGCTCATTTCTGAGAGATAAGTGTGTGTGAAAGCCGTCCTTCACATAGCTTGTTAGGACACAAAGTTTCTTTTCAGTTGCAAACTCCATTCCATATATATATATGGGGAGGTACAAGCTCCAACTCGGTTTTACAGTGAAAACTGCAGGAACTTCAAACCGGCACTAGGAAACAGACTGAGAAAGCTGAGAAAAAGTGTCTCCTGCAACCCGTTCCCTTGGTGCTAGATGAACGAACGTCTCTCCACTTGCTCAGTTCTGAGAGATAAGTGTGTGTGAAAGCCGTCCTTCACCTAGCTTGTTGGGAACACAAAGTTTCTTTTCAGTTGCAAACTCCATTCCATACATATATATGGGGAGGTAAAAGCTCCAACTCGGTTTTACAGTGAAAACTGCAGGAACTTCAAACCGGCACTAGGAAACAGACTGAGAAAGCTGAGAAAAAGTGTCTCCTGCAACCCGTTCCCTTGGTGCTAGATGAACGAACGTCTCTCCACTTGCTCAGTTCTGAGAGATAAGTGTGTGTGAAAGCCGTCCTTCAATTAGCTTTTTGGGAACACAAAGTTTCTTTTCAGTTGCAAACTCCATTCCATACATATATATGGGGAGGTACAAGCTCCAACTCGGTTTTACACTGAAAACTGCAGGAACTTCAAACCGGCACTAGGAAACAGACTGAGAAAGGAGAGAAAAAGTGTCTCCTGCAACCCGTTCCCTTGGTGCTAGATGAACGAACGTCTCTCCACTTGCCCAGTTCTGAGAGATAAGTGTGTGTGAAAGCCGTCCTTCACCTAGCTTGTTGGGACACAAAGTTTCTTTTCAGTTGCAAACTCCATTCCATACATATATATGGGGAGGTACAAGCTCCAACTCGGTTTTACAGTGAAAACTGCAGGAACTTCAAACCGGCACTAGGAAACAGACTGAGAAAGCTGAGAAAAAGTGTCTCCTGCAACCCGTTCCCTTGGTGCTAGATGAACGAACGTCTCTCCACTTGCTCATTTCTGAGAGATAATTGTGTGTGAAAGCCGTCCTTCACCAAGCTTGTTGGGAACAAAAAGTTTCTTTTCAGTTGCAAACTCCATTCCATACATATATATGGGGAGGTACAATCTCCAACTCGGTTTTACAGTGAAAACTGCAGGAACTTCAAACTGGCACTAGGAAACAGACTGAGAAAGCTGAGAAAAAGTGTCTCCTGCAACCCGTTCCCTTGGTGCTAGATGAACGAACGTCTCTCCACTTGCTCAGTTCTGAGAGATAAGTGTGTGTGAAAGACGTCCTTCACCTAGCTTGTTGGGAACACAAAGTTTCTTTTCAGTTGCAAACTCCATTCCATACATATATATGGGGAGGTACAAGCTCCAACTCGGTTTTACAGTGAAAACTGCAGGAACTTCAAACCGGCACTAGGAAACAGACTGAGAAAGCTGAGAAAAAGTGTCTCCTGCAACCCGTTCCCTTGGTGCTAGATGAACGAACGTCTCTCCACTTGCTCAGTTCTGAGAGATAAGTGTGTGTGAAAGCCGTCCTTCACCTAGCTTGTTGGGAACACAAAGTTTCTTTTCAGTTGCAAACTCCATTCCATACATATATATGGGGAGGTACAAGCTCCAACTCGGTTTTACAGTGAAAACTGCAGGAACTTCAAACCGGCACTAGGAAACAGACTGAGAAAGCTGAGAAAAAGTGTCTCCTGCAACCCGTTCCCTTGGTGCTAGATGAACGAACGTCTCTCCACTTGCTCAGTTCTGAGAGATAAGTGTGTGTGAAAGCCGTCCTTCACCTAGCTTGTTGGGAACACAAAGTTTCTTTTCAGTTGCAAACTCCATTCCATACATATATATGGGGAGGTACAAGCTCCAACTCGGTTTTACAGTGAAAACTGCAGGAACTTCAAACCGGCACTAGGAAACAGACTGAGAAAGCTGAGAAAAAGTGTCTCCTGCAACCCGTTCCCTTGGTGCTAGATGAACGAACGTCTCTCCACTTGCTCAGTTCTGAGAGATAAGTGTGTGTGAAAGCCGTCCTTCACCTAGCTTGTTGGGAACACAAAGTTTCTTTTCAGTTGCAAACTCCATTCCATACATATATATGGGGAGGTACAAGCTCCAACTCGGTTTTACAGTGAAAACTGCAGGAACTTCAAACCGGCACTAGGAAACAGACTGAGAAAGCTGAGAAAAAGTGTCTCCTGCAACCCGTTCCCTTGGTGCTAGATGAACGAACGTCTCTCCACTTGCTCAGTTCTGAGAGATAAGTGTGTGTGAAAGCCGTCCTTCACCAAGCTTGTTGGGAACAAAAAGTTTCTTTTCAGTTGCAAACTCCATTCCATACATATATATGGGGAGGTACAAGCTCCAACTCGGTTTTACAATGAAAACTGCAGGAACTTCCAACCGGCACTAGGAAACAGACTGAGAAAGCAGAGAAAAAGTGTCTCCTGCAACCCGTTCCCTTGGTGCTAGATGAACGAACGTCTCTCCACTTGCTCAGTTCTGAGAGATAAGTGTGTGTGAAAGCCGTCCTTCACCTAGCTTGTTGGGAACACAAAGTTTCTTTTCAGTTGCAAACTCCATTCCATACATATATATGGGGAGGTACAAGCTCCAACTCGATTTTACAGTGATAACTGCAGGAACTTCAAACCGGCACTAGGAAACAGACTGAGAAAGCAGAGAAAAAGTGTCTCCTGCAAACCGTTCCCTTGGTGCTAGATGAACGAACGTCTCTCAACTTGCTCAGTTCTGAGAGATAAGTGTGTGTGAAAGCCGTCCTTCACCAAGCTTGTTGGGAACAAAAAGTTTCTTTTCAGTTGCAAACTCCATTCCATACATATATATGGGGAGGTACAATCTCCAACTCGGTTTTACAGTGAAAACTGCAGGAACTTCAAACCGGCACTAGGAAACAGACTGAGAAAGCTGAGAAAAAGTGTCTCCTGCAACCCGTTCCCTTGGTGCTAGATGAACGAACGTCTCTCCACTTGCTCAGTTCTGAGAGATAAGTGTGTGTGAAAGCTGTCCTTCACCTAGCTTGTAGGGACACAAAGTTTCTTTTCAGTTGCAAACTCCATTCCATACATATATATGGGGAGGTACAAGCTCCAACTCGGTTTTACAGTGAAAACTGCAGGAACTTCAAACCGGCACTAGGAAACAGACTGAGAAAGCTGAGAAAAAGTGTCTCCTGCAACCCGTTCCCCTGGTGCTAGATGAACGAACGTCTCTCCACTTGCTCAGTTCTGAGAGATAAGTGTGTGTGAAAGCCGTCCTTCACATAGCTTGTTGGGACACAAAGTTTCTTTTCAGTTGCAAACTCCATTCCATACATATATATGGGGAGGTACAAGCTCCAACTCGGTTTTACAGTGAAAACTGCAGGAACTTCAAACCGGCACTAGGAAACAGACTGAGAAAGCTGAGAAAAAGTGTCTCCTGCAACCCGTTCCCTTGGTGCTAGATGAACGAACGTCTCTCCACTTGCTCATTTCTGAGAGATAAGTGTGTGTGAAAGCCGTCCTTCACATAGCTTGTTAGGACACAAAGTTTCTTTTCAGTTGCAAACTCCATTCCATATATATATATGGGGAGGTACAAGCTCCAACTCGGTTTTACAGTGAAAACTGCAGGAACTTCAAACCGGCACTAGGAAACAGACTGAGAAAGCTGAGAAAAAGTGTCTCCTGCAACCCGTTCCCTTGGTGCTAGATGAACGAACGTCTCTCCACTTGCTCAGTTCTGAGAGATAAGTGTGTGTGAAAGCCGTCCTTCACCTTGCTTGTTGGGAACACAAAGTTTCTTTTCAGTTGCAAACTCCATTCCATACATATATATGGGGAGGTACAAGCTCCAACTCGGTTTTACAGTGAAAACTGCAGGAACTTCAAACCGGCACTAGGAAACAGACTGAGAAAGCTGAGAAAAAGTGTCTCCTGCAACCCGTTCCCCTGGTGCTAGATGAACGAACGTCTCTCCACTTGCACATTTCTGAGAGATAAGTGTGTGTGAAAGCCGTCTTTCACATAGCTTGTTGGGACACAAAGTTTCTTTTCAGTTGCAAACTCCATTCCATATATATATATGGGGTGGTACAAGCTCCAACTCGGTTTTACAGTGAAAACTGCAGGAACTTCAAACCGGCACTAGGAAACAGACTGAGAAAGCTGAGAAAAAGTGTCTCCTGCAACCCGTTCCCTTGGTGCTAGATGAACGAACGTCTCTCCACTTGCTCAGTTCTGAGAGATAAGTGTGTGTGAAAGCCGTCCTTCACCTAGCTTGTTGGGAACACAAAGTTTCTTTTCAGTTGCAAACTCCATTCCATACATATATATGGGGAGGTACAAGCTCCAACTCGGTTTTACAGTGAAAACTGCAGGAACTTCAAACCGGCACTAGGAAACAGACTGAGAAAGCTGAGAAAAAGTGTCTCCTGCAACCCGTTCCCTTGGTGCTAGATGAACGAACGTCTCTCCACTTGCTCAGTTCTGAGAGATAAGTGTGTGTGAAAGCCGTCCTTCACCTAGCTTGTTGGGACACAAAGTTTCTTTTCAGTTGCAAACTCCATTCCATACATATATATGGGGAGGTACAAGCTCCAACACGGTTTTACAGTGAAAACTGCAGGAACTTCAAACCGGCACTAGGAAACAGACTGAGAAAGCTGAGAAAAAGTGTCTCCTGCAACCCGTTCCCTTGGTGCTAGATGAACGAACGTCTCTCCACTTGCTCAGTTCTGAGAGATAAGTGTGTGTGAAAGCCGTCCTTCACCAAGCTTGTTGGGAACAAAAAGTTTCTTTTCAGTTGCAAACTCCATTCCATACATATATATGGGGAGGTACAAGCTCCAACTCGGTTTTACAATGAAAACTGCAGGAACTTCAAACCGGCACTAGGAAACAGACTGAGAAAGCAGAGAAAAAGTGTCTCCTGCAACCCGTTCCCTTGGTGCTAGATGAACGAACGTCTCTCCACTTGCTCAGTTCTGAGAGATAAGTGTGTGTGAAAGCCGTCCTTCACCTAGCTTGTTGGGAACACAAAGTTTCTTTTCAGTTGCAAACTCCATTCCATACATATATATGGGGAGGTACAAGCTCCAACTCGATTTTACAGTGATAACTGCAGGAACTTCAAACCGGCACTAGGAAACAGACTGAGAAAGCAGAGAAAAAGTGTCTCCTGCAAACCGTTCCCTTGGTGCTAGATGAACGAACGTCTCTCAACTTGCTCAGTTCTGAGAGATAAGTGTGTGTGAAAGCCGTCCTTCACCAAGCTTGTTGGGAACAAAAAGTTTCTTTTCAGTTGCAAACTCCATTCCATACATATATATGGGGAGGTACAATCTCCAACTCGGTTTTACAGTGAAAACTGCAGGAACTTCAAACCGGCACTAGGAAACAGACTGAGAAAGCTGAGAAAAAGTGTCTCCTGCAACCCGTTCCCTTGGTGCTAGATGAACGAACGTCTCTCCACTTGCTCAGTTCTGAGAGATAAGTGTGTGTGAAAGCTGTCCTTCACCTAGCTTGTAGGGACACAAAGTTTCTTTTCAGTTGCAAACTCCATTCCATACATATATATGGGGAGGTACAAGCTCCAACTCGGTTTTACAGTGAAAACTGCAGGAACTTCAAACCGGCACTAGGAAACAGACTGAGAAAGCTGAGAAAAAGTGTCTCCTGCAACCCGTTCCCCTGGTGCTAGATGAACGAACGTCTCTCCACTTGCTCAGTTCTGAGAGATAAGTGTGTGTGAAAGCCGTCCTTCACATAGCTTGTTGGGACACAAAGTTTCTTTTCAGTTGCAAACTCCATTCCATACATATATATGGGGAGGTACAAGCTCCAACTCGGTTTTACAGTGAAAACTGCAGGAACTTCAAACCGGCACTAGGAAACAGACTGAGAAAGCTGAGAAAAAGTGTCTCCTGCAACCCGTTCCCTTGGTGCTAGATGAACGAACGTCTCTCCACTTGCTCATTTCTGAGAGATAAGTGTGTGTGAAAGCCGTCCTTCACATAGCTTGTTAGGACACAAAGTTTCTTTTCAGTTGCAAACTCCATTCCATATATATATATGGGGAGGTACAAGCTCCAACTCGGTTTTACAGTGAAAACTGCAGGAACTTCAAACCGGCACTAGGAAACAGACTGAGAAAGCTGAGAAAAAGTGTCTCCTGCAACCCGTTCCCTTGGTGCTAGATGAACGAACGTCTCTCCACTTGCTCAGTTCTGAGAGATAAGTGTGTGTGAAAGCCGTCCTTCACCTAGCTTGTTGGGAACACAAAGTTTCTTTTCAGTTGCAAACTCCATTCCATACATATATATGGGGAGGTACAAGCTCCAACTCGGTTTTACAGTGAAAACTGCAGGAACTTCAAACCGGCACTAGGAAACAGACTGAGAAAGCTGAGAAAAAGTGTCTCCTGCAACCCGTTCCCCTGGTGCTAGATGAACGAACGTCTCTCCACTTGCTCATTTCTGAGAGATAAGTGTGTGTGAAAGCCGTCTTTCACATAGCTTGTTGGGACACAAAGTTTCTTTTCAGTTGCAAACTCCATTCCATATATATATATGGGGAGGTACAAGCTCCAACTCGGTTTTACAGTGAAAACTGCAGGAACTTCAAACCGGCACTAGGAAACAGACTGAGAAAGCTGAGAAAAAGTGTCTCCTGCAACCCGTTCCCTTGGTGCTAGATGAACGAACGTCTCTCCACTTGCTCAGTTCTGAGAGATAAGTGTGTGTGAAAGCCGTCCTTCACCTAGCTTGTTGGGAACACAAAGTTTCTTTTCAGTTGCAAACTCCATTCCATACATATATATGGGGAGGTACAAGCTCCAACTCGGTTTTACAGTGAAAACTGCAGGAACTTCAAACCGGCACTAGGAAACAGACTGAGAAAGCTGAGAAAAAGTGTCTCCTGCAACCCGTTCCCTTGGTGCTAGATGAACGAACGTCTCTCCACTTGCTCAGTTCTGAGAGATAATTGTGTGTGAAAGCCGTCCTTCACCTAGCTTGTTGGGAACACAAAGTTTCTTTTCAGTTGCAAACTCCATTCCATACATATATATGGGGAGGTACAAGCTCCAACTCGGTTTTACAGTGAAAACTGCAGGAACTTCAAACCGGCACTAGGAAACAGACTGAGAAAGCTGAGAAAAAGTGTCTCCTGAAACCCGTTCCCTTGGTGCTAGATGAACGAACGTCTCTCCACTTGCTCAGTTCTGAGAGATAAGTGTGTGTGAAAGCCGTCCTTCACCAAGCTTGTTGGGAACAAAAAGTTTCTTTTCAGTTGCAAACTCCATTCCATACATATATATGGGGAGGTACAAGCTCCAACTCGGTTTTACAATGAAAACTGCAGGAACTTCAAACCGGCACTAGGAAACAGACTGAGAAAGCAGAGAAAAAGTGTCTCCTGCAACCCGTTCCCTTGGTGCTAGATGAACGAACGTCTCTCCACTTGCTCAGTTCTGAGAGATAAGTGTGTGTGAAAGCCGTCCTTCACCTAGCTTGTTGGGAACACAAAGTTTCTTTTCAGTTGCAAACTCCATTCCATACATATATATGGGGAGGTACAATCTCCAACTCGGTTTTACAGTGAAAACTGCAGGAACTTCAAACCGGCACTAGGAAACAGACTGAGAAAGCTGAGAAAAAGTGTCTCCTGCAACCCGTTCCCTTGGTGCTAGATGAACGAACGTCTCTCCACTTGCTCAGTTCTAAGAGATAAGTGTGTGTGAAAGCTGTCCTTCACCTAGCTTGTAGGGACACAAAGTTTCTTTTCAGTTGCAAACTCCATTCCATACATATATATGGGGAGGTACAAGCTCCAACTCGGTTTTACAGTGAAAACTGCAGGAACTTCAAACCGGCACTAGGAAACAGACTGAGAAAGCTGAGAAAAAGTGTCTCCTGCAACCCGTTCCCTTGGTGCTAGATGAACGAACGTCTCTCCACTTGCTCAGTTCTGAGAGATAAGTGTGTGTGAAAGCCGTCCTTCACATAGCTTGTTGGGACAAAAAGTTTCTTTTCAGTTGCAAACTCCATTCCATACATATATATGGGGAGGTACAAGCTCCAACTCGGTTTTACAGTGAAAACTGCAGGAACTTCAAACCGGCACTAGGAAACAGACTGAGAAAGCTGAGAAAAAGTGTCTCCTGCAACCCGTTCCCTTGCTGCTAGATGAACGAACGTCTCTCCACTTGCTCAGTTCTGAGAGATAAGTGTGTGTGAAAGCCGTCCTTCACATAGCTTGTTAGGACACAAAGTTTCTTTTCAGTTGCAAACTCCATTCCATATATATATATGGGGAGGTACAAGCTCCAACTCGGTTTTACAGTGAAAACTGCAGGAACTTCAAACCGGCACTAGGAAACAGACTGAGAAAGCTGAGAAAAAGTGTCTCCTGCAACCCGTTCCCTTGGTGCTAGATGAACGAACGTCTCTCCACTTGCTCAGTTCTGAGAGATAAGTGTGTGTGAAAGCCGTCCTTCACCTAGCTTGTTGGGAACACAAAGTTTCTTTTCAGTTGCAAACTCCATTCCATACATATATATGGGGAGGTACAAGCTCCAACTCGGTTTTACAGTGAAAACTGCAGGAACTTCAAACCGGCACTAGGAAACAGACTGAGAAAGCTGAGAAAAAGTGTCTCCTGCAAACCGTTCCCTTGGTGCTAGATGAACGAACGTCTCTCCACTTGCTCAGTTCTGAGAGATAAGTGTGTGTGAAAGCCGTCCTTCACCTAGCTTGTTGGGAACACAAAGTTTCTTTTCAGTTGCAAACTCCATTCCATACATATATATGGGGAGGTACAAGCTCCAACTCGGTTTTACAGTGAAAACTGCAGGAACTTCAAACCGGCACTAGGAAACAGACTGAGAAAGCTGAGAAAAAGTGTCTCCTGCAACCCGTTCCCCTGGTGCTAGATGAACGAACGTCTCTCCACTTGCTCATTTCTGAGAGATAAGTGTGTGTGAAAGCCGTCTTTCACATAGCTTGTTGGGACACAAAGTTTCTTTTCAGTTGCAAACTCCATTCCATATATATATATGGGGAGGTACAAGCTCCAACTCGGTTTTACAGTGAAAACTGCAGGAACTTCAAACCGGCACTAGGAAACAGACTGAGAAAGCAGAGAAAAAGTGTCTCCTGCAACCCGTTCCCTTGGTGCTAGATGAACGAACGTCTCTCCACTTGCTCAGTTCTGAGAGATAAGTGTGTGTGAAAGCCGTCCTTCACCTAGCTTGTTGGGAACACAAAGTTTCTTTTCAGTTGCAAACTCCATTCCATACATATATATGGGGAGGTACAAGCTCCAACTCGGTTTTACAGTGAAAACTGCAGGAACTTCAAACTGGCACTAGGAAACAGACTGAGAAAGCTGAGAAAAAGTGTCTCCTGCAACCCGTTCCCTTGGTGCTAGATGAACGAACGTCTCTCCACTTGCTCAGTTCTGAGAGATAAGTGTGTGTGAAAGCCGTCCTTCACCTAGCTTGTTGGGACACAAAGTTTCTTTTCAGTTGCAAACTCCATTCCATACATATATATGGGGAGGTACAAGCTCCAACTCGGTTTTACAGTGAAAACTGCAGGAACTTCAAACCGGCACTAGGAAACAGACTGAGAAAGCTGAGAAAAAGTGTCTCCTGAAACCCGTTCCCTTGGTGCTAGATGAACGAACGTCTCTCCACTTGCTCAGTTCTGAGAGATAAGTGTGTGTGAAAGCCGTCCTTCACCAAGCTTGTTGGGAACAAAAAGTTTCTTTTCAGTTGCAAACTCCATTCCATACATATATATGGGGAGGTACAAGCTCCAACTCGGTTTTACAATGAAAACTGCAGGAACTTCAAACCGGCACTAGGAAACAGACTGAGAAAGCAGAGAAAAAGTGTCTCCTGCAACCCGTTCCCTTGGTGCTAGATGAACGAACGTCTCTCCACTTGCTCAGTTCTGAGAGATAAGTGTGTGTGAAAGCCGTCCTTCACCTAGCTTGTTGGGAACACAAAGTTTCTTTTCAGTTGCAAACTCCATTCCATACATATATATGCGGAGGTACAAGCTCCAACTCGATTTTACAGTGATAACTGCAGGAACTTCAAACCGGCACTAGGAAACAGACTGAGAAAGCAGAGAAAAAGTGTCTCCTGCAAACCGTTCCCTTGGTGCTAGATGAACGAACGTCTCTCAACTTGCTCAGTTCTGAGAGATAAGTGTGTGTGAAAGCCGTCCTTCACCTAGCTTGTTGGGAACAAAAAGTTTCTTTTCAGTTGCAAACTCCATTCCATACATATATATGGGGAGGTACAATCTCCAACTCGGTTTTACAGTGAAAACTGCAGGAACTTCAAACCGGCACTAGGAAACAGACTGAGAAAGCTGAGAAAAAGTGTCTCCTGCAACCCGTTCCCTTGGTGCTAGATGAACGAACGTCTCTCCACTTGCTCAGTTCTAAGAGATAAGTGTGTGTGAAAGCTGTCCTTCACCTAGCTTGTAGGGACACAAAGTTTCTTTTCAGTTGCAAACTCCATTCCATACATATATATGGGGAGGTACAATCTCCAACTCGGTTTTACAGTGAAAACTGCAGGAACTTCAAACCGGCACTAGGAAACAGACTGAGAAAGCTGAGAAAAAGTGTCTCCTGCAACCCGTTCCCCTGGTGCTAGATGAACGAACGTCTCTCCACTTGCTCAGTTCTGAGAGATAAGTGTGTGTGAAAGCCGTCCTTCACATAGCTTGTTGGGACACAAAGTTTCTTTTCAGTTGCAAACTCCATTCCATACATATATATGGGGAGGTACAAGCTCCAACTCGGTTTTACAGTGAAAACTGCAGGAACTTCAAACCGGCACTAGGAAACAGACTGAGAAAGCTGAGAAAAAGTGTCTCCTGCAGCCCGTTCCCTTGCTGCTAGATGAACGAACGTCTCTCCACTTGCTCAGTTCTGAGAGATAAGTGTGTGTGAAAGCCGTCCTTCACATAGCTTGTTAGGACACAAAGTTTCTTTTCAGTTGCAAACTCCATTCCATATATATATATGGGGAGGTACAAGCTCCAACTCGGTTTTACAGTGAAAACTGCAGGATCTTCAAACCGGCACTAGGAAACAGACTGAGAAAGCTGAGAAAAAGTGTCTCCTGCAACCCGTTCCCTTGGTGCTAGATGAACGAACGTCTCTCCACTTGCTCAGTTCTGAGAGATAAGTGTGTGTGAAAGCCGTCCTTCACCTAGCTTGTTGGGAACACAAAGTTTCTTTTCAGTTGCAAACTCCATTCCATACATATATATGGGGAGGTACAAGCTCCAACTCGGTTTTACAGTGAAAACTGCAGGAACTTCAAACCGGCACTAGGAAACAGACTGAGAAAGCTGAGAAAAAGTGTCTCCTGCAACCCGTTCCCTTGGTGCTAGATGAACGAACGTCTCTCCACTTGCTCAGTTCTGAGAGATAAGTGTGTGTGAAAGCCGTCCTTCACCTAGCTTGTTGGGAACACAAAGTTTCTTTTCAGTTGCAAACTCCATTCCATACATATATATGGGGAGGTACAAGCTCCAACTCGGTTTTACAGTGAAAACTGCAGGAACTTCAAACCGGCACTAGGAAACAGACTGAGAAAGCTGAGAAAAAGTGTCTCCTGCAACCCGTTCCCCTGGTGCTAGATGAACGAACGTCTCTCCACTTGCTCATTTCTGAGAGATAAGTGTGTGTGAAAGCCGTCTTTCACATAGCTTGTTGGGACACAAAGTTTCTTTTCAGTTGCAAACTCCATTCCATACATATATATGGGGAGGTACAAGCTCCAACTCGGTTTTACAGTGAAAACTGCAGGAACTTCAAACCGGCACTAGGAAACAGACTGAGAAAGCTGAGAAAAAGTGTCTCCTGCAACCCGTTCCCTTGGTGCTAGATGAACGAACGTCTCTCCACTTGCTCAGTTCTGAGAGATAAGTGTGTGTGAAAGCCGTCCTTCACATAGCTTGTTAGGACACAAAGTTTCTTTTCAGTTGCAAACTCCATTCCATATATATATATGGGGAGGTACAAGCTCCAACTCGGTTTTACAGTGAAAACTGCAGGAACTTCAAACCGGCACTAGGAAACAGACTGAGAAAGCTGAGAAAAAGTGTCTCCTGCAACCCGTTCCCTTGGTGCTAGATGAACGAACGTCTCTCCACTTGCTCAGTTCTGAGAGATAAGTGTGTGTGAAAGCCGTCCTTCACCTAGCTTGTTGGGAACACAAAGTTTCTTTTCAGTTGCAAACTCCATTCCATACATATATATGGGGAGGTACAAGCTCCAACTCGGTTTTACAGTGAAAACTGCAGGAACTTCAAACCGGCACTAGGAAACAGACTGAGAAAGCTGAGAAAAAGTGTCTCCTGCAACCCGTTCCCTTGGTGCTAGATGAACGAACGTCTCTCCACTTGCTCAGTTCAGAGATAAGTGTGTGTGAAAGCCGTCCTTCACCTAGCTTGTTGGGAACACAAAGTTTCTTTTCAGTTGCAAACTCCATTCCATACATATATATGGGGAGGTACAAGCTCCAACTCGTTTTTACAGTGAAAACTGCAGGAACTTCAAACCGGCACTAGGAAAAAGACTGAGAAAGCTGAGAAAAAGTGTCTCCTGCAACCCGTTCCCCTGGTGCTAGATGAACGAACGTCTCTCCACTTGCTCATTTCTGAGAGATAAGTGTGTGTGAAAGCCGTCTTTCACATAGCTTGTTGGGACACAAAGTTTCTTTTCAGTTGCAAACTCCATTCCATATATATATATGGGGAGGTACAAGCTCCAACTCGGTTTTACAGTGAAAACTGCAGGAACTTCAAACCGGCACTAGGAAACAGACTGAGAAAGCTGAGAAAAAGTGTCTCCTGCAACCCGTTCCCTTGGTGCTAGATGAACGAACGTCTCTCCACTTGCTCAGTTCTGAGAGATAAGTGTGTGTGAAAGCCGTCCTTCACCTAGCTTGTTGGGAACACAAAGTTTCTTTTCAGTTGCAAACTCCATTCCATACATATATATGGGGAGGTACAAGCTCCAACTCGGTTTTACAGTGAAAACTGCAGGAACTTCAAACTGGCACTAGGAAACAGACTGAGAAAGCTGAGAAAAAGTGTCTCCTGCAACCCGTTCCCTTGGTGCTAGATGAACGAACGTCTCTCCACTTGCTCAGTTCTGAGAGATAAGTGTGTGTGAAAGCCGTCCTTCACCTAGCCTGTTGGGACACAAAGTTTCTTTTCAGTTGCAAACTCCATTCCATACATATATATGGGGAGGTACAAGCTCCAACTCGGTTTTACAGTGAAAACTGCAGGAACTTCAAACCGGCACTAGGAAACAGACTGAGAAAGCTGAGAAAAAGTGTCTCCTGCAACCCGTTCCCTTGGTGCTAGATGAACGAACGTCTCTCCACTTGCTCAGTTCTGAGAGATAAGTGTGTGTGAAAGCCGTCCTTCACCAAGCTTGTTGGGAACACAAAGTTTCTTTTCAGTTGCAAACTCCATTCCATACATATATATGGGGAGGTACAAGCTCCAACTCGGTTTTACAATGAAAACTGCAGGAACTTCAAACCGGCACTAGGAAACAGACTGAGAAAGCAGAGAAAAAGTGTCTCCTGCAACCCGTTCCCTTGGTGCTAGATGAACGAACGTCTCTCCACTTGCTCAGTTCTGAGAGATAAGTGTGTGTGAAAGCCGTCCTTCACCTAGCTTGTTGGGAACACAAAGTTTCTTTTCAGTTGCAAACTCCATTCCATACATATATATGGGGAGGTACAAGCTCCAACTCGGTTTTACAGTGAAAACTGCAGGAACTTCAAACCGGCACTAGGAAACAGACTGAGAAAGCTGAGAAAAAGTGTCTCCTGCAACCCGTTCCCCTGGTGCTAGATGAACGAAGGTCTCTCCACTTGCTCATTTCTGAGAGATAAGTGTGTGTGAAAGCCGTCTTTCACATAGCTTGTTGGGACACAAAGTTTCTTTTCAGTTGCAAACTCCATTCCATATATATATATGGGGAGGTACAAGCTCCAACTCGGTTTTACAGTGAAAACTGCAGGAACTTCAAACCGGCACTAGGAAACAGACTGAGAAAGCTGAGAAAAAGTGTCTCCTGCAACCCGTTCCCTTGGTGCTAGATGAACGAACGTCTCTCCACTTGCTCAGTTCTGAGAGATAAGTGTGTGTGAAAGCCGTCCTTCACCTAGCTTGTTGGGAACACAAAGTTTCTTTTCAGTTGCAAACTCCATTCCATACATATATATGGGGAGGTACAAGCTCCAACTCGGTTTTACAGTGAAAACTGCAGGAACTTCAAACCGGCACTAGGAAACAGACTGAGAAAGCTGAGAAAAAGTGTCTCCTGCAACCCGTTCCCTTGGTGCTAGATGAACGAACGTCTCTCCACTTGCTCAGTTCTGAGAGATAAGTGTGTGTGAAAGCCGTCCTTCACCTAGCTTGTTGGGAACACAAAGTTTCTTTTCAGTTGCAAACTCCATTCCATACATATATATGGGGAGGTACAAGCTCCAACTCGGTTTTACAGTGAAAACTGCAGGAACTTCAAACTGGCACTAGGAAACAGACTGAGAAAGCTGAGAAAAAGTGTCTCCTGCAACCCGTTCCCTTGGTGCTAGATGAACGAACGTCTCTCCACTTGCTCAGTTCTGAGAGATAAGTGTGTGTGAAAGCCGTCCTTCACCTAGCTTGTTGGGACACAAAGTTTCTTTTCAGTTGCAAACTCCATTCCATACATATATATGGGGAGGTACAAGCTCCAACTCGGTTTTACAGTGAAAACTGCAGGAACTTCAAACCGGCACTAGGAAACAGACTGAGAAAGCTGAGAAAAAGTGTCTCCTGCAACCCGTTCCCTTGGTGCTAGATGAACGAACGTCTCTCCACTTGCTCAGTTCTGAGAGATAAGTGTGTGTGAAAGCCGTCCTTCACCAAGCTTGTTGGGAACAAAAAGTTTCTTTTCAGTTGCAAACTCCATTCCATACATATATATGGGGAGGTACAAGCTCCAACTCGGTTTTACAATGAAAACTGCAGGAACTTCAAACCGGCACTAGGAAACAGACTGAGAAAGCAGAGAAAAAGTGTCTCCTGCAACCCGTTCCCTTGGTGCTAGATGAACGAACGTCTCTCCACTTGCTCAGTTCTGAGAGATAAGTGTGTGTGAAAGCCGTCCTTCACCTAGCTTGTTGGGAACACAAAGTTTCTTTTCAGTTGCAAACTCCATTCCATACATATATATGGGGAGGTACAAGCTCCAACTCGATTTTACAGTGAAAACTGCAGGAACTTCAAACCGGCACTAGGAAACAGACTGAGAAAGCTGAGAAAAAGTGTCTCCTGCAACCCGTTCCCTTGGTGCTAGATGAACGAACGTCTCTCCACTTGCTCAGTTCTGAGAGATAAGTGTGTGTGAAAGCCGTCCTTCACCTAGCTTGTTGGGAACACAAAGTTTCTTTTCAGTTGCAAACTCCATTCCATACATATATATGGGGAGGTACAAGCTCCAACTCGGTTTTACAGTGAAAACTGCAGGAACTTCAAACCGGCACTAGGAAACAGACTGAGAAAGCTGAGAAATAGTGTCTCCTGCAACCCGTTCCCTTGGTGCTAGATGAACGAACGTCTCTCCACTTGCTCAGTTCTGAGAGATAAGTGTGTGTGAAAGCCGTCCTTCACCTAGCTTGTTGGGAACACAAAGTTTCTTTTCAGTTGCAAACTCCATTCCATACATATATATGGGGAGGTACAAGCTCCAACTCGATTTTACAGTGATAACTGCAGGAACTTCAAACCGGCACTAGGAAACAGACTGAGAAAGCAGAGAAAAAGTGTCTCCTGCAAACCGTTCCCTTGGTGCTAGATGAACGAACGTCTCTCAACTTGCTCAGTTCTGAGAGATAAGTGTGTGTGAAAGCCGTCCTTCACCAAGCTTGTTGGGAACAAAAAGTTTCTTTTCAGTTGCAAACTCCATTCCATACATATATATGGGGAGGTACAATCTCCAACTCGGTTTTACAGTGAAAACTGCAGGAACTTCAAACCGGCACTAGGAAACAGACTGAGAAAGCTGAGAAAAAGTGTCTCCTGCAACCCGTTCCCTTGGTGCTAGATGAACGAACGTCTCTCCACTTGCTCAGTTCTGAGAGATAAGTGTGTGTGAAAGCTGTCCTTCACCTAGCTTGTAGGGACACAAAGTTTCTTTTCAGTTGCAAACTCCATTCCATACATATATATGGGGAGGTACAAGCTCCAACTCGGTTTTACAGTGAAAACTGCAGGAACTTCAAACCGGCACTAGGAAACAGACTGAGAAAGCTGAGAAAAAGTGTCTCCTGCAACCCGTTCCCCTGGTGCTAGATGAACGAACGTCTCTCCACTTGCTCAGTTCTGAGAGATAAGTGTGTGTGAAAGCCGTCCTTCACATAGCTTGTTGGGACACAAAGTTTCTTTTCAGTTGCAAACTCCATTCCATACATATATATGGGGAGGTACAAGCTCCAACTCGGTTTTACAGTGAAAACTGCAGGAACTTCAAACCGGCACTAGGAAACAGACTGAGAAAGCTGAGAAAAAGTGTCTCCTACAACCCGTTCCCTTGGTGCTAGATGAACGAACGTCTCTCCACTTGCTCATTTCTGAGAGATAAGTGTGTGTGAAAGCCGTCCTTCACATAGCTTGTTAGGACACAAAGTTTCTTTTCAGTTGCAAACTCCATTCCATATATATATATGGGGAGGTACAAGCTCCAACTCGGTTTTACAGTGAAAACTGCAGGAACTTCAAACCGGCACTAGGAAACAGACTGAGAAAGCTGAGAAAAAGTGTCTCCTGCAACCCGTTCCCTTGGTGCTAGATGAACGAACGTCTCTCCACTTGCTCAGTTCTGAGAGATAAGTGTGTGTGAAAGCCGTCCTTCAGCTAGCTTGTTGGGAACACAAAGTTTCTTTTCAGTTGCAAACTCCATTCCATACATATATATGGGGAGGTACAAGCTCCAACTCGGTTTTACAGTGAAAACTGCAGGAACTTCAAACCGGCACTAGGAAACAGACTGAGAAAGCTGAGAAAAAGTGTCTCCTGCAACCCGTTCCCCTGGTGCTAGATGAACGAAGGTCTCTCCACTTGCTCATTTCTGAGAGATAAGTGTGTGTGAAAGCCGTCTTTCACATAGCTTGTTGGGACACAAAGTTTCTTTTCAGTTGCAAACTCCATTCCATATATATATATGGGGAGGTACAAGCTCCAACTCGGTTTTACAGTGAAAACTGCAGGAACTTCAAACCGGCACTAGGAAACAGACTGAGAAAGCTGAGAAAAAGTGTCTCCTGCAACCCGTTCCCTTGGTGCTAGATGAACGAACGTCTCTCCACTTGCTCAGTTCTGAGAGATAAGTGTGTGTGAAAGCCGTCCTTCACCTAGCTTGTTGGGAACACAAAGTTTCTTTTCAGTTGCAAACTCCATTCCATACATATATATGGGGAGGTACAAGCTCCAACTCGGTTTTACAGTGAAAACTGCAGGAACTTCAAACCGGCACTAGGAAACAGACTGAGAAAGCTGAGAAAAAGTGTCTCCTGCAACCCGTTCCCTTGGTGCTAGATGAACGAACGTCTCTCCACTTGCTCAGTTCTGAGAGATAAGTGTGTGTGAAAGCCGTCCTTCACCTAGCTTGTTGGGAACACAAAGTTTCTTTTCAGTTGCAAACTCCATTCCATACATATATATGGGGAGGTACAAGCTCCAACTCGGTTTTACAGTGAAAACTGCAGGAACTTCAAACTGGCACTAGGAAACAGACTGAGAAAGCTGAGAAAAAGTGTCTCCTGCAACCCGTTCCCTTGGTGCTAGATGAACGAACGTCTCTCCACTTGCTCAGTTCTGAGAGATAAGTGTGTGTGAAAGCCGTCCTTCACCTAGCTTGTTGGGACACAAAGTTTCTTTTCAGTTGCAAACTCCATTCCATACATATATATGGGGAGGTACAAGCTCCAACTCGGTTTTACAGTGAAAACTGCAGGAACTTCAAACCGGCACTAGGAAACAGACTGAGAAAGCTGAGAAAAAGTGTCTCCTGCAACCCGTTCCCTTGGTGCTAGATGAACGAACGTCTCTCCACTTGCTCAGTTCTGAGAGATAAGTGTGTGTGAAAGCCGTCCTTCACCAAGCTTGTTGGGAACACAAAGTTTCTTTTCAGTTGCAAACTCCATTCCATACATATATATGGGGAGGTACAAGCTCCAACTCGGTTTTACAATGAAAACTGCAGGAACTTCAAACCGGCACTAGGAAACAGACTGAGAAAGCAGAGAAAAAGTGTCTCCTGCAACCCGTTCCCTTGGTGCTAGATGAACGAACGTCTCTCCACTTGCTCAGTTCTGAGAGATAAGTGTGTGTGAAAGCCGTCCTTCACCTAGCTTGTTGGGAACACAAAGTTTCTTTTCAGTTGCAAACTCCATTCCATACATATATATGGGGAGGTACAAGCTCCAACTCGGTTTTACAGTGAAAACTGCAGGAACTTCAAACCGGCACTAGGAAACAGACTGAGAAAGCTGAGAAAAAGTGTCTCCTGCAACCCGTTCCCCTGGTGCTAGATGAACGAAGGTCTCTCCACTTGCTCATTTCTGAGAGATAAGTGTGAGTGAAAGCCGTCTTTCACATAGCTTGTTGGGACACAAAGTTTCTTTTCAGTTGCAAACTCCATTCCATATATATATATGGGGAGGTACAAGCTCCAACTCGGTTTTACAGTGAAAACTGCAGGAACTTCAAACCGGCACTAGGAAACAGACTGAGAAAGCTGAGAAAAAGTGTCTCCTGCAACCCGTTCCCTTGGTGCTAGATGAACGAACGTCTCTCCACTTGCTCAGTTCTGAGAGATAAGTGTGTGTGAAAGCCGTCCTTCACCTAGCTTGTTGGGAACACAAAGTTTCTTTTCAGTTGCAAACTCCATTCCATACATATATATGGGGAGGTACAAGCTCCAACTCGGTTTTACAGTGAAAACTGCAGGAACTTCAAACCGGCACTAGGAAACAGACTGAGAAAGCTGAGAAAAAGTGTCTCCTGCAACCCGTTCCCTTGGTGCTAGATGAACGAACGTCTCTCCACTTGCTCAGTTCTGAGAGATAAGTGTGTGTGAAAGCCGTCCTTCACCTAGCTTGTTGGGAACACAAAGTTTCTTTTCAGTTGCAAACTCCATTCCATACATATATATGGGGAGGTACAAGCTCCAACTCGGTTTTACAGTGAAAACTGCAGGAACTTCAAACTGGCACTAGGAAACAGACTGAGAAAGCTGAGAAAAAGTGTCTCCTGCAACCCGTTCCCTTGGTGCTAGATGAACGAACGTCTCTCCACTTGCTCAGTTCTGAGAGATAAGTGTGTGTGAAAGCCGTCCTTCACCTAGCTTGTTGGGACACAAAGTTTCTTTTCAGTTGCAAACTCCATTCCATACATATATATGGGGAGGTACAAGCTCCAACTCGGTTTTACAGTGAAAACTGCAGGAACTTCAAACCGGCACTAGGAAACAGACTGAGAAAGCTGAGAAAAAGTGTCTCCTGCAACCCGTTCCCTTGGTGCTAGATGAACGAACGTCTCTCCACTTGCTCAGTTCTGAGAGATAAGTGTGTGTGAAAGCCGTCCTTCACCAAGCTTGTTGGGAACAAAAAGTTTCTTTTCAGTTGCAAACTCCATTCCATACATATATATGGGGAGGTACAAGCTCCAACTCGGTTTTACAATGAAAACTGCAGGAACTTCAAACCGCCACTAGGAAACAGACTGAGAAAGCAGAGAAAAAGTGTCTCCTGCAACCCGTTCCCTTGGTGCTAGATGAACGAACGTCTCTCCACTTGCTCAGTTCTGAGAGATAAGTGTGTGTGAAAGCCGTCCTTCACCTAGCTTGTTGGGAACACAAAGTTTCTTTTCAGTTGCAAACTCCATTCCATACATATATATGGGGAGGTACAAGCTCCAACTCGATTTTACAGTGAAAACTGCAGGAACTTCAAACCGGCACTAGGAAACAGACTGAGAAAGCTGAGAAAAAGTGTCTCCTGCAACCCGTTCCCTTGGTGCTAGATGAACGAACGTCTCTCCACTTGCTCAGTTCTGAGAGATAAGTGTGTGTGAAAGCCGTCCTTCACCTAGCTTGTTGGGAACACAAAGTTTCTTTTCAGTTGCAAACTCCATTCCATACATATATATGGGGAGGTACAAGCTCCAACTCGGTTTTACAGTGAAAACTGCAGGAACTTCAAACCGGCACTAGGAAACAGACTGAGAAAGCTGAGAAATAGTGTCTCCTGCAACCCGTTCCCTTGGTGCTAGATGAACGAACGTCTCTCCACTTGCTCAGTTCTGAGAGATAAGTGTGTGTGAAAGCCGTCCTTCACCTAGCTTGTTGGGAACACAAAGTTTCTTTTCAGTTGCAAACTCCATTCCATACATATATATGGGGAGGTACAAGCTCCAACTCGATTTTACAGTGATAACTGCAGGAACTTCAAACCGGCACTAGGAAACAGACTGAGAAAGCAGAGAAAAAGTGTCTCCTGCAAACCGTTCCCTTGGTGCTAGATGAACGAACGTCTCTCAACTTGCTCAGTTCTGAGAGATAAGTGTGTGTGAAAGCCGTCCTTCACCAAGCTTGTTGGGAACAAAAAGTTTCTTTTCAGTTGCAAACTCCATTCCATACATATATATGGGGAGGTACAATCTCCAACTCGGTTTTACAGTGAAAACTGCAGGAACTTCAAACCGGCACTAGGAAACAGACTGAGAAAGCTGAGAAAAAGTGTCTCCTGCAACCCGTTCCCTTGGTGCTAGATGAACGAACGTCTCTCCACTTGCTAAGTTCTGAGAGATAAGTGTGTGTGAAAGCTGTCCTTCACCTAGCTTGTAGGGACACAAAGTTTCTTTTCAGTTGCAAACTCCATTCCATACATATATATGGGGAGGTACAAGCTCCAACTCGGTTTTACAGTGAAAACTGCAGGAACTTCAAACCGGCACTAGGAAACAGACTGAGAAAGCTGAGAAAAAGTGTCTCCTGCAACCCGTTCCCCTGGTGCTAGATGAACGAACGTCTCTCCACTTGCTCAGTTCTGAGAGATAAGTGTGTGTGAAAGCCGTCCTTCACATAGCTTGTTGGGACACAAAGTTTCTTTTCAGTTGCAAACTCCATTCCATACATATATATGGGGAGGTACAAGCTCCAACTCGGTTTTACAGTGAAAACTGCAGGAACTTCAAACCGGCACTAGGAAACAGACTGAGAAAGCTGAGAAAAAGTGTCTCCTACAACCCGTTCCCTTGGTGCTAGATGAACGAACGTCTCTCCACTTGCTCATTTCTGAGAGATAAGTGTGTGTGAAAGCCGTCCTTCACATAGCTTGTTAGGACACAAAGTTTCTTTTCAGTTGCAAACTCCATTCCATATATATATATGGGGAGGTACAAGCTCCAACTCGGTTTTACAGTGAAAACTGCAGGAACTTCAAACCGGCACTAGGAAACAGACTGAGAAAGCTGAGAAAAAGTGTCTCCTGCAACCCGTTCCCTTGGTGCTAGATGAACGAACGTCTCTCCACTTGCTCAGTTCTGAGAGATAAGTGTGTGTGAAAGCCGTCCTTCAGCTAGCTTGTTGGGAACACAAAGTTTCTTTTCAGTTGCAAACTCCATTCCATACATATATATGGGGAGGTACAAGCTCCAACTCGGTTTTACAGTGAAAACTGCAGGAACTTCAAACCGGCACTAGGAAACAGACTGAGAAAGCTGAGAAAAAGTGTCTCCTGCAACCCGTTCCCCTGGTGCTAGATGAACGAAGGTCTCTCCACTTGCTCATTTCTGAGAGATAAGTGTGTGTGAAAGCCGTCTTTCACATAGCTTGTTGGGACACAAAGTTTCTTTTCAGTTGCAAACTCCATTCCATATATATATATGGGGAGGTACAAGCTCCAACTCGGTTTTACAGTGAAAACTGCAGGAACTTCAAACCGGCACTAGGAAACAGACTGAGAAAGCTGAGAAAAAGTGTCTCCTGCAACCCGTTCCCTTGGTGCTAGATGAACGAACGTCTCTCCACTTGCTCAGTTCTGAGAGATAAGTGTGTGTGAAAGCCGTCCTTCACCTAGCTTGTTGGGAACACAAAGTTTCTTTTCAGTTGCAAACTCCATTCCATACATATATATGGGGAGGTACAAGCTCCAACTCGGTTTTACAGTGAAAACTGCAGGAACTTCAAAACGGCACTAGGAAACAGACTGAGAAAGCTGAGAAAAAGTGTCTCCTGCAACCCGTTCCCTTGGTGCTAGATGAACGAACGTCTCTCCACTTGCTCAGTTCTGAGAGATAAGTGTGTGTGAAAGCCGTCCTTCACCTAGCTTGTTGGGAACACAAAGTTTCTTTTCAGTTGCAAACTCCATTCCATAAATATATATGGGGAGGTACAAGCTCCAACTCGGTTTTACAGTGAAAACTGCAGGAACTTCAAACTGGCACTAGGAAACAGACTGAGAAAGCTGAGAAAAAGTGTCTCCTGCAACCCGTTCCCTTGGTGCTAGATGAACGAACGTCTCTCCACTTGCTCAGTTCTGAGAGATAAGTGTGTGTGAAAGCCGTCCTTCACCTAGCTTGTTGGGACACAAAGTTTCTTTTCAGTTGCAAACTCCATTCCATACATATATATGGGGAGGTACAAGCTCCAACTCGGTTTTACAGTGAAAACTGCAGGAACTTCAAACCGGCACTAGGAAACAGACTGAGAAAGCTGAGAAAAAGTGTCTCCTGCAACCCGTTCCCTTGGTGCTAGATGAACGAACGTCTCTCCACTTGCTCAGTTCTGAGAGATAAGTGTGTGTGAAAGCCGTCCTTCACCAAGCTTGTTGGGAACACAAAGTTTCTTTTCAGTTGCAAACTCCATTCCATACATATATATGGGGAGGTACAAGCTCCAACTCGGTTTTACAATGAAAACTGCAGGAACTTCAAACCGGCACTAGGAAACAGACTGAGAAAGCAGAGAAAAAGTGTCTCCTGCAACCCGTTCCCTTGGTGCTAGATGAACGAACGTCTCTCCACTTGCTCAGTTCTGAGAGATAAGTGTGTGTGAAAGCCGTCCTTCACCTAGCTTGTTGGGAACACAAAGTTTCTTTTCAGTTGCAAACTCCATTCCATACATATATATGGGGAGGTACAAGCTCCAACTCGGTTTTACAGTGAAAACTGCAGGAACTTCAAACCGGCACTAGGAAACAGACTGAGAAAGCTGAGAAAAAGTGTCTCCTGCAACCCGTTCCCCTGGTGCTAGATGAACGAAGGTCTCTCCACTTGCTCATTTCTGAGAGATAAGTGTGTGTGAAAGCCGTCTTTCACATAGCTTGTTGGGACACAAAGTTTCTTTTCAGTTGCAAACTCCATTCCATATATATATATGGGGAGGTACAAGCTCCAACTCGGTTTTACAGTGAAAACTGCAGGAACTTCAAACCGGCACTAGGAAACAGACTGAGAAAGCTGAGAAAAAGTGTCTCCTGCAACCCGTTCCCTTGGTGCTAGATGAACGAACGTCTCTCCACTTGCTCAGTTCTGAGAGATAACTGTGTGTGAAAGCCGTCCTTCACCTAGCTTGTTGGGAACACAAAGTTTCTTTTCAGTTGCAAACTCCATTCCATACATATATATGGGGAGGTACAAGCTCCAACTCGGTTTTACAGTGAAAACTGCAGGAACTTCAAACCGGCACTAGGAAACAGACTGAGAAAGCTGAGAAAAAGTGTCTCCTGCAACCCGTTCCCTTGGTGCTAGATGAACGAACGTCTCTCCACTTGCTCAGTTCTGAGAGATAAGTGTGTGTGAAAGCCGTCCTTCACCTAGCTTGTTGGGAACACAAAGTTTCTTTTCAGTTGCAAACTCCATTCCATACATATATATGGGGAGGTACAAGCTCCAACTCGGTTTTACAGTGAAAACTGCAGGAACTTCAAACTGGCACTAGGAAACAGACTGAGAAAGCTGAGAAAAAGTGTCTCCTGCAACCCGTTCCCTTGGTGCTAGATGAACGAACGTCTCTCCACTTGCTCAGTTCTGAGAGATAAGTGTGTGTGAAAGCCGTCCTTCACCTAGCTTGTTGGGACACAAAGTTTCTTTTCAGTTGCAAACTCCATTCCATACATATATATGGGGAGGTACAAGCTCCAACTCGGTTTTACAGTGAAAACTGCAGGAACTTCAAACCGGCACTAGGAAACAGACTGAGAAAGCTGAGAAAAAGTGTCTCCTGCAACCCGTTCCCTTGGTGCTAGATGAACGAACGTCTCTCCACTTGCTCAGTTCTGAGAGATAAGTGTGTGTGAAAGCCGTCCTTCACCAAGCTTGTTGGGAACAAAAAGTTTCTTTTCAGTTGCAAACTCCATTCCATACATATATATGGGGAGGTACAAGCTCCAACTCGGTTTTACAATGAAAACTGCAGGAACTTCAAACCGGCACTAGGAAACAGACTGAGAAAGCAGAGAAAAAGTGTCTCCTGCAACCCGTTCCCTTGGTGCTAGATGAACGAACGTCTCTCCACTTGCTCAGTTCTGAGAGATAAGTGTGTGTGAAAGCCGTCCTTCACCTAGCTTGTTGGGAACACAAAGTTTCTTTTCAGTTGCAAACTCCATTCCATACATATATATGGGGAGGTACAAGCTCCAACTCGATTTTACAGTGAAAACTGCAGGAACTTCAAACCGGCACTAGGAAACAGACTGAGAAAGCTGAGAAAAAGTGTCTCCTGCAACCCGTTCCCTTGGTGCTAGATGAACGAACGTCTCTCCACTTGCTCAGTTCTGAGAGATAAGTGTGTGTGAAAGCCGTCCTTCACCTAGCTTGTTGGGAACACAAAGTTTCTTTTCAGTTGCAAACTCCATTCCATACATATATATGGGGAGGTACAAGCTCCAACTCGGTTTTACAGTGAAAACTGCAGGAACTTCAAACCGGCACTAGGAAACAGACTGAGAAAGCTGAGAAATAGTGTCTCCTGCAACCCGTTCCCTTGGTGCTAGATGAACGAACGTCTCTCCACTTGCTCAGTTCTGAGAGATAAGTGTGTGTGAAAGCCGTCCTTCACCTAGCTTGTTGGGAACACAAAGTTTCTTTTCAGTTGCAAACTCCATTCCATACATATATATGGGGAGGTACAAGCTCCAACTCGATTTTACAGTGATAACTGCAGGAACTTCAAACCGGCACTAGGAAACAGACTGAGAAAGCAGAGAAAAAGTGTCTCCTGCAAACCGTTCCCTTGGTGCTAGATGAACGAACGTCTCTCAACTTGCTCAGTTCTGAGAGATAAGTGTGTGTGAAAGCCGTCCTTCACCAAGCTTGTTGGGAACAAAAAGTTTCTTTTCAGTTGCAAACTCCATTCCATACATATATATGGGGAGGTACAATCTCCAACTCGGTTTTACAGTGAAAACTGCAGGAACTTCAAACCGGCACTAGGAAACAGACTGAGAAAGCTGAGAAAAAGTGTCTCCTGCAACCCGTTCCCTTGGTGCTAGATGAACGAACGTCTCTCCACTTGCTCAGTTCTGAGAGATAAGTGTGTGTGAAAGCTGTCCTTCACCTAGCTTGTAGGGACACAAAGTTTCTTTTCAGTTGCAAACTCCATTCCATACATATATATGGGGAGGTACAAGCTCCAACTCGGTTTTACAGTGAAAACTGCAGGAACTTCAAACCGGCACTAGGAAACAGACTGAGAAAGCTGAGAAAAAGTGTCTCCTGCAACCCGTTCCCCTGGTGCTAGATGAACGAACGTCTCTCCACTTGCTCAGTTCTGAGAGATAAGTGTGTGTGAAAGCCGTCCTTCACATAGCTTGTTGGGACACAAAGTTTCTTTTCAGTTGCAAACTCCATTCCATACATATATATGGGGAGGTACAAGCTCCAACTCGGTTTTACAGTGAAAACTGCAGGAACTTCAAACCGGCACTAGGAAACAGACTGAGAAAGCTGAGAAAAAGTGTCTCCTACAACCCGTTCCCTTGGTGCTAGATGAACGAACGTCTCTCCACTTGCTCATTTCTGAGAGATAAGTGTGTGTGAAAGCCGTCCTTCACATAGCTTGTTAGGACACAAAGTTTCTTTTCAGTTGCAAACTCCATTCCATATATATATATGGGGAGGTACAAGCTCCAACTCGGTTTTACAGTGAAAACTGCAGGAACTTCAAACCGGCACTAGGAAACAGACTGAGAAAGCTGAGAAAAAGTGTCTCCTGCAACCCGTTCCCTTGGTGCTAGATGAACGAACGTCTCTCCACTTGCTCAGTTCTGAGAGATAAGTGTGTGTGAAAGCCGTCCTTCAGCTAGCTTGTTGGGAACACAAAGTTTCTTTTCAGTTGCAAACTCCATTCCATACATATATATGGGGAGGTACAAGCTCCAACTCGGTTTTACAGTGAAAACTGCAGGAACTTCAAACCGGCACTAGGAAACAGACTGAGAAAGCTGAGAAAAAGTGTCTCCTGCAACCCGTTCCCCTGGTGCTAGATGAACGAAGGTCTCTCCACTTGCTCATTTCTGAGAGATAAGTGTGTGTGAAAGCCGTCTTTCACATAGCTTGTTGGGACACAAAGTTTCTTTTCAGTTGCAAACTCCATTCCATATATATATATGGGGAGGTACAAGCTCCAACTCGGTTTTACAGTGAAAACTGCAGGAACTTCAAACCGGCACTAGGAAACAGACTGAGAAAGCTGAGAAAAAGTGTCTCCTGCAACCCGTTCCCTTGGTGCTAGATGAACGAACGTCTCTCCACTTGCTCAGTTCTGAGAGATAAGTGTGTGTGAAAGCCGTCCTTCACCTAGCTTGTTGGGAACACAAAGTTTCTTTTCAGTTGCAAACTCCATTCCATACATATATATGGGGAGGTACAAGCTCCAACTCGGTTTTACAGTGAAAACTGCAGGAACTTCAAACCGGCACTAGGAAACAGACTGAGAAAGCTGAGAAAAAGTGTCTCCTGCAACCCGTTCCCTTGGTGCTAGATGAACGAACGTCTCTCCACTTGCTCAGTTCTGAGAGATAAGTGTGTGTGAAAGCCGTCCTTCACCTAGCTTGTTGGGAACACAAAGTTTCTTTTCAGTTGCAAACTCCATTCCATAAATATATATGGGGAGGTACAAGCTCCAACTCGGTTTTACAGTGAAAACTGCAGGAACTTCAAACTGGCACTAGGAAACAGACTGAGAAAGCTGAGAAAAAGTGTCTCCTGCAACCCGTTCCCTTGGTGCTAGATGAACGAACGTCTCTCCACTTGCTCAGTTCTGAGAGATAAGTGTGTGTGAAAGCCGTCCTTCACCTAGCTTGTTGGGACACAAAGTTTCTTTTCAGTTGCAAACTCCATTCCATACATATATATGGGGAGGTACAAGCTCCAACTCGGTTTTACAGTGAAAACTGCAGGAACTTCAAACCGGCACTAGGAAACAGACTGAGAAAGCTGAGAAAAAGTGTCTCCTGCAACCCGTTCCCTTGGTGCTAGATGAACGAACGTCTCTCCACTTGCTCAGTTCTGAGAGATAAGTGTGTGTGAAAGCCGTCCTTCAGCTAGCTTGTTGGGAACACAAAGTTTCTTTTCAGTTGCAAACTCCATTCCATACATATATATGGGGAGGTACAAGCTCCAACTCGGTTTTACAATGAAAACTGCAGGAACTTCAAACCGGCACTAGGAAACAGACTGAGAAAGCAGAGAAAAAGTGTCTCCTGCAACCCGTTCCCTTGGTGCTAGATGAACGAACGTCTCTCCACTTGCTCAGTTCTGAGAGATAAGTGTGTGTGAAAGCCGTCCTTCACCTAGCTTGTTGGGAACACAAAGTTTCTTTTCAGTTGCAAACTCCTTTCCATACATATATATGGGGAGGTACAAGCTCCAACTCGGTTTTACAGTGAAAACTGCAGGAACTTCAAACCGGCACTAGGAAACAGACTGAGAAAGCTGAGAAAAAGTGTCTCCTGCAACCCGTTCCCCTGGTGCTAGATGAACGAAGGTCTCTCCACTTGCTCATTTCTGAGAGATAAGTGTGTGTGAAAGCCGTCTTTCACATAGCTTGTTGGGACACAAAGTTTCTTTTCAGTTGCAAACTCCATTCCATATATATATATGGGGAGGTACAAGCTCCAACTCGGTTTTACAGTGAAAACTGCAGGAACTTCAAACCGGCACTAGGAAACAGACTGAGAAAGCTGAGAAAAAGTGTCTCCTGCAACCCGTTCCCTTGGTGCTAGATGAACGAACGTCTCTCCACTTGCTCAGTTCTGAGAGATAAGTGTGTGTGAAAGCCGTCCTTCACCTAGCTTGTTGGGAACACAAAGTTTCTTTTCAGTTGCAAACTCCATTCCATACATATATATGGGGAGGTACAAGCTCCAACTCGGTTTTACAGTGAAAACTGCAGGAACTTCAAACCGGCACTAGGAAACACACTGAGAAAGCTGAGAAAAAGTGTCTCCTGCAACCCGTTCCCTTGGTGCTAGATGAACGAACGTCTCTCCACTTGCTCAGTTCTGAGAGATAAGTGTGTGTGAAAGCCGTCCTTCACCTAGCTTGTTGGGAACACAAAGTTTCTTTTCAGTTGCAAACTCCATTCCATACATATATATGGGGAGGTACAAGCTCCAACTCGGTTTTACAGTGAAAACTGCAGGAACTTCAAACTGGCACTAGGAAACAGACTGAGAAAGCTGAGAAAAAGTGTCTCCTGCAACCCGTTCCCTTGGTGCTAGATGAACGAACGTCTCTCCACTTGCTCAGTTCTGAGAGATAAGTGTGTGTGAAAGCCGTCCTTCACCTAGCTTGTTGGGACACAAAGTTTCTTTTCAGTTGCAAACTCCATTCCATACATATATATGGGGAGGTACAAGCTCCAACTCGGTTTTACAGTGAAAACTGCAGGAACTTCAAACCGGCACTAGGAAACAGACTGAGAAAGCTGAGAAAAAGTGTCTCCTGCAACCCGTTCCCTTGGTGCTAGATGAACGAACGTCTCTCCACTTGCTCAGTTCTGAGAGATAAGTGTGTGTGAAAGCCGTCCTTCACCAAGCTTGTTGGGAACAAAAAGTTTCTTTTCAGTTGCAAACTCCATTCCATACATATATATGGGGAGGTACAAGCTCCAACTCGGTTTTACAATGAAAACTGCAGGAACTTCAAACCGGCACTAGGAAACAGACTGAGAAAGCAGAGAAAAAGTGTCTCCTGCAACCCGTTCCCTTGGTGCTAGATGAACGAACGTCTCTCCACTTGCTCAGTTCTGAGAGATAAGTGTGTGTGAAAGCCGTCCTTCACCTAGCTTGTTGGGAACACAAAGTTTCTTTTCAGTTGCAAACTCCATTCCATACATATATATGGGGAGGTACAAGCTCCAACTCGATTTTACAGTGAAAACTGCAGGAACTTCAAACCGGCACTAGGAAACAGACTGAGAAAGCTGAGAAAAAGTGTCTCCTGCAACCCGTTCCCTTGGTGCTAGATGAACGAACGTCTCTCCACTTGCTCAGTTCTGAGAGATAAGTGTGTGTGAAAGCCGTCCTTCACCTAGCTTGTTGGGAACACAAAGTTTCTTTTCAGTTGCAAACTCCATTCCATACATATATATGGGGAGGTACAAGCTCCAACTCGGTTTTACAGTGAAAACTGCAGGAACTTCAAACCGGCACTAGGAAACAGACTGAGAAAGCTGAGAAATAGTGTCTCCTGCAACCCGTTCCCTTGGTGCTAGATGAACGAACGTCTCTCCACTTGCTCAGTTCTGAGAGATAAGTGTGTGTGAAAGCCGTCCTTCACCTAGCTTGTTGGGAACACAAAGTTTCTTTTCAGTTGCAAACTCCATTCCATACATATATATGGGGAGGTACAAGCTCCAACTCGATTTTACAGTGATAACTGCAGGAACTTCAAACCGGCACTAGGAAACAGACTGAGAAAGCAGAGAAAAAGTGTCTCCTGCAAACCGTTCCCTTGGTGCTAGATGAACGAACGTCTCTCAACTTGCTCAGTTCTGAGAGATAAGTGTGTGTGAAAGCCGTCCTTCACCAAGCTTGTTGGGAACAAAAAGTTTCTTTTCAGTTGCAAACTCCATTCCATACATATATATGGGGAGGTACAATCTCCAACTCGGTTTTACAGTGAAAACTGCAGGAACTTCAAACCGGCACTAGGAAACAGACTGAGAAAGCTGAGAAAAAGTGTCTCCTGCAACCCGTTCCCTTGGTGCTAGATGAACGAACGTCTCTCCACTTGCTCAGTTCTGAGAGATAAGTGTGTGTGAAAGCTGTCCTTCACCTAGCTTGTAGGGACACAAAGTTTCTTTTCAGTTGCAAACTCCATTCCATACATATATATGGGGAGGTACAAGCTCCAACTCGGTTTTACAGTGAAAACTGCAGGAACTTCAAACCGGCACTAGGAAACAGACTGAGAAAGCTGAGAAAAAGTGTCTCCTGCAACCCGTTCCCCTGGTGCTAGATGAACGAACGTCTCTCCACTTGCTCAGTTCTGAGAGATAAGTGTGTGTGAAAGCCGTCCTTCACATAGCTTGTTGGGACACAAAGTTTCTTTTCAGTTGCAAACTCCATTCCATACATATATATGGGGAGGTACAAGCTCCAACTCGGTTTTACAGTGAAAACTGCAGGAACTTCAAACCGGCACTAGGAAACAGACTGAGAAAGCTGAGAAAAAGTGTCTCCTACAACCCGTTCCCTTGGTGCTAGATGAACGAACGTCTCTCCACTTGCTCATTTCTGAGAGATAAGTGTGTGTGAAAGCCGTCCTTCACATAGCTTGTTAGGACACAAAGTTTCTTTTCAGTTGCAAACTCCATTCCATATATATATATGGGGAGGTACAAGCTCCAACTCGGTTTTACAGTGAAAACTGCAGGAACTTCAAACCGGCACTAGGAAACAGACTGAGAAAGCTGAGAAAAAGTGTCTCCTGCAACCCGTTCCCTTGGTGCTAGATGAACGAACGTCTCTCCACTTGCTCAGTTCTGAGAGATAAGTGTGTGTGAAAGCCGTCCTTCAGCTAGCTTGTTGGGAACACAAAGTTTCTTTTCAGTTGCAAACTCCATTCCATACATATATATGGGGAGGTACAAGCTCCAACTCGGTTTTACAGTGAAAACTGCAGGAACTTCAAACCGGCACTAGGAAACAGACTGAGAAAGCTGAGAAAAAGTGTCTCCTGCAACCCGTTCCCCTGGTGCTAGATGAACGAAGGTCTCTCCACTTGCTCATTTCTGAGAGATAAGTGTGTGTGAAAGCCGTCTTTCACATAGCTTGTTGGGACACAAAGTTTCTTTTCAGTTGCAAACTCCATTCCATATATATATATGGGGAGGTACAAGCTCCAACTCGGTTTTACAGTGAAAACTGCAGGAACTTCAAACCGGCACTAGGAAACAGACTGAGAAAGCTGAGAAAAAGTGTCTCCTGCAACCCGTTCCCTTGGTGCTAGATGAACGAACGTCTCTCCACTTGCTCAGTTCTGAGAGATAAGTGTGTGTGAAAGCCGTCCTTCACCTAGCTTGTTGGGAACACAAAGTTTCTTTTCAGTTGCAAACTCCATTCCATACATATATATGGGGAGGTACAAGCTCCAACTCGGTTTTACAGTGAAAACTGCAGGAACTTCAAACCGGCACTAGGAAACAGACTGAGAAAGCTGAGAAAAAGTGTCTCCTGCAACCCGTTCCCTTGGTGCTAGATGAACGAACGTCTCTCCACTTGCTCAGTTCTGAGAGATAAGTGTGTGTGAAAGCCGTCCTTCACCTAGCTTGTTGGGAACACAAAGTTTCTTTTCAGTTGCAAACTCCATTCCATAAATATATATGGGGAGGTACAAGCTCCAACTCGGTTTTACAGTGAAAACTGCAGGAACTTCAAACTGGCACTAGGAAACAGACTGAGAAAGCTGAGAAAAAGTGTCTCCTGCAACCCGTTCCCTTGGTGCTAGATGAACGAACGTCTCTCCACTTGCTCAGTTCTGAGAGATAAGTGTGTGTGAAAGCCGTCCTTCACCTAGCTTGTTGGGACACAAAGTTTCTTTTCAGTTGCAAACTCCATTCCATACATATATATGGGGAGGTACAAGCTCCAACTCGGTTTTACAGTGAAAACTGCAGGAACTTCAAACCGGCACTAGGAAACAGACTGAGAAAGCTGAGAAAAAGTGTCTCCTGCAACCCGTTCCCTTGGTGCTAGATGAACGAACGTCTCTCCACTTGCTCAGTTCTGAGAGATAAGTGTGTGTGAAAGCCGTCCTTCACCAAGCTTGTTGGGAACACAAAGTTTCTTTTCAGTTGCAAACTCCATTCCATACATATATATGGGGAGGTACAAGCTCCAACTCGGTTTTACAATGAAAACTGCAGGAACTTCAAACCGGCACTAGGAAACAGACTGAGAAAGCAGAGAAAAAGTGTCTCCTGCAACCCGTTCCCTTGGTGCTAGATGAACGAACGTCTCTCCACTTGCTCAGTTCTGAGAGATAAGTGTGTGTGAAAGCCGTCCTTCACCTAGCTTGTTGGGAACACAAAGTTTCTTTTCAGTTGCAAACTCCATTCCATACATATATATGGGGAGGTACAAGCTCCAACTCGGTTTTACAGTGAAAACTGCAGGAACTTCAAACCGGCACTAGGAAACAGACTGAGAAAGCTGAGAAAAAGTGTCTCCTGCAACCCGTTCCCCTGGTGCTAGATGAACGAAGGTCTCTCCACTTGCTCATTTCTGAGAGATAAGTGTGTGTGAAAGCCGTCTTTCACATAGCTTGTTGGGACACAAAGTTTCTTTTCAGTTGCAAACTCCATTCCATATATATATATGGGGAGGTACAAGCTCCAACTCGGTTTTACAGTGAAAACTGCAGGAACTTCAAACCGGCACTAGGAAACAGACTGAGAAAGCTGAGAAAAAGTGTCTCCTGCAACCCGTTCCCTTGGTGCTAGATGAACGAACGTCTCTCCACTTGCTCAGTTCTGAGAGATAAGTGTGTGTGAAAGCCGTCCGTCACCTAGCTTGTTGGGAACACAAAGTTTCTTTTCAGTTGCAAACTCCATTCCATACATATATATGGGGAGGTACAAGCTCCAACTCGGTTTTACAGTGAAAACTGCAGGAACTTCAAACCGGCACTAGGAAACAGACTGAGAAAGCTGAGAAAAAGTGTCTCCTGCAACCCGTTCCCTTGGTGCTAGATGAACGAACGTCTCTCCACTTGCTCATTTCTGAGAGATAAGTGTGTGTGAAAGCCGTCCTTCACCTAGCTTGTTGGGAACACAAAGTTTCTTTTCAGTTGCAAACTCCATTCCATACATATATATGGGGAGGTACAAGCTCCAACTCGGTTTTACAGTGAAAACTGCAGGAACTTCAAACTGGCACTAGGAAACAGACTGAGAAAGCTGAGAAAAAGTGTCTCCTGCAACCCGTTCCCTTGGTGCTAGATGAACGAACGTCTCTCCACTTGCTCAGTTCTGAGAGATAAGTGTGTGTGAAAGCCGTCCTTCACCTAGCTTGTTGGGACACAAAGTTTCTTTTCAGTTGCAAACTCCATTCCATACATATATATGGGGAGGTACAAGCTCCAACTCGGTTTTACAGTGAAAACTGCAGGAACTTCAAACCGGCACTAGGAAACAGACTGAGAAAGCTGAGAAAAAGTGTCTCCTGCAACCCGTTCCCTTGGTGCTAGATGAACGAACGTCTCTCCACTTGCTCAGTTCTGAGAGATAAGTGTGTGTGAAAGCCGTCCTTCACCAAGCTTGTTGGGAACAAAAAGTTTCTTTTCAGTTGCAAACTCCATTCCATACATATATATGGGGAGGTACAAGCTCCAACTCGGTTTTACAATGAAAACTGCAGGAACTTCAAACCGGCACTAGGAAACAGACTGAGAAAGCAGAGAAAAAGTGTCTCCTGCAACCCGTTCCCTTGGTGCTAGATGAACGAACGTCTCTCCACTTGCTCAGTTCTGAGAGATAAGTGTGTGTGAAAGCCGTCCTTCACCTAGCTTGTTGGGAACACAAAGTTTCTTTTCAGTTGCAAACTCCATTCCATACATATATATGGGGAGGTACAAGCTCCAACTCGATTTTACAGTGAAAACTGCAGGAACTTCAAACCGGCACTAGGAAACAGACTGAGAAAGCTGAGAAAAAGTGTCTCCTGCAACCCGTTCCCTTGGTGCTAGATGAACGAACGTCTCTCCACTTGCTCAGTTCTGAGAGATAAGTGTGTGTGAAAGCCGTCCTTCACCTAGCTTGTTGGGAACACAAAGTTTCTTTTCAGTTGCAAACTCCATTCCATACATATATATGGGGAGGTACAAGCTCCAACTCGGTTTTACAGTGAAAACTGCAGGAACTTCAAACCGGCACTAGGAAACAGACTGAGAAAGCTGAGAAATAGTGTCTCCTGCAACCCGTTCCCTTGGTGCTAGATGAACGAACGTCTCTCCACTTGCTCAGTTCTGAGAGATAAGTGTGTGTGAAAGCCGTCCTTCACCTAGCTTGTTGGGAACACAAAGTTTCTTTTCAGTTGCAAACTCCATTCCATACATATATATGGGGAGGTACAAGCTCCAACTCGATTTTACAGTGATAACTGCAGGAACTTCAAACCGGCACTAGGAAACAGACTGAGAAAGCAGAGAAAAAGTGTCTCCTGCAAACCGTTCCCTTGGTGCTAGATGAACGAACGTCTCTCAACTTGCTCAGTTCTGAGAGATAAGTGTGTGTGAAAGCCGTCCTTCACCAAGCTTGTTGGGAACAAAAAGTTTCTTTTCAGTTGCAAACTCCATTCCATACATATATATGGGGAGGTACAATCTCCAACTCGGTTTTACAGTGAAAACTGCAGGAACTTCAAACCGGCACTAGGAAACAGACTGAGAAAGCTGAGAAAAAGTGTCTCCTGCAACCCGTTCCCTTGGTGCTAGATGAACGAACGTCTCTCCACTTGCTCAGTTCTGAGAGATAAGTGTGTGTGAAAGCTGTCCTTCACCTAGCTTGTAGGGACACAAAGTTTCTTTTCAGTTGCAAACTCCATTCCATACATATATATGGGGAGGTACAAGCTCCAACTCGGTTTTACAGTGAAAACTGCAGGAACTTCAAACCGGCACTAGGAAACAGACTGAGAAAGCTGAGAAAAAGTGTCTCCTGCAACCCGTTCCCCTGGTGCTAGATGAACGAACGTCTCTCCACTTGCTCAGTTCTGAGAGATAAGTGTGTGTGAAAGCCGTCCTTCACATAGCTTGTTGGGACACAAAGTTTCTTTTCAGTTGCAAACTCCATTCCATACATATATATGGGGAGGTACAAGCTCCAACTCGGTTTTACAGTGAAAACTGCAGGAACTTCAAACCGGCACTAGGAAACAGACTGAGAAAGCTGAGAAAAAGTGTCTCCTACAACCCGTTCCCTTGGTGCTAGATGAACGAACGTCTCTCCACTTGCTCATTTCTGAGAGATAAGTGTGTGTGAAAGCCGTCCTTCACATAGCTTGTTAGGACACAAAGTTTCTTTTCAGTTGCAAACTCCATTCCATATATATATATGGGGAGGTACAAGCTCCAACTCGGTTTTACAGTGAAAACTGCAGGAACTTCAAACCGGCACTAGGAAACAGACTGAGAAAGCTGAGAAAAAGTGTCTCCTGCAACCCGTTCCCTTGGTGCTAGATGAACGAACGTCTCTCCACTTGCTCAGTTCTGAGAGATAAGTGTGTGTGAAAGCCGTCCTTCAGCTAGCTTGTTGGGAACACAAAGTTTCTTTTCAGTTGCAAACTCCATTCCATACATATATATGGGGAGGTACAAGCTCCAACTCGGTTTTACAGTGAAAACTGCAGGAACTTCAAACCGGCACTAGGAAACAGACTGAGAAAGCTGAGAAAAAGTGTCTCCTGCAACCCGTTCCCCTGGTGCTAGATGAACGAAGGTCTCTCCACTTGCTCATTTCTGAGAGATAAGTGTGTGTGAAAGCCGTCTTTCACATAGCTTGTTGGGACACAAAGTTTCTTTTCAGTTGCAAACTCCATTCCATATATATATATGGGGAGGTACAAGCTCCAACTCGGTTTTACAGTGAAAACTGCAGGAACTTCAAACCGGCACTAGGAAACAGACTGAGAAAGCTGAGAAAAAGTGTCTCCTGCAACCCGTTCCCTTGGTGCTAGATGAACGAACGTCTCTCCACTTGCTCAGTTCTGAGAGATAAGTGTGTGTGAAAGCCGTCCTTCACCTAGCTTGTTGGGAACACAAAGTTTCTTTTCAGTTGCAAACTCCATTCCATACATATATATGGGGAGGTACAAGCTCCAACTCGGTTTTACAGTGAAAACTGCAGGAACTTCAAACCGGCACTAGGAAACAGACTGAGAAAGCTGAGAAAAAGTGTCTCCTGCAACCCGTTCCCTTGGTGCTAGATGAACGAACGTCTCTCCACTTGCTCAGTTCTGAGAGATAAGTGTGTGTGAAAGCCGTCCTTCACCTAGCTTGTTGGGAACACAAAGTTTCTTTTCAGTTGCAAACTCCATTCCATAAATATATATGGGGAGGTACAAGCTCCAACTCGGTTTTACAGTGAAAACTGCAGGAACTTCAAACTGGCACTAGGAAACAGACTGAGAAAGCTGAGAAAAAGTGTCTCCTGCAACCCGTTCCCTTGGTGCTAGATGAACGAACGTCTCTCCACTTGCTCAGTTCTGAGAGATAAGTGTGTGTGAAAGCCGTCCTTCACCTAGCTTGTTGGGACACAAAGTTTCTTTTCAGTTGCAAACTCCATTCCATACATATATATGGGGAGGTACAAGCTCCAACTCGGTTTTACAGTGAAAACTGCAGGAACTTCAAACCGGCACTAGGAAACAGACTGAGAAAGCTGAGAAAAAGTGTCTCCTGCAACCCGTTCCCTTGGTGCTAGATGAACGAACGTCTCTCCACTTGCTCAGTTCTGAGAGATAAGTGTGTGTGAAAGCCGTCCTTCACCAAGCTTGTTGGGAACACAAAGTTTCTTTTCAGTTGCAAACTCCATTCCATACATATATATGGGGAGGTACAAGCTCCAACTCGGTTTTACAATGAAAACTGCAGGAACTTCAAACCGGCACTAGGAAACAGACTGAGAAAGCAGAGAAAAAGTGTCTCCTGCAACCCGTTCCCTTGGTGCTATATGAACGAACGTCTCTCCACTTGCTCAGTTCTGAGAGATAAGTGTGTGTGAAAGCCGTCCTTCACCTAGCTTGTTGGGAACACAAAGTTTCTTTTCAGTTGCAAACTCCATTCCATACATATATATGGGGAGGTACAAGCTCCAACTCGGTTTTACAGTGAAAACTGCAGGAACTTCAAACCGGCACTAGGAAACAGACTGAGAAAGCTGAGAAAAAGTGTCTCCTGCAACCCGTTCCCCTGGTGCTAGATGAACGAAGGTCTCTCCACTTGCTCATTTCTGAGAGATAAGTGTGTGTGAAAGCCGTCTTTCACATAGCTTGTTGGGACACAAAGTTTCTTTTCAGTTGCAAACTCCATTCCATATATATATATGGGGAGGTACAAGCTCCAACTCGGTTTTACAGTGAAAACTGCAGGAACTTCAAACCGGCACTAGGAAACAGACTGAGAAAGCTGAGAAAAAGTGTCTCCTGCAACCCGTTCCCTTGGTGCTAGATGAACGAACGTCTCTCCACTTGCTCAGTTCTGAGAGATAAGTGTGTGTGAAAGCCGTCCTTCACCTAGCTTGTTGGGAACACAAAGTTTCTTTTCAGTTGCAAACTCCATTCCATACATATATATGGGGAGGTACAAGCTCCAACTCGGTTTTACAGTGAAAACTGCAGGAACTTCAAACCGGCACTAGGAAACAGACTGAGAAAGCTGAGAAAAAGTGTCTCCTGCAACCCGTTCCCTTGGTGCTAGATGAACGAACGTCTCTCCACTTGCTCAGTTCTGAGAGATAAGTGTGTGTGAAAGCCGTCCTTCACCTAGCTTGTTGGGAACACAAAGTTTCTTTTCAGTTGCAAACTCCATTCCATACATATATATGGGGAGGTACAAGCTCCAACTCGGTTTTACAGTGAAAACTGCAGGAACTTCAAACTGGCACTAGGAAACAGACTGAGAAAGCTGAGAAAAAGTGTCTCCTGCAACCCGTTCCCTTGGTGCTAGATGAACGAACGTCTCTCCACTTGCTCAGTTCTGAGAGATAAGTGTGTGTGAAAGCCGTCCTTCACCTAGCTTGTTGGGACACAAAGTTTCTTTTCAGTTGCAAACTCCATTCCATACATATATATGGGGAGGTACAAGCTCCAACTCGGTTTTACAGTGAAAACTGCAGGAACTTCAAACCGGCACTAGGAAACAGACTGAGAAAGCTGAGAAAAAGTGTCTCCTGCAACCCGTTCCCTTGGTGCTAGATGAACGAACGTCTCTCCACTTGCTCAGTTCTGAGAGATAAGTGTGTGTGAAAGCCGTCCTTCACCAAGCTTGTTGGGAACAAAAAGTTTCTTTTCAGTTGCAAACTCCATTCCATACATATATATGGGGAGGTACAAGCTCCAACTCGGTTTTACAATGAAAACTGCAGGAACTTCAAACCGGCACTAGGAAACAGACTGAGAAAGCAGAGAAAAAGTGTCTCCTGCAACCCGTTCCCTTGGTGCTAGATGAACGAACGTCTCTCCACTTGCTCAGTTCTGAGAGATAAGTGTGTGTGAAAGCCGTCCTTCACCTAGCTTGTTGGGAACACAAAGTTTCTTTTCAGTTGCAAACTCCATTCCATACATATATATGGGGAGGTACAAGCTCCAACTCGATTTTACAGTGAAAACTGCAGGAACTTCAAACCGGCACTAGGAAACAGACTGAGAAAGCTGAGAAAAAGTGTCTCCTGCAACCCGTTCCCTTGGTGCTAGATGAACGAACGTCTCTCCACTTGCTCAGTTCTGAGAGATAAGTGTGTGTGAAAGCCGTCCTTCACCTAGCTTGTTGGGAACACAAAGTTTCTTTTCAGTTGCAAACTCCATTCCATACATATATATGGGGAGGTACAAGCTCCAACTCGGTTTTACAGTGAAAACTGCAGGAACTTCAAACCGGCACTAGGAAACAGCATGAGAAAGCTGAGAAATAGTGTCTCCTGCAACCCGTTCCCTTGGTGCTAGATGAACGAACGTCTCTCCACTTGCTCAGTTCTGAGAGATAAGTGTGTGTGAAAGCCGTCCTTCACCTAGCTTGTTGGGAACACAAAGTTTCTTTTCAGTTGCAAACTCCATTCCATACATATATATGGGGAGGTACAAGCTCCAACTCGATTTTACAGTGATAACTGCAGGAACTTCAAACCGGCACTAGGAAACAGACTGAGAAAGCAGAGAAAAAGTGTCTCCTGCAAACCGTTCCCTTGGTGCTAGATGAACGAACGTCTCTCAACTTGCTCAGTTCTGAGAGATAAGTGTGTGTGAAAGCCGTCCTTCACCAAGCTTGTTGGGAACAAAAAGTTTCTTTTCAGTTGCAAACTCCATTCCATACATATATATGGGGAGGTACAATCTCCAACTCGGTTTTACAGTGAAAACTGCAGGAACTTCAAACCGGCACTAGGAAACAGACTGAGAAAGCTGAGAAAAAGTGTCTCCTGCAACCCGTTCCCTTGGTGCTAGATGAACGAACGTCTCTCCACTTGCTCAGTTCTGAGAGATAAGTGTGTGTGAAAGCTGTCCTTCACCTAGCTTGTAGGGACACAAAGTTTCTTTTCAGTTGCAAACTCCATTCCATACATATATATGGGGAGGTACAAGCTCCAACTCGGTTTTACAGTGAAAACTGCAGGAACTTCAAACCGGCACTAGGAAACAGACTGAGAAAGCTGAGAAAAAGTGTCTCCTGCAACCCGTTCCCCTGGTGCTAGATGAACGAACGTCTCTCCACTTGCTCAGTTCTGAGAGATAAGTGTGTGTGAAAGCCGTCCTTCACATAGCTTGTTGGGACACAAAGTTTCTTTTCAGTTGCAAACTCCATTCCATACATATATATGGGGAGGTACAAGCTCCAACTCGGTTTTACAGTGAAAACTGCAGGAACTTCAAACCGGCACTAGGAAACAGACTGAGAAAGCTGAGAAAAAGTGTCTCCTACAACCCGTTCCCTTGGTGCTAGATGAACGAACGTCTCTCCACTTGCTCATTTCTGAGAGATAAGTGTGTGTGAAAGCCGTCCTTCACATAGCTTGTTAGGACACAAAGTTTCTTTTCAGTTGCAAACTCCATTCCATATATATATATGGGGAGGTACAAGCTCCAACTCGGTTTTACAGTGAAAACTGCAGGAACTTCAAACCGGCACTAGGAAACAGACTGAGAAAGCTGAGAAAAAGTGTCTCCTGCAACCCGTTCCCTTGGTGCTAGATGAACGAACGTCTCTCCACTTGCTCAGTTCTGAGAGATAAGTGTGTGTGAAAGCCGTCCTTCAGCTAGCTTGTTGGGAACACAAAGTTTCTTTTCAGTTGCAAACTCCATTCCATACATATATATGGGGAGGTACAAGCTCCAACTCGGTTTTACAGTGAAAACTGCAGGAACTTCAAACCGGCACTAGGAAACAGACTGAGAAAGCTGAGAAAAAGTGTCTCCTGCAACCCGTTCCCCTGGTGCTAGATGAACGAAGGTCTCTCCACTTGCTCATTTCTGAGAGATAAGTGTGTGTGAAAGCCGTCTTTCACATAGCTTGTTGGGACACAAAGTTTCTTTTCAGTTGCAAACTCCATTCCATATATATATATGGGGAGGTACAAGCTCCAACTCGGTTTTACAGTGAAAACTGCAGGAACTTCAAACCGGCACTAGGAAACAGACTGAGAAAGCTGAGAAAAAGTGTCTCCTGCAACCCGTTCCCTTGGTGCTAGATGAACGAACGTCTCTCCACTTGCTCAGTTCTGAGAGATAAGTGTGTGTGAAAGCCGTCCTTCACCTAGCTTGTTGGGAACACAAAGTTTCTTTTCAGTTGCAAACTCCATTCCATACATATATATGGGGAGGTACAAGCTCCAACTCGGTTTTACAGTGAAAACTGCAGGAACTTCAAACCGGCACTAGGAAACAGACTGAGAAAGCTGAGAAAAAGTGTCTCCTGCAACCCGTTCCCTTGGTGCTAGATGAACGAACGTCTCTCCACTTGCTCAGTTCTGAGAGATAAGTGTGTGTGAAAGCCGTCCTTCACCTAGCTTGTTGGGAACACAAAGTTTCTTTTCAGTTGCAAACTCCATTCCATAAATATATATGGGGAGGTACAAGCTCCAACTCGGTTTTACAGTGAAAACTGCAGGAACTTCAAACTGGCACTAGGAAACAGACTGAGAAAGCTGAGAAAAAGTGTCTCCTGCAACCCGTTCCCTTGGTGCTAGATGAACGAACGTCTCTCCACTTGCTCAGTTCTGAGAGATAAGTGTGTGTGAAAGCCGTCCTTCACCTAGCTTGTTGGGACACAAAGTTTCTTTTCAGTTGCAAACTCCATTCCATACATATATATGGGGAGGTACAAGCTCCAACTCGGTTTTACAGTGAAAACTGCAGGAACTTCAAACCGGCACTAGGAAACAGACTGAGAAAGCTGAGAAATAGTGTCTCCTGCAACCCGTTCCCTTGGTGCTAGATGAACGAACGTCTCTCCACTTGCTCAGTTCTGAGAGATAAGTGTGTGTGAAAGCCGTCCTTCACCTAGCTTGTTGGGAACACAAAGTTTCTTTTCAGTTGCAAACTCCATTCCATACATATATATGGGGAGGTACAAGCTCCAACTCGATTTTACAGTGATAACTGCAGGAACTTCAAACCGGCACTAGGAAACAGACTGAGAAAGCAGAGAAAAAGTGTCTCCTGCAAACCGTTCCCTTGGTGCTAGATGAACGAACGTCTCTCAACTTGCTCAGTTCTGAGAGATAAGTGTGTGTGAAAGCCGTCCTTCACCAAGCTTGTTGGGAACAAAAAGTTTCTTTTCAGTTGCAAACTCCATTCCATACATATATATGGGGAGGTACAATCTCCAACTCGGTTTTACAGTGAAAACTGCAGGAACTTCAAACCGGCACTAGGAAACAGACTGAGAAAGCTGAGAAAAAGTGTCTCCTACAACCCGTTCCCTTGGTGCTAGATGAACGAACGTCTCTCCACTTGCTCATTTCTGAGAGATAAGTGTGTGTGAAAGCCGTCCTTCACATAGCTTGTTAGGACACAAAGTTTCTTTTCAGTTGCAAACTCCATTCCATATATATATATGGGGAGGTACAAGCTCCAACTCGGTTTTACAGTGAAAACTGCAGGAACTTCAAACCGGCACTAGGAAACAGACTGAGAAAGCTGAGAAAAAGTGTCTCCTGCAACCCGTTCCCTTGGTGCTAGATGAACGAACGTCTCTCCACTTGCTCAGTTCTGAGAGATAAGTGTGTGTGAAAGCCGTCCTTCAGCTAGCTTGTTGGGAACACAAAGTTTCTTTTCAGTTGCAAACTCCATTCCATACATATATATGGGGAGGTACAAGCTCCAACTCGGTTTTACAGTGAAAACTGCAGGAACTTCAAACCGGCACTAGGAAACAGACTGAGAAAGCTGAGAAAAAGTGTCTCCTGCAACCCGTTCCCCTGGTGCTAGATGAACGAAGGTCTCTCCACTTGCTCATTTCTGAGAGATAAGTGTGTGTGAAAGCCGTCTTTCACATAGCTTGTTGGGACACAAAGTTTCTTTTCAGTTGCAAACTCCATTCCATATATATATATGGGGAGGTACAAGCTCCAACTCGGTTTTACAGTGAAAACTGCAGGAACTTCAAACCGGCACTAGGAAACAGACTGAGAAAGCTGAGAAAAAGTGTCTCCTGCAACCCGTTCCCTTGGTGCTAGATGAACGAACGTCTCTCCACTTGCTCAGTTCTGAGAGATAAGTGTGTGTGAAAGCCGTCCTTCACCTAGCTTGTTGGGAACACAAAGTTTCTTTTCAGTTGCAAACTCCATTCCATACATATATATGGGGAGGTACAAGCTCCAACTCGGTTTTACAGTGAAAACTGCAGGAACTTCAAACCGGCACTAGGAAACAGACTGAGAAAGCTGAGAAAAAGTGTCTCCTGCAACCCGTTCCCTTGGTGCTAGATGAACGAACGTCTCTCCACTTGCTCAGTTCTGAGAGATAAGTGTGTGTGAAAGCCGTCCTTCACCTAGCTTGTTGGGAACACAAAGTTTCTTTTCAGTTGCAAACTCCATTCCATAAATATATATGGGGAGGTACAAGCTCCAACTCGGTTTTACAGTGAAAACTGCAGGAACTTCAAACTGGCACTAGGAAACAGACTGAGAAAGCTGAGAAAAAGTGTCTCCTGCAACCCGTTCCCTTGGTGCTAGATGAACGAACGTCTCTCCACTTGCTCAGTTCTGAGAGATAAGTGTGTGTGAAAGCCGTCCTTCACCTAGCTTGTTGGGACACAAAGTTTCTTTTCAGTTGCAAACTCCATTCCATACATATATATGGGGAGGTACAAGCTCCAACTCGGTTTTACAGTGAAAACTGCAGGAACTTCAAACCGGCACTAGGAAACAGACTGAGAAAGCTGAGAAATAGTGTCTCCTGCAACCCGTTCCCTTGGTGCTAGATGAACGAACGTCTCTCCACTTGCTCAGTTCTGAGAGATAAGTGTGTGTGAAAGCCGTCCTTCACCTAGCTTGTTGGGAACACAAAGTTTCTTTTCAGTTGCAAACTCCATTCCATACATATATATGGGGAGGTACAAGCTCCAACTCGATTTTACAGTGATAACTGCAGGAACTTCAAACCGGCACTAGGAAACAGACTGAGAAAGCAGAGAAAAAGTGTCTCCTGCAAACCGTTCCCTTGGTGCTAGATGAACGAACGTCTCTCAACTTGCTCAGTTCTGAGAGATAAGTGTGTGTGAAAGCCGTCCTTCACCAAGCTTGTTGGGAACAAAAAGTTTCTTTTCAGTTGCAAACTCCATTCCATACATATATATGGGGAGGTACAATCTCCAACTCGGTTTTACAGTGAAAACTGCAGGAACTTCAAACCGGCACTAGGAAACAGACTGAGAAAGCTGAGAAAAAGTGTCTCCTGCAACCCGTTCCCTTGGTGCTAGATGAACGAACGTCTCTCCACTTGCTCAGTTCTGAGAGATAAGTGTGTGTGAAAGCTGTCCTTCACCTAGCTTGTAGGGACACAAAGTTTCTTTTCAGTTGCAAACTCCATTCCATACATATATATGGGGAGGTACAAGCTCCAACTCGGTTTTACAGTGAAAACTGCAGGAACTTCAAACCGGCACTAGGAAACAGACTGAGAAAGCTGAGAAAAAGTGTCTCCTGCAACCCGTTCCCCTGGTGCTAGATGAACGAACGTCTCTCCACTTGCTCAGTTCTGAGAGATAAGTGTGTGTGAAAGCCGTCCTTCACATAGCTTGTTGGGACACAAAGTTTCTTTTCAGTTGCAAACTCCATTCCATACATATATATGGGGAGGTACAAGCTCCAACTCGGTTTTACAGTGAAAACTGCAGGAACTTCAAACCGGCACTAGGAAACAGACTGAGAAAGCTGAGAAAAAGTGTCTCCTACAACCCGTTCCCTTGGTGCTAGATGAACGAACGTCTCTCCACTTGCTCATTTCTGAGAGATAAGTGTGTGTGAAAGCCGTCCTTCACATAGCTTGTTAGGACACAAAGTTTCTTTTCAGTTGCAAACTCCATTCCATATATATATATGGGGAGGTACAAGCTCCAACTCGGTTTTACAGTGAAAACTGCAGGAACTTCAAACCGGCACTAGGAAACAGACTGAGAAAGCTGAGAAAAAGTGTCTCCTGCAACCCGTTCCCTTGGTGCTAGATGAACGAACGTCTCTCCACTTGCTCAGTTCTGAGAGATAAGTGTGTGTGAAAGCCGTCCTTCAGCTAGCTTGTTGGGAACACAAAGTTTCTTTTCAGTTGCAAACTCCATTCCATACATATATATGGGGAGGTACAAGCTCCAACTCGGTTTTACAGTGAAAACTGCAGGAACTTCAAACCGGCACTAGGAAACAGACTGAGAAAGCTGAGAAAAAGTGTCTCCTGCAACCCGTTCCCCTGGTGCTAGATGAACGAAGGTCTCTCCACTTGCTCATTTCTGAGAGATAAGTGTGTGTGAAAGCCGTCTTTCACATAGCTTGTTGGGACACAAAGTTTCTTTTCAGTTGCAAACTCCATTCCATATATATATATGGGGAGGTACAAGCTCCAACTCGGTTTTACAGTGAAAACTGCAGGAACTTCAAACCGGCACTAGGAAACAGACTGAGAAAGCTGAGAAAAAGTGTCTCCTGCAACCCGTTCCCTTGGTGCTAGATGAACGAACGTCTCTCCACTTGCTCAGTTCTGAGAGATAAGTGTGTGTGAAAGCCGTCCTTCACCTAGCTTGTTGGGAACACAAAGTTTCTTTTCAGTTGCAAACTCCATTCCATACATATATATGGGGAGGTACAAGCTCCAACTCGGTTTTACAGTGAAAACTGCAGGAACTTCAAACCGGCACTAGGAAACAGACTGAGAAAGCTGAGAAAAAGTGTCTCCTGCAACCCGTTCCCTTGGTGCTAGATGAACGAACGTCTCTCCACTTGCTCAGTTCTGAGAGATAAGTGTGTGTGAAAGCCGTCCTTCACCTAGCTTGTTGGGAACACAAAGTTTCTTTTCAGTTGCAAACTCCATTCCATAAATATATATGGGGAGGTACAAGCTCCAACTCGGTTTTACAGTGAAAACTGCAGGAACTTCAAACTGGCACTAGGAAACAGACTGAGAAAGCTGAGAAAAAGTGTCTCCTGCAACCCGTTCCCTTGGTGCTAGATGAACGAACGTCTCTCCACTTGCTCAGTTCTGAGAGATAAGTGTGTGTGAAAGCCGTCCTTCACCTAGCTTGTTGGGACACAAAGTTTCTTTTCAGTTGCAAACTCCATTCCATACATATATATGGGGAGGTACAAGCTCCAACTCGGTTTTACAGTGAAAACTGCAGGAACTTCAAACCGGCACTAGGAAACAGACTGAGAAAGCTGAGAAAAAGTGTCTCCTGCAACCCGTTCCCTTGGTGCTAGATGAACGAACGTCTCTCCACTTGCTCAGTTCTGAGAGATAAGTGTGTGTGAAAGCCGTCCTTCACCAAGCTTGTTGGGAACACAAAGTTTCTTTTCAGTTGCAAACTCCATTCCATACATATATATGGGGAGGTACAAGCTCCAACTCGGTTTTACAATGAAAACTGCAGGAACTTCAAACCGGCACTAGGAAACAGACTGAGAAAGCAGAGAAAAAGTGTCTCCTGCAACCCGTTCCCTTGGTGCTAGATGAACGAACGTCTCTCCACTTGCTCAGTTCTGAGAGATAAGTGTGTGTGAAAGCCGTCCTTCACCTAGCTTGTTGGGAACACAAAGTTTCTTTTCAGTTGCAAACTCCATTCCATACATATATATGGGGAGGTACAAGCTCCAACTCGGTTTTACAGTGAAAACTGCAGGAACTTCAAACCGGCACTAGGAAACAGACTGAGAAAGCTGAGAAAAAGTGTCTCCTGCAACCCGTTCCCCTGGTGCTAGATGAACGAAGGTCTCTCCACTTGCTCATTTCTGAGAGATAAGTGTGTGTGAAAGCCGTCTTTCACATAGCTTGTTGGGACACAAAGTTTCTTTTCAGTTGCAAACTCCATTCCATATATATATATGGGGAGGTACAAGCTCCAACTCGGTTTTACAGTGAAAACTGCAGGAACTTCAAACCGGCACTAGGAAACAGACTGAGAAAGCTGAGAAAAAGTGTCTCCTGCAACCCGTTCCCTTGGTGCTAGATGAACGAACGTCTCTCCACTTGCTCAGTTCTGAGAGATAAGTGTGTGTGAAAGCCGTCCTTCACCTAGCTTGTTGGGAACACAAAGTTTCTTTTCAGTTGCAAACTCCATTCCATACATATATATGGGGAGGTACAAGCTCCAACTCGGTTTTACAGTGAAAACTGCAGGAACTTCAAACCGGCACTAGGAAACAGACTGAGAAAGCTGAGAAAAAGTGTCTCCTGCAACCCGTTCCCTTGGTGCTAGATGAACGAACGTCTCTCCACTTGCTCAGTTCTGAGAGATAAGTGTGTGTGAAAGCCGTCCTTCACCTAGCTTGTTGGGAACACAAAGTTTCTTTTCAGTTGCAAACTCCATTCCATACATATATATGGGGAGGTACAAGCTCCAACTCGGTTTTACAGTGAAAACTGCAGGAACTTCAAACTGGCACTAGGAAACAGACTGAGAAAGCTGAGAAAAAGTGTCTCCTGCAACCCGTTCCCTTGGTGCTAGATGAACGAACGTCTCTCCACTTGCTCAGTTCTGAGAGATAAGTGTGTGTGAAAGCCGTCCTTCACCTAGCTTGTTGGGACACAAAGTTTCTTTTCAGTTGCAAACTCCATTCCATACATATATATGGGGAGGTACAAGCTCCAACTCGGTTTTACAGTGAAAACTGCAGGAACTTCAAACCGGCACTAGGAAACAGACTGAGAAAGCTGAGAAAAAGTGTCTCCTGCAACCCGTTCCCTTGGTGCTAGATGAACGAACGTCTCTCCACTTGCTCAGTTCTGAGAGATAAGTGTGTGTGAAAGCCGTCCTTCACCAAGCTTGTTGGGAACAAAAAGTTTCTTTTCAGTTGCAAACTCCATTCCATACATATATATGGGGAGGTACAAGCTCCAACTCGGTTTTACAATGAAAACTGCAGGAACTTCAAACCGGCACTAGGAAACAGACTGAGAAAGCAGAGAAAAAGTGTCTCCTGCAACCCGTTCCCTTGGTGCTAGATGAACGAACGTCTCTCCACTTGCTCAGTTCTGAGAGATAAGTGTGTGTGAAAGCCGTCCTTCACCTAGCTTGTTGGGAACACAAAGTTTCTTTTCAGTTGCAAACTCCATTCCATACATATATATGGGGAGGTACAAGCTCCAACTCGATTTTACAGTGAAAACTGCAGGAACTTCAAACCGGCACTAGGAAACAGACTGAGAAAGCTGAGAAAAAGTGTCTCCTGCAACCCGTTCCCTTGGTGCTAGATGAACGAACGTCTCTCCACTTGCTCAGTTCTGAGAGATAAGTGTGTGTGAAAGCCGTCCTTCACCTAGCTTGTTGGGAACACAAAGTTTCTTTTCAGTTGCAAACTCCATTCCATACATATATATGGGGAGGTACAAGCTCCAACTCGGTTTTACAGTGAAAACTGCAGGAACTTCAAACCGGCACTAGGAAACAGACTGAGAAAGCTGAGAAATAGTGTCTCCTGCAACCCGTTCCCTTGGTGCTAGATGAACGAACGTCTCTCCACTTGCTCAGTTCTGAGAGATAAGTGTGTGTGAAAGCCGTCCTTCACCTAGCTTGTTGGGAACACAAAGTTTCTTTTCAGTTGCAAACTCCATTCCATACATATATATGGGGAGGTACAAGCTCCAACTCGGTTTTACAGTGAAAACTGCAGGAACTTCAAACTGGCACTAGGAAACAGACTGAGAAAGCTGAGAAAAAGTGTCTCCTGCAACCCGTTCCCTTGGTGCTAGATGAACGAACGTCTCTCCACTTGCTCAGTTCTGAGAGATAAGTGTGTGTGAAAGCCGTCCTTCACCTAGCTTGTTGGGACACAAAGTTTCTTTTCAGTTGCAAACTCCATTCCATACATATATATGGGGAGGTACAAGCTCCAACTCGGTTTTACAGTGAAAACTGCAGGAACTTCAAACCGGCACTAGGAAACAGACTGAGAAAGCTGAGAAAAAGTGTCTCCTGCAACCCGTTCCCTTGGTGCTAGATGAACGAACGTCTCTCCACTTGCTCAGTTCTGAGAGATAAGTGTGTGTGAAAGCCGTCCTTCACCAAGCTTGTTGGGAACAAAAAGTTTCTTTTCAGTTGCAAACTCCATTCCATACATATATATGGGGAGGTACAAGCTCCAACTCGGTTTTACAATGAAAACTGCAGGAACTTCAAACCGGCACTAGGAAACAGACTGAGAAAGCAGAGAAAAAGTGTCTCCTGCAACCCGTTCCCTTGGTGCTAGATGAACGAACGTCTCTCCACTTGCTCAGTTCTGAGAGATAAGTGTGTGTGAAAGCCGTCCTTCACCTAGCTTGTTGGGAACACAAAGTTTCTTTTCAGTTGCAAACTCCATTCCATACATATATATGGGGAGGTACAAGCTCCAACTCGGTTTTACAGTGAAAACTGCAGGAACTTCAAACCGGCACTAGGAAACAGTCTGAGAAAGCAGAGAAAAAGTGTCTCCTGCAAACCGTTCCCTTGGTGCTAGATGAACGAACGTCTCTCAACTTGCTCAGTTCTGAGAGATAAGTGTGTGTGAAAGCCGTCCTTCACCAAGCTTGTTGGGAACAAAAAGTTTCTTTTCAGTTGCAAACTCCATTCCATACATATATATGGGGAGGTACAATCTCCAACTCGGTTTTACAGTGAAAACTGCAGGAACTTCAAACCGGCACTAGGAAACAGACTGAGAAAGCTGAGAAAAAGTGTCTCCTGCAACCCGTTCCCTTGGTGCTAGATGAACGAACGTCTCTCCACTTGCTCAGTTCTGAGAGATAAGTGTGTGTGAAAGCTGTCCTTCACCTAGCTTGTAGGGACACAAAGTTTCTTTTCAGTTGCAAACTCCATTCCATACATATATATGGGGAGGTACAAGCTCCAACTCGGTTTTACAGTGAAAACTGCAGGAACTTCAAACCGGCACTAGGAAACAGACTGAGAAAGCTGAGAAAAAGTGTCTCCTGCAACCCGTTCCCCTGGTGCTAGATGAACGAACGTCTCTCCACTTGCTCAGTTCTGAGAGATAAGTGTGTGTGAAAGCCGTCCTTCACATAGCTTGTTGGGACACAAAGTTTCTTTTCAGTTGCAAACTCCATTCCATACATATATATGGGGAGGTACAAGCTCCAACTCGGTTTTACAGTGAAAACTGCAGGAACTTCAAACCGGCACTAGGAAACAGACTGAGAAAGCTGAGAAAAAGTGTCTCCTGCAACCCGTTCCCTTGGTGCTAGATGAACGAACGTCTCTCCACTTGCTCATTTCTGAGAGATAAGTGTGTGTGAAAGCCGTCCTTCACATAGCTTGTTAGGACACAAAGTTTCTTTTCAGTTGCAAACTCCATTCCATATATATATATGGGGAGGTACAAGCTCCAACTCGGTTTTACAGTGAAAACTGCAGGAACTTCAAACCGGCACTAGGAAACAGACTGAGAAAGCTGAGAAAAAGTGTCTCCTGCAACCCGTTCCCTTGGTGCTAGATGAACGAACGTCTCTCCACTTGCTCAGTTCTGAGAGATAAGTGTGTGTGAAAGCCGTCCTTCAGCTAGCTTGTTGGGAACACAAAGTTTCTTTTCAGTTGCAAACTCCATTCCATACATATATATGGGGAGGTACAAGCTCCAACTCGGTTTTACAGTTAAAACTGCAGGAACTTCAAACCGGCACTAGGAAACAGACTGAGAAAGCTGAGAAAAAGTGTCTCCTGCAACCCGTTCCCTTGGTGCTAGATGAACGAACGTCTCTCCACTTGCTCAGTTCTGAGAGATAAGTGTGTGTGAAAGCCGTCCTTCACCTAGCTTGTTGGGAACACAAAGTTTCTTTTCAGTTGCAAACTCCATTCCATACATATATATGGGGAGGTACAAGCTCCAACTCGGTTTTACAGTGAAAACTGCAGGAACTTCAAACCGGCACTAGGAAACAGACTGAGAAAGCTGAGAAAAAGTGTCTCCTGCAACCCGTTCCCTTGGTGCTAGATGAACGAACGTCTGTCCACTTGCTCAGTTCTGAGAGATAAGTGTGTGTGAAAGCCGTCCTTCACCTAGCTTGTTGGGACACAAAGTTTCTTTTCAGTTGCAAACTCCATTCCATACATATATATGGGGAGGTACAAGCTCCAACTCGGTTTTACAGTGAAAACTGCAGGAACTTCAAACCGGCACTAGGAAACAGACTGAGAAAGCTGAGAAAAAGTGTCTCCTGCAACCCGTTCCCTTGGTGCTAGATGAACGAACGTCTCTCCACTTGCTCAGTTATGAGAGATAAGTGTGTGTGAAAGCCGTCCTTCACCAAGCTTGTTGGGAACAAAAAGTTTCTTTTCAGTTGCAAACTCCATTCCATACATATATATGGGGAGGTACAAGCTCCAACTCGGTTTTACAATGAAAACTGCAGGAACTTCAAACCGGCACTAGGAAACAGACTGAGAAAGCAGAGAAAAAGTGTCTCCTGCAACCCGTTCCCTTGGTGCTAGATGAACGAACGTCTCTCCACTTGCTCAGTTCTGAGAGATAAGTGTGTGTGAAAGCCGTCCTTCACCTAGCTTGTTGGGAACACAAAGTTTCTTTTCAGTTGCAAACTCCATTCCATACATATATATGGGGAGGTACAAGCTCCAACTCGATTTTACAGTGAAAACTGCAGGAACTTCAAACCGGCACTAGGAAACAGACTGAGAAAGCTGAGAAAAAGTGTCTCCTGCAACCCGTTCCCTTGGTGCTAGATGAACGAACGTCTCTCCACTTGCTCAGTTCTGAGAGATAAGTGTGTGTGAAAGCCGTCCTTCACCTAGCTTGTTGGGAACACAAAGTTTCTTTTCAGTTGCAAACTCCATTCCATACATATATATGGGGAGGTACAAGCTCCAACTCGGTTTTACAGTGAAAACTGCAGGAACTTCAAACCGGCACTAGGAAACAGACTGAGAAAGCTGAGAAAAAGTGTCTCCTGCAACCCGTTCCCTTGGTGCTAGATGAACGAACGTCTCTCCACTTGCTCAGTTCTGAGAGATAAGTGTGTGTGAAAGCCGTCCTTCACCTAGCTTGTTGGGAACACAAAGTTTCTTTTCAGTTGCAAACTCCATTCCATACATATATATGGGGAGGTACAAGCTCCAACTCGGTTTTACAGTGAAAACTGCAGGAACTTCAAACTGGCACTAGGAAACAGACTGAGAAAGCTGAGAAAAAGTGTCTCCTGCAACCCGTTCCCTTGGTGCTAGATGAACGAACGTCTCTCCACTTGCTCAGTTCTGAGAGATAAGTGTGTGTGAAAGCCGTCCTTCACCTAGCTTGTTGGGACACAAAGTTTCTTTTCAGTTGCAAACTCCATTCCATACATATATATGGGGAGGTACAAGCTCCAACTCGGTTTTACAGTGAAAACTGCAGGAACTTCAAACCGGCACTAGGAAACAGACTGAGAAAGCTGAGAAAAAGTGTCTCCTGCAACCCGTTCCCTTGGTGCTAGATGAACGAACGTCTCTCCACTTGCTCAGTTCTGAGAGATAAGTGTGTGTGAAAGCCGTCCTTCACCAAGCTTGTTGGGAACAAAAAGTTTCTTTTCAGTTGCAAACTCCATTCCATACATATATATGGGGAGGTACAAGCTCCAACTCGGTTTTACAATGAAAACTGCAGGAACTTCAAACCGGCACTAGGAAACAGACTGAGAAAGCAGAGAAAAAGTGTCTCCTGCAACCCGTTCCCTTGGTGCTAGATGAACGAACGTCTCTCCACTTGCTCAGTTCTGAGAGATAAGTGTGTGTGAAAGCCGTCCTTCACCTAGCTTGTTGGGAACACAAAGTTTCTTTTCAGTTGCAAACTCCATTCCATACATATATATGGGGAGGTACAAGCTCCAACTCGATTTTACAGTGAAAACTGCAGGAACTTCAAACCGGCACTAGGAAACAGACTGAGAAAGCTGAGAAAAAGTGTCTCCTGCAACCCGTTCCCTTGGTGCTAGATGAACGAACGTCTCTCCACTTGCTCAGTTCTGAGAGATAAGTGTGTGTGAAAGCCGTCCTTCACCTAGCTTGTTGGGAACACAAAGTTTCTTTTAAGTTGCAAACTCCATTCCATACATATATATGGGGAGGTACAAGCTCCAACTCGATTTTACAGTGAAAACTGCAGGAACTTCAACCCGGCACTAGGAAACAGACTGAGAAAGCTGAGAAATAGTGTCTCCTGCAACCCGTTCCCTTGGTGCTAGATGAACGAACGTCTCTCCACTTGCTCAGTTCTGAGAGATAAGTGTGTGTGAAAGCCGTCCTTCACCTAGCTTGTTGGGAACACAAAGTTTCTTTTCAGTTGCAAACTCCATTCCATACATATATATGGGGAGGTACAAGCTCCAACTCGGTTTTACAGTGAAAACTGCAGGAACTTCAAACTGGCACTAGGAAACAGACTGAGAAAGCTGAGAAAAAGTGTCTCCTGCAACCCGTTCCCTTGGTGCTAGATGAACGAACGTCTCTCCACTTGCTCAGTTCTGAGAGATAAGTGTGTGTGAAAGCCGTCCTTCACCTAGCTTGTTGGGACACAAAGTTTCTTTTCAGTTGCAAACTCCATTCCATACATATATATGGGGAGGTACAAGCTCCAACTCGGTTTTACAGTGAAAACTGCAGGAACTTCAAACCGGCACTAGGAAACAGACTGAGAAAGCTGAGAAAAAGTGTCTCCTGCAACCCGTTCCCTTGGTGCTAGATGAACGAACGTCTCTCCACTTGCTCAGTTCTGAGAGATAAGTGTGTGTGAAAGCCGTCCTTCACCAAGCTTGTTGGGAACAAAAAGTTTCTTTTCAGTTGCAAACTCCATTCCATACATATATATGGGGAGGTACAAGCTCCAACTCGGTTTTACAATGAAAACTGCAGGAACTTCAAACCGGCACTAGGAAACAGACTGAGAAAGCAGAGAAAAAGTGTCTCCTGCAACCCGTTCCCTTGGTGCTAGATGAACGAACGTCTCTCCACTTGCTCAGTTCTGAGAGATAAGTGTGTGTGAAAGCCGTCCTTCACCTAGCTTGTTGGGAACACAAAGTTTCTTTTCAGTTGCAAACTCCATTCCATACATATATATGGGGAGGTACAAGCTCCAACTCGGTTTTACAGTGAAAACTGCAGGAACTTCAAACCGGCACTAGGAAACAGACTGAGAAAGCTGAGAAATAGTGTCTCCTGCAACCCGTTCCCTTGGTGCTAGATGAACGAACGTCTCTCCACTTGCTCAGTTCTGAGAGATAAGTGTGTGTGAAAGCCGTCCTTCACCTAGCTTGTTGGGAACACAAAGTTTCTTTTCAGTTGCAAACTCCATTCCATACATATATATGGGGAGGTACAAGCTCCAACTCGGTTTTACAGTGAAAACTGCAGGAACTTCAAACTGGCACTAGGAAACAGACTGAGAAAGCTGAGAAAAAGTGTCTCCTGCAACCCGTTCCCTTGGTGCTAGATGAACGAACGTCTCTCCACTTGCTCAGTTCTGAGAGATAAGTGTGTGTGAAAGCCGTCCTTCAACTAGCTTGTTGGGACACAAAGTTTCTTTTCAGTTGCAAACTCCATTCCATACATATATATGGGGAGGTACAAGCTCCAACTCGGTTTTACAGTGAAAACTGCAGGAACTTCAAACCGGCACTAGGAAACAGACTGAGAAAGCTGAGAAAAAGTGTCTCCTGCAACCCGTTCCCTTGGTGCTAGATGAACGAACGTCTCTCCACTTGCTCAGTTCTGAGAGATAAGTGTGTGTGAAAGCCGTCCTTCACCAAGCTTGTTGGGAACACAAAGTTTCTTTTCAGTTGCAAACTCCATTCCATACATATATATGGGGAGGTACAAGCTCCAACTCGGTTTTACAATGAAAACTGCAGGAACTTCAAACCGGCACTAGGAAACAGACTGAGAAAGCAGAGAAAAAGTGTCTCCTGCAACCCGTTCCCTTGGTGCTAGATGAACGAACGTCTCTCCACTTGCTCAGTTCTGAGAGACAAGTGTGTGTGAAAGCCGTCCTTCACCTAGCTTGTTGGGAACACAAAGTTTCTTTTCAGTTGCAAACTCCATTCCATACATATATATGGGGAGGTACAAGCTCCAACTCGGTTTTACAGTGAAAACTGCAGGAACTTCAAACCGGCACTAGGAAACAGACTGAGAAAGCAGAGAAAAAGTGTCTCCTGCAAACCGTTCCCTTGGTGCTAGATGAACGAACGTCTCTCAACTTGCTCAGTTCTGAGAGATAAGTGTGTGTGAAAGCCGTCCTTCACCAAGCTTGTTGGGAACAAAAAGTTTCTTTTCAGTTGCAAACTCCATTCCATACATATATATGGGGAGGTACAATCTCCAACTCGGTTTTACAGTGAAAACTGCAGGAACTTCAAACCGGCACTAGGAAACAGACTGAGAAAGCTGAGAAAAAGTGTCTCCTGCAACCCGTTCCCTTGGTGCTAGATGAACGAACGTCTCTCCACTTGCTCAGTTCTGAGAGATAAGTGTGTGTGAAAGCTGTCCTTCACCTAGCTTGTAGGGACACAAAGTTTCTTTTCAGTTGCAAACTCCATTCCATAAATATATATGGGGAGGTACAAGCTCCAACTCGGTTTTACAGTGAAAACTGCAGGAACTTCAAACCGGCACTAGGAAACAGACTGAGAAAGCTGAGAAAAAGTGTCTCCTGCAACCCGTTCCCCTGGTGCTAGATGAACGAACGTCTCTCCACTTGCTCAGTTCTGAGAGATAAGTGTGTGTGAAAGCCGTCCTTCACATAGCTTGTTGGGACACAAAGTTTCTTTTCAGTTGCAAACTCCATTCCATACATATATATGGGGAGGTACAAGCTCCAACTCGGTTTTACAGTGAAAACTGCAGGAACTTCAAACCGGCACTAGGAAACAGACTGAGAAAGCTGAGAAAAAGTGTCTCCTGCAACCCGTTCCCCTGGTGCTAGATGAACGAACGTCTCTCCACTTGCTCAGTTCTGAGAGATAAGTGTGTGTGAAAGCCGTCCTTCACCAAGCTTGTTGGGAACAAAAAGTTTCTTTTCAGTTGCAAACTCCATTCCATACATATATATGGGGAGGTACAATCTCCAACTCGGTTTTACAGTGAAAACTGCAGGAACTTCAAACCGGCACTAGGAAACAGACTGAGAAAGCTGAGAAAAAGTGTCTCCTGCAACCCGTTCCCTTGGTGCTAGATGAACGAACGTCTCTCCACTTGCTCAGTTCTGAGAGATAAGTGTGTGTGAAAGCCGTCCTTCAGCTAGCTTGTTGGGAACACAAAGTTTCTTTTCAGTTGCAAACTCCATTCCATACATATATATGCGGAGGTACAAGCTCCAACTCGGTTTTACAGTGAAAACTGCAGGAACTTCAAACCGGCACTAGGAAACAGACTGAGAAAGCAGAGAAAAAGTGTCTCCTGCAACCCGTTCCCTTTTTGCTAGATGAACGAACGTCTCTCCACTTGCTCAGTTCTGAGAGATAAGTGTGTGTGAAAGCCGTCCTTCACATAGCTTGTTGGGACACAAAGTTTCTTTTCAGTTGCAAACTCCATTCCATACATATATATGGGGAGGTACAAGCTCCAACTCGGTTTTACAGTGAAAACTGCAGGAACTTCAAACCGGCACTAGGAAACAGACTGAGAAAGCTGAGAAAAAGTGTCTCCTGCAACCCGTTCCCTTGGTGCTAGATGAACGAACGTCTCTCCACTTGCTCAGTTCTGAGAGATAAGTGTGTGTGAAAGCCATCCTTCAGCTAGCTTGTTGGGAACACAAAGTTTCTTTTCAGTTGCAAACTCCATTCCATACATATATATGGGGAGGTACAAGCTCCAATTCGGTTTTACAGTGAAAACTGCAGGAACTTCAAACCGGCACTAGGAAACAGACTGAGAAAGCTGAGAAAAAGTGTCTCCTGCAACCCGTTCCCTTGGTGCTAGATGAACGAACGTCTCTCCACTTGCTCAGTTCTGAGAGATAAGTGTGTGTGAAAGCCGTCCTTCAGCTAGCTTGTTGGGACACAAAGTTTCTTTTCAGTTGCAAACTCCATTCCATACATATATATGGGGAGGTACAAGCTCCAACTCGGTTTTACAGTGAAAACTGCAGTAACTTCAAACCGGCACTAGGAAACAGACTGAGAAAGCAGAGAAAAAGTGTCTCCTGCAACCCGTTCCCTTGGTGCTAGATGAACGAACGTCTCTCCACTTGCTCAGTTCTGAGAGATAAGTGTGTGTGAAAGCCGTCCTTCACCTAGCTTGTTGGGAACACAAAGTTTCTTTTCAGTTGCAAACTCCATTCCATACATATATATGGGGAGGTACAAGCTCCAACACGGTTTTACAGTGAAAATTGCAGGAACTTCAAGCCGGCACTAGGAAACAGACTGAGAAAGCAGAGAAAAAATGTCTCCTGCAACCCGTTCCCTTGGTGCTAGATGAACGAACGTCTCTCCACTTGCTCAGTTCTGAGAGATAAGTGTGTGTGAAAGCCGTCCTTCACCTAGCTTGTTGGGACACAAAGTTTCTTTTCAGTTGCAAACTCCATTCCATACATATATATGGGGAGGTACAAGCTCCAACTCGGTTTTCCAGTGAAAACTGCAGGAACTTCAAACCGGCACTAGGAAACAGACTGAGAAAGCTGAGAAAAAGTGTCTCCTGCAACCCGTTCCCTTGGTGCTAGATGAACGAATGTCTCTCCACTTGCTCAGTTCTGAGAGATAAGTGTGTGTGAAAGCCGTCCTTCACCTAGCTTGTTGGGAACACAAAGTTTCTTTTCAGTTGCAAACTCCATTCCATACATATATATGGGGAGGTACAAGCTCCAACTCGGTTTTACAGTGAAAACTGCAGGAACTTCAAACCGGCACTAGGAAACAGACTGAGAAAGCAGAGAAAAAGTGTCTCCTGCAACACGTTCCCTTGGTGCTAGATGAACGAACGTCTCTCCACTTGCTCAGTTCTAGGAGATAAGTGTGTGTGAAAGCCGTCCTTCACCTAGCTTGTTGGGAACACAAAGTTTCTTTTCAGTTGCAAACTCCAATCCATACATATATATGGGGAGGTTCAAGCTCCAACTCGGTTTTACAGTGAAAACTGCAGGAACTTCAAACCGGCACTAGGAAACAGACTGAGAAAGCAGAGAAAAAGTGTCTCCTGCAAACCGTTCCCCTGGTGCTAGATGAACGAACGTCTCTCCACTTGCTCAGTTCTAGGAGATAAGTGTGTGTGAAAGCCGTCCTTCACCTAGCTTGTTGGGAACACAAAGTTTCTTTTCAGTTGCAAACTCCAATCCATACATATATATGGGGAGGTACAAGCTCCAACTCGGTTTTACAGTGAAAACTGCAGGAACTTCAAACCGGCACTAGGAAACAGACTGAGAAAGCTGAGAAAAAGTGTCTCCTGCAACCCGTTCCCTTGGTGCTAGATGAACGAACGTCTCTCCACTTGCTCAGTTCTGAGAGATAAGTGTGTGTGAAAGCCGTCCTTCACCTAGCTTGTTGGGAACACAAAGTTTCTTTTCAGTTGCAAACTCCATTCCATACATATATATGGGGAGGTACAAGCTCCAACTCGGTTTTACAGTGAAAACTGCAGGAACTTCAAACCGGCACTAGGAAACAGACTGAGAAAGCAGAGAAAAAGTGTCTCCTGCAACCCGTTCCCTTGGTGCTAGATGAACGAACGTCTCTCCACTTGCTCAGTTCTGAGAGATAAGTGTGTGTGAAAGCCGTCCTTCACCTAGCTTGTTGGGACACAAAGTTTCTTTTCAGTTGCAAACTCCATTCCATACATATATATGGGGAGGTACAAGCTCCAACTCGGTTTTACAGTGAAAACTGCAGGAACTTCAAACCGGCACTAGGAAACAGACTGAGAAAGCTGAGAAAAAGTGTCTCCTGCAACCCGTTCCCTTGGTGCTAGATGAACGAACGTCTCTCCACTTGCTCAGTTCTGAGAGATAAGTGTGTGTGAAAGCCGTCCTTCACATAGCTTGTTGGGACACAAAGTTTCTTTTCAGTTGCAAACTCCATTCCATACATATATATGGGGAGGTACAAGCTCCAACTCGGTTTTACAGTGAAAACTGCAGGAACTTCAAACCGGCACTAGGAAACAGACTGAGAAAGCAGAGAAAAAGTGTCTCCTGCAACCCGTTCCCTTGGTGCTAGATGAACGAACGTCTCTCCACTTGCTCAGTTCTGAGAGATAAGTGTGTGTGAAAGCCGTCCTTCACCTAGCTTGTTGGGACACAAAGTTTCTTTTCAGTTGCAAACTCCATTCCATACATATATATGGGGAGGTACAAGCTCCAACTCGGTTTTACAGTGAAAACAGCAGGAACTTCAAACCGGCACTAGGAAACAGACTGAGAAAGCAGAGAAAAAGTGTCTCCTGCAACCCGTTCCCTTGGTGCTAGATGAACGAACGTCTCTCCACTTGCTCAGTTCTGAGAGATAAGTGTGTGTGAAAGCCGTCCTTCACATAGCTTGTTGGGACACAAAGTTTCTTTTCAGTTGCAAACTCCATTCCATACATATATATGGGGAGGTACAAGCTCCAACTCGGTTTTACAGTGAAAACTGCAGGAACTTCAAACCGGCACTAGGAAACAGACTGAGAAAGCTGAGAAAAAGTGTCTCCTGCAACCCGTTCCCTTGGTGCTAGATGAACGAACGTCTCTCCACTTGCTCAGTTCTGAGAGATAAGTGTGTGTGAAAGCCGTCCTTCACATATCTTGTTAGGACACAAAGTTTCTTTTCAGTTGCAAACTCCATTCCATATATATATATGGGGAGGTACAAGCTCCAACTCGGTTTTACAGTGAAAACTGCAGGAACTTCAAACCGGCACTAGGAAACAGACTGAGAAAGCTGAGAAAAAGTGTCTCCTGCAACCCGTTCCCTTGGTGCTAGATGAACGAACGTCTCTCCACTTGCTCATTTCTGAGAGATAAGTGTGTGTGAAAGCCGTCCTTCACATAGCTTGTTAGGACACAAAGTTTCTTTTCAGTTGCAAACTCCATTCCATATATATATATGGGGAGGTACAAGCTCCAACTCGGTTTTACAGTGAAAACTGCAGGAACTTCAAACCGGCACTAGGAAACAGACTGAGAAAGCTGAGAAAAAGTGTCTCCTGCAACCCGTTCCCTTGGTGCTAGATGAACGAACGTCTCTCCACTTGCTCAGTTCTGAGAGATAATTGTGTGTGAAAGCCGTCCTTCACCTAGCTTGTTGGGAACACAAAGTTTCTTTTCAGTTGCAAACTCCATTCCATACATATATATGGGGAGGTACAAGCTCCAACTCGGTTTTACAGTGAAAACTGCAGGAACTTCAAACCGGCACTAGGAAACAGACTGAGAAAGCTGAGAAAAAGTGTCTCCTGCAACCCGTTCCCTTGGTGCTAGATGAACGAACGTCTCTCCACTTGCTCAGTTCTGAGAGATAAGTGTGTGTGAAAGCCGTCCTTCACCTAGCTTGTTGGGACACAAAGTTTCTTTTCAGTTGCAAACTCCATTCCATACATATATATGGGGAGGTACAAGCTCCAACTCGGTTTTACAGTGAAAACTGCAGGAACTTCAAACCGGCACTAGGAAACAGACTGAGAAAGCAGAGAAAAAGTGTCTCCTGCAACCCGTTCCCTTGGTGCTAGATGAACGAACGTCTCTCCACTTGCTCAGTTCTGAGAGATAAGTGTGTGTGAAAGCCGTCCTTCACCTAGCTTGTTGGGACACAAAGTTTCTTTTCAGTTGCAAACTCCATTCCATACATATATATGGGGAGGTACAAGCTCCAACTCGGTTTTACAGTGAAAACTGCAGGAACTTCAAACCGGCACTAGGAAACAGACTGAGAAAGCAGAGAAAAAGTGTCTCCTGCAACCCGTTCCCTTGGTGCTAGATGAACGAACGTCTCTCCACTTGCTCAGTTCTGAGAGATAAGTGTGTGTGAAAGCCGTCCTTCACATAGCTTGTTGGGACACAAAGTTTCTTTTCAGTTGCAAACTCCATTCCATACATATATATGGGGAGGTACAAGCTCCAACTCGGTTTTACAGTGAAAACTGCAGGAACTTCAAACCGGCACTAGGAAACAGACTGAGAAAGCTGAGAAAAAGTGTCTCCTGCAACCCGTTCCCTTGGTGCTAGATGAACGAACGTCTCTCCACTTGCTCAGTTCTGAGAGATAAGTGTGTGTGAAAGCCATCCTTCAGCTAGCTTGTTGGGAACACAAAGTTTCTTTTCAGTTGCAAACTCCATTCCATACATATATATGGGGAGGTACAAGCTCCAACTCGGTTTTACAGTGAAAACTGCAGGAACTTCAAACCGGCACTAGGAAACAGACTGAGAAAGCTGAGAAAAAGTGTCTCCTGCAACCCGTTCCCTTGGTGCTAGATGAACGAACGTCTCTCCACTTGCTCAGTTCTGAGAGATAAGTGTGTGTGAAAGCCGTCCTTCAGCTAGCTTGTTGGGACACAAAGTTTCTTTTCAGTTGCAAACTCCATTCCATACATATATATGGGGAGGTACAAGCTCCAACTCGGTTTTACAGTGAAAACTGCAGTAACTTCAAACCGGCACTAGGAAACAGACTGAGAAAGCAGAGAAAAAGTGTCTCCTGCAACCCGTTCCCTTGGTGCTAGATGAACGAACGTCTCTCCACTTGCTCAGTTCTGAGAGATAAGTGTGTGTGAAAGCCGTCCTTCAGCTAGCTTGTTGGGAACACAAAGTTTCTTTTCAGTTGCAAACTCCATTCCATACATATATATGGGGAGGTACAAGCTCCAACACGGTTTTACAGTGAAAATTGCAGGAACTTCAAGCCGACACTAGGAAACAGACTGAGAAAGCAGAGAAAAAATGTCTCCTGCAACCCGTTCCCTTGGTGCTAGATGAACGAACGTCTCTCCACTTGCTCAGTTCTGAGAGATAAGTGTGTGTGAAAGCCGTCCTTCACCTAGCTTGTTGGGACACAAAGTTTCTTTTCAGTTGCAAACTCCATTCCATACATATATATGGGGAGGTACAAGCTCCAACTCGGTTTTCCAGTGAAAACTGCAGGAACTTCAAACCGGCACTAGGAAACAGACTGAGAAAGCTGAGAAAAAGTGTCTCCTGCAACCCGTTCCCTTGGTGCTAGATGAACGAATGTCTCTCCACTTGCTCAGTTCTGAGAGATAAGTGTGTGTGAAAGCCGTCCTTCACCTAGCTTGTTGGGAACACAAAGTTTCTTTTCAGTTGCAAACTCCATTCCATACATATATATGGGGAGGTACAAGCTCCAACTCGGTTTTCCAGTGAAAACTGCAGGAACTTCAAACCGGCACTAGGAAACAGACTGAGAAAGCTGAGAAAAATTGTCTCCTGCAACCCGTTCCCTTGGTGCTAGATGAACGAACGTCTCTCCACTTGCTCAGTTCTGAGAGATAATTGTGTGTGAAAGCCGTACTTCACCAAGCTTGTTGGGAACAAAAAGTTTCTTTTCAGTTGCAAACTCCATTCCATACATTTATATGGGGAGGTACAAGCTCCAACTCGGTTTTACAGTGAAAACTGCAGGAACTTCAAACCGGCACTAGGAAACAGACTGAGAAAGCTGAGAAAAATTGTCTCCTGCAACCCGTTCCCTTGGTGCTAGATGAACGAACGTCTCTCCACTTGCTCAGTTCTGAGAGATAAGTGTGTGTGAAAGCCGTCCTTCACCAAGCTTGTTGGGAACAAAAAGTTTCTTTTCAGTTGCAAACTCCATTCCATACATATATATGGGGAGGTACAAGCTCCAACTCGGTTTTACAGTGAAAACTGCAGGAACTTCAAACCGGCACTAGGAAACAGACTGAGAAAGCAGAGAAAAAGTGTCTCCTGCAACCCGTTCCCTTGGTGCTAGATGAACGAACGTCTCTCCACTTGCTCAGTTCTGAGAGATAAGTGTGTGTGAAAGCCGTCCTTCACCTAGCTTGTTGGGAACACAAAGTTTCTTTTCAGTTGCAAACTCCATTCCATACATATATATGGGGAGGTACAAGCTCCAACTCGGTTTTACAGTGAAAACTGCAGGAACTTCAAACCGGCACTAGGAAACAGACTGAGAAAGCAGAGAAAAAGTGTCTCCTGCAACACGTTCCCTTGGTGCTAGATGAACGAACGTCTCTCCACTTGCTCAGTTCTAGGAGATAAGTGTGTGTGAAAGCCGTCCTTCACCTAGCTTGTTGGGAACAAAAAGTTTCTTTTCAGTTGCAAACTCCAATCCATACATATATATGGGGAGGTTCAAGCTCCAACTCGGTTTTACAGTGAAAACTGCAGGAACTTCAAACCGGCACTAGGAAACAGACTGAGAAAGCAGAGAAAAAGTGTCTCCTGCAAACCGTTCCCCTGGTGCTAGATGAACGAACGTCTCTCCACTTGCTCAGTTCTAGGAGATAAGTGTGTGTGAAAGCCGTCCTTCACCTAGCTTGTTGGGAACACAAAGTTTCTTTTCAGTTGCAAACTCCAATCCATACATATATATGGGGAGGTACAAGCTCCAACTCGGTTTTACAGTGAAAACTGCAGGAACTTCAAACCGGCACTAGGAAACAGACTGAGAAAGCTGAGAAAAAGTGTCTCCTGCAACCCGTTCCCTTGGTGCTAGATGAACGAACGTCTCTCCACTTGCTCAGTTCTGAGAGATAAGTGTGTGTGAAAGCCGTCCTTCACCTAGCTTGTTGGGAACACAAAGTTTCTTTTCAGTTGCAAACTCCATTCCATACATATATATGGGGAGGTACAAGCTCCAACTCGGTTTTACAGTGAAAACTGCAGGAACTTCAAACCGGCACTAGGAAACAGACTGAGAAAGCTGAGAAAAAGTGTCTCCTGCAACCCGTTCCCTTGGTGCTAGATGAACGAACGTCTCACCACTTGCTCAGTTCTGAGAGATAAGTGTGTGTGAAAGCCGTCCTTCACCTAGCTTGTTGGGACACAAAGTTTCTTTTCAGTTGCAAACTCCATTCCATACATATATATGGGGAGGTACAAGCTCCAACTCGGTTTTACAGTGAAAACTGCAGGAACTTCAAACCGGCACTAGGAAACAGACTGAGAAAGCTGAGAAAAAGTGTCTCCTGCAACCCGTTCCCTTGGTGCTAGATGAACGAACGTCTCTCCACTTGCTCAGTTCTGAGAGATAAGTGTGTGTGAAAGCCGTCCTTCACATAGCTTGTTGGGACACAAAGTTTCTTTTCAGTTGCAAACTCCATTCCATACATATATATGGGGAGGTACAAGCTCCAACTCGGTTTTACAGTGAAAACTGCAGGAACTTCAAACCGGCACTAGGAAACAGACTGAGAAAGCAGAGAAAAAGTGTCTCCTGCAACCCGTTCCCTTGGTGCTAGATGAACGAACGTCTCTCCACTTGCTCAGTTCTGAGAGATAAGTGTGTGTGAAAGCCGTCCTTCACCTAGCTTGTTGGGACACAAAGTTTCTTTTCAGTTGCAAACTCCATTCCATACATATATATGGGGAGGTACAAGCTCCAACTCGGTTTTACAGTGAAAACTGCAGGAACTTCAAACCGGCACTAGGAAACAGACTGAGAAAGCAGAGAAAAAGTGTCTCCTGCAACCCGTTCCCTTGGTGCTAGATGAACGAACGTCTCTCCACTTGCTCAGTTCTGAGAGATAAGTGTGTGTGAAAGCCGTCCTTCACATAGCTTGTTGGGACACAAAGTTTCTTTTCAGTTGCAAACTCCATTCCATACATATATATGGGGAGGTACAAGCTCCAACTCGGTTTTACAGTGAAAACTGCAGGAACTTCAAACCGGCACTAGGAAACAGACTGAGAAAGCTGAGAAAAAGTGTCTCCTGCAACCCGTTCCCTTGGTGCTAGATGAACGAACGTCTCTCCACTTGCTCAGTTCTGAGAGATAAGTGTGTGTGAAAGCCGTCCTTCACATATCTTGTTAGGACACAAAGTTTCTTTTCAGTTGCAAACTCCATTCCATATATATATATGGGGAGGTACAAGCTCCAACTCGGTTTTACAGTGAAAACTGCAGGAACTTCAAACCGGCACTAGGAAACAGACTGAGAAAGCTGAGAAAAAGTGTCTCCTGCAACCCGTTCCCTTGGTGCTAGATGAACGAACGTCTCTCCACTTGCTCATTTCTGAGAGATAAGTGTGTGTGAAAGCCGTCCTTCACATAGCTTGTTAGGACACAAAGTTTCTTTTCAGTTGCAAACTCCATTCCATATATATATATGGGGAGGTACAAGCTCCAACTCGGTTTTACAGTGAAAACTGCAGGAACTTCAAACCGGCACTAGGAAACAGACTGAGAAAGCTGAGAAAAAGTGTCTCCTGCAACCCGTTCCCTTGGTGCTAGATGAACGAACGTCTCTCCACTTGCTCAGTTCTGAGAGATAAGTGTGTGTGAAAGCCGTCCTTCACCTAGCTTGTTGGGAACACAAAGTTTCTTTTCAGTTGCAAACTCCATTCCATACATATATATGGGGAGGTACAAGCTCCAACTCGGTTTTACAGTGAAAACTGCAGGAACTTCAAACCGGCACTAGGAAACAGACTGAGAAAGCTGAGAAAAAGTGTCTCCTGCAACCCGTTCCCTTGGTGCTAGATGAACGAACGTCTCTCCACTTGCTCAGTTCTGAGAGATAAGTGTGTGTGAAAGCCGTCCTTCACCTAGCTTGTTGGGACACAAAGTTTCTTTTCAGTTGCAAACTCCATTCCATACATATATATGGGGAGGTACAAGCTCCAACTCGGTTTTACAGTGAAAACTGCAGGAACTTCAAACCGGCACTAGGAAACAGACTGAGAAAGCTGAGAAAAAGTGTCTCCTGCAACCCGTTCCCTTGGTGCTAGATGAACGAACGTCTCTCCACTTGCTCAGTTCTGAGAGATAAGTGTGTGTGAAAGCCGTCCTTCACATAGCTTGTTGGGACACAAAGTTTCTTTTCAGTTGCAAACTCCATTCCATACATATATATGGGGAGGTACAAGCTCCAACTCGGTTTTACAGTGAAAACTGCAGGAACTTCAAACCGGCACTAGGAAACAGACTGAGAAAGCAGAGAAAAAGTGTCTCCTGCAACCCGTTCCCTTGGTGCTAGATGAACGAACGTCTCTCCACTTGCTCAGTTCTGAGAGATAAGTGTGTGTGAAAGCCGTCCTTCACCTAGCTTGTTGGGACACAAAGTTTCTTTTCAGTTGCAAACTCCATTCCATACATATATATGGGGAGGTACAAGCTCCAACTCGGTTTTACAGTGAAAACTGCAGGAACTTCAAACCGGCACTAGGAAACAGACTGAGAAAGCTGAGAAAAAGTGTCTCCTGCAACCCGTTCCCTTGGTGCTAGATGAACGAACGTCTCTCCACTTGCTCAGTTCTGAGAGATAAGTGTGTGTGAAAGCCGTCCTTCACATATCTTGTTAGGACACAAATTTCTTTTCAGTTGCAAACTCCATTCCATATATATATATGGGGAGGTACAAGCTCCAACTCGGTTTTACAGTGAAAACTGCAGGAACTTCAAACCGGCACTAGGAAACAGACTGAGAAAGCTGAGAAAAAGTGTCTCCTGCAACCCGTTCCCTTGGTGCTAGATGAACGAACGTCTCTCCACTTGCTCAGTTCTGAGAGATAAGTGTGTGTGAAAGCCGTCCTTCACCTAGCTTGTTGGGACACAAAGTTTCTTTTCAGTTGCAAACTCCATTCCATACATATATATGGGGAGGTACAAGCTCCAACTCGGTTTTACAGTGAAAACTGCAGGAACTTCAAACCGGCACTAGGAAACAGACTGAGAAAGCTGAGAAAAACTGTCTCCTGCAACCCGTTCCCTTGGTGCTAGATGAACGAACGTCTCTCCACTTGCTCAGTTCTGAGAGATAAGTGTGTGTGAAAGCCGTCCTTCACATAGCTTGTTGGGACACAAAGTTTCTTTTCAGTTGCAAACTCCATTCCATACATATATATGGGGAGGTACAAGCTCCAACTCGGTTTTACAGTGAAAACTGCAGGAACTTCAAACCGGCACTAGGAAACAGACTGAGAAAGCAGAGAAAAAGTGTCTCCTGCAACCCGTTCCCTTGGTGCTAGATGAACGAACGTCTCTCCACTTGCTCAGTTCTGAGAGATAAGTGTGTGTGAAAGCCGTCCTTCACCTAGCTTGTTGGGACACAAAGTTTCTTTTCAGTTGCAAACTCCATTCCATACATATATATGGGGAGGTACAAGCTCCAACTCGGTTTTACAGTGAAAACTGCAGGAACTTCAAACCGGCACTAGGAAACAGACTGAGAAAGCTGAGAAAAAGTGTCTCCTGCAACCCGTTCCCTTGGTGCTAGATGAACGAACGTCTCTCCACTTGCTCAGTTCTGAGAGATAAGTGTGTGTGAAAGCCGTCCTTCACATATCTTGTTAGGACACAAAGTTTCTTTTCAGTTGCAAACTCCATTCCATATATATATATGGGGAGGTACAAGCTCCAACTCGGTTTTACAGTGAAAACTGCAGGAACTTCAAACCGGCACTAGGAAACAGACTGAGAAAGCTGAGAAAAAGTGTCTCCTGCAACCCGTTCCCTTGGTGCTAGATGAACGAACGTCTCTCCACTTGCTCAGTTCTGAGAGATAAGTGTGTGTGAAAGCCGTCCTTCACCAAGCTTGTTGGGAACAAAAAGTTTCTTTTCAGTTGCAAACTCCATTCCATACATATATATGGGGAGGTACAAGCTCCAACTCGGTTTTACAATGAAAACTGCAGGAACTTCAAACCGGCACTAGGAAACAGACTGAGAAAGCAGAGAGAAAGTGTCTCCTGCAACCCGTTCCTTTGGTGCTAGATGAACGAACGTCTCTCCACTTGCTCAGTTCTGAGAGATAAGTGTGTGTGAAAGCCGTCCTTCACCTAGCTTGTTGGGAACACAAAGTTTCTTTTCAGTTGCAAACTCCATTCCATACATATATATGGGGAGGTACAAGCTCCAACTCGATTTTACAGTGAAAACTGCAGGAACTTCAAACCGGCACTAGGAAACAGACTGAGAAAGCAGAGAAAAAGTGTCTCCTGCAACCCGTTCCCTTGGTGCTAGATGAACGAACGTCTCTCCACTTGCCCAGTTCTGAGAGATAAGTGTGTGTGAAAGCCGTCCTTCACCTAGCTTGTTGGGACACAAAGTTTCTTTTCAGTTGCAAACTTCATTCCATACATATATATGGGGTGGTACAAGCTCCAACTCGGTTTTACAGTGAAAACTGCAGGAACTTCAAACCGGCACTAGGAAACAGACTGAGAAAGCAGAGAAAAAGTGTCTCCTGCAACCCGTTCCCTTGGTGCTAGATGAACGAACGTCTCTCCACTTGCCCAGTTCTGAGAGAAAAGTGTGTGTGAAAGCCGTCCTTCACCTAGCTTGTTGGGACACAAAGTTTCTTTTCAGTTGCAAACTCCATTCCATACATATATATGGGGAGGTACAAGCTCCAACTCGGTTTTACAGTGAAAACTGCAGGAACTTCAAACCGGCACTAGGAAACAGACTGAGAAAGCTGAGAAAAAGTGTCTCCTGCAACCCGTTCCCTTGGTGCTAGATGAACGAACGTCTCTCCACTTGCTCATTTCTGAGAGATAATTGTGTGTGAAAGCCATCCTTCACCAAGCTTGTTGGGAACAAAAAGTTTCTTTTCAGTTGCAAACTCCATTCCATACATATATATGGGGAGGTACAATCTCCAACTCGGTTTTACAGTGAAAACTGCAGGAACTTCAAACCGGCACTAGGAAACAGACTGAGAAAGCTGAGAAAAAGTGTCTCCTGCAACCCGTTCCCTTGGTGCTAGATGAACGAACGTCTCTCCACTTGCTCAGTTCTGAGAGATAAGTGTGTGTGAAAGCCGTCCTTCACCTAGCTTGTAGGGACAAAAAGTTTCTTTTCAGTTGCAAACTCCATTCCATACATATATATGGGGAGGTACAAGCTCCAACTCGGTTTTACAGTGAAAACTGCAGGAACTTCAAACCGGCACTAGGAAACAGACTGAGAAAGCAGAGAAAAAGTGTCTCCTGCAACCCGTTCCCTTGGTGCTAGATGAACGAACGTCTCTCCACTTGCTCAGTTCTGAGACATAAGTGTGTGTGAAAGCCGTCCTTCACATAGCTTGTTGGGACCAAAGTTTCTTTTCAGTTGCAAACTCCATTCCATACATATATATGGGGAGATACAAGCTCCACCTCGGTTTTACAGTGAAAACTGCAGGAACTTCAAACCGGCACTAGGAAACAGACTGAGAAAGCTGAGAAAAAGTGTCTCCTGCAACCCGTTCCCTTGGTGCTAGATGAACGAACGTCTCTCCACTTGCTCAGTTCTGAGAGATAAGTGTGTGTGAAAGCCGTCCTTCACCTAGCTTGTTGGGACACAAAGTTTCTTTTCAGTTGCAAACTCCATTCCATACATATATATGGGGAGGTACAAGCTCCAACTCGGTTTTACAGTGAAAACTGCAGGAACTTCAAACCGGCACTAGGAAACAGACTGAGAAAGCTGAGAAAAAGTGTCTCCTGCAACCCGTTCCCTTGGTGCTAGATGAACGAACGTCTCTCCACTTGCTCAGTTCTGAGAGATAATTGTGTGTGAAAGCCGTCCTTCACCAAGCTTGTTGGGAACAAAAAGTTTCTTTTCAGTTGCAAACTCCATTCCATATATATATATGGGGAGGTACAAGCTCCAACTCGGTTTTACAGTGAAAACTGCAGGAACTTCAAACCGGCACTAGGAAACAGACTGAGAAAGCTGAGAAAAAGTGTCTCCTGCAACCCGTTCCCTTGGTGCTAGATGAACGAACGTCTCTCCACTTGCTCAGTTCTGAGAGATAAGTGTGTGTCAAAGCCGTCCTTCACCTAGCTTGTTGGGAACACAAAGTTTCTTTTCAGTTGCAAACTCCATTCCATACATATATATGGGGAGGTACAAGCTCCAACTCGGTTTTACAGTGAAAACTGCAGGAACTTCAAACCGGCACTAGGAAACAGACTGAGAAAGCTGAGAAAAAGTGTCTCCTGCAACCCGTTCCCTTGGTGCTAGATGAACGAACGTCTCTCCACTTGCTCAGTTCTGAGAGATAAGTGTGTGTGAAAGCCGTCCTTCACCTAGCTTGTTGGGACACAAAGTTTCTTTTCAGTGGCAAACTCCATTCCATACATATATATGGGGAGGTACAAGCTCCAACTCGGTTTTACAGTGAAAACTGCAGGAACTTCAAACCGGCACTAGGAAACAGACTGAGAAAGCTGAGAAAAAGTGTCTCCTGCAACCCATTCCCTTGGTGCTAGATGAACGAACGTCTCTCCACTTGCTCAGTTCTGAGAGATAATTGTGTGTGAAAGCCGTCCTTCACAAAGCTTGTTGGGAACAAAATGTTTCTTTTCAGTTGCAAACTCCATTCCATACATATATATGGGGAGGTACAAGCTCCAACTCGGTTTTACAGTGAAAACTGCAGGAACTTCAAACCGGCACTAGGAAACAGACTGAGAAAGCAGAGAAAAATTGTCTCCTGCAACCCGTTCCCTTGGTGCTAGATGAACGAACGTCTCTCCACTTGCTCAGTTCTGAGAGATAATTGTGTGTGAAAGCCGTCCTTCACCAAGCTTGTTGGGAACAAAAAGTTTCTTTTCAGTTGCAAACTCCATTCCATATATATATATGGGGAGGTACAAGCTCCAACTCGGTTTTACAGTGAAAACTGCAGGAACTTCAAACCGGCACTAGGAAACAGACTGAGAAAGCTGAGAAAAAGTGTCTCCTGCAACCCGTTCCCTTGGTGCTAGATGAACGAACGTCTCTCCACTTGCTCAGTTCTGAGAGATAAGTGTGTGTCAAAGCCGTCCTTCACCTAGCTTGTTGGGAACACAAAGTTTCTTTTCAGTTGCAAACTCCATTCCATACATATATATGGGGAGGTACAAGCTCCAACTCGGTTTTACAGTGAAAACTGCAGGAACTTCAAACCGGCACTAGGAAACAGACTGAGAAAGCTGAGAAAAAGTGTCTCCTGCAACCCGTTCCCTTGGTGCTAGATGAACGAACGTCTCTCCACTTGCTCAGTTCTGAGAGATAAGTGTGTGTGAAAGCCGTCCTTCACCTAGCTTGTTGGGACACAAAGTTTCTTTTCAGTTGCAAACTCCATTCCATACATATATATGGGGAGGTACAAGCTCCAACTCGGTTTTACAGTGAAAACTGCAGGAACTTCAAACCGGCACTAGGAAACAGACTGAGAAAGCTGAGAAAAAGTGTCTCCTGCAACCCATTCCCTTGGTGCTAGATGAACGAACGTCTCTCCACTTGCTCAGTTCTGAGAGATAATTGTGTGTGAAAGCCGTCCTTCACAAAGCTTGTTGGGAACAAAATGTTTCTTTTCAGTTGCAAACTCCATTCCATACATATATATGGGGAGGTAAAAGCTCCAACTCGATTTTACAGTGAAAACTGCAGGAACTTCAAACCGGCACTAGGAAACAGACTGAGAAAGCAGAGAAAAATTGTCTCCTGCAACCCGTTCCCTTGGTGCTAGATGAACGAACGTCTCTCCACTTGCTCAGTTCTGAGAGATAAGTGTGTGTGAAAGCCGTCCTTCAGCTAGCTTGTTGGGAACACAAAGTTTCTTTTCAGTTGCAAACTCCATTCCATACATATATATGGGGAGGTACAAGCTCCAACTCGGTTTTACAGTGAAAACTGCAGGAACTTCAAACCGGCACTAGGAAACAGACTGAGAAAGCAGAGAAAAAGTGTCTCCTGCAAACCGTTCCCTTGGTGCTAGATGAACGAACGTCTCTCCACTTGCTCAGTTCTGAGAGATAAGTGTGTGTGAAAGCCGTCCTTCACCTAGCTTGTTGGGACACAAAGTTTCTTTCCAGTTGCAAACTCCATTCCATACATATATATGGGGAGGTACAAGCTCCAACTCGGTTTTACAGTGAAAACTGCAGGAACTTCAAACCGGCACTAGGAAACAGACTGAGAAAGCTGAGAAATTCTGTCTCCTGCAACCCGTTCCCTTGGTGCTAGATGAACGAACGTCTCTCCACTTGCTCAGTTCTGAGAGATAAGTGTGTGTGAAAGCCGTCCTTCACCTAGCTTGTTGGGACACAAAGTTTCTTTTCAGTTGCAAACTCCATTCCATACATATATATGGGGAGGTACAAGCTCCAACTCGGTTTTACAGTGAAAACTGCAGTAACTTCAAACCGGCACTAGGAAACAGACTGAGAAAGCAGAGAAAAAGTGTCTCCTGCAACCCGTTCCCTTGGTGCTAGATGAACGAACGTCTCTCCACTTGCTCAGTTCTGAGAGATAAGTGTGTGTGAAAGCCGTCCTTCACCTAGCTTGTTGGGAACACAAAGTTTCTTTTCAGTTGCAAACTCCATTCCATACATATATATGGGGAGGTACAAGCTCCAACACGGTTTTACAGTGAAAATTGCAGGAACTTCAAGCCGGCACTAGGAAACAGACTGAGAAAGCAGAGAAAAAATGTCTCCTGCAACCCGTTCCCTTGGTGCTAGATGAACGAACGTCTCTCCACTTGCTCAGTTCTGAGAGATAAGTGTGTGTGAAAGCCGTCCTTCACCTAGCTTGTTGGGACACAAAGTTTCTTTTCAGTTGCAAACTCCATTCCATACATATATATGGGGAGGTACAAGCTCCAACTCGGTTTTACAGTGAAAACTGCAGTAACTTCAAACCGGCACTAGGAAACAGACTGAGAAAGCAGAGAAAAAGTGTCTCCTGCAACCCGTTCCCTTGGTGCTAGATGAACGAACGTCTCTCCACTTGCTCAGTTCTGAGAGATAAGTGTGTGTGAAAGCCGTCCTTCACCTAGCTTGTTGGGAACACAAAGTTTCTTTTCAGTTGCAAACTCCATTCCATACATATATATGGGGAGGTACAAGCTCCAACACGGTTTTACAGTGAAAATTGCAGGAACTTCAAGCCGGCACTAGGAAACAGACTGAGAAAGCAGAGAAAAAATGTCTCCTGCAACCCGTTCCCTTGGTGCTAGATGAACGAACGTCTCTCCACTTGCTCAGTTCTGAGAGATAAGTGTGTGTGAAAGCCGTCCTTCACCTAGCTTGTTGGGACACAAAGTTTCTTTTCAGTTGCAAACTCCATTCCATACATATATATGGGGAGGTACAAGCTCCAACTCGGTTTTCCAGTGAAAACTGCAGGAACTTCAAACCGGCACTAGGAAACAGACTGAGAAAGCTGAGAAAAATTGTCTCCTGCAACCCGTTCCCTTGGTGCTAGATGAACGAACGTCTCTCCACTTGCTCAGTTCTGAGAGATAATTGTGTGTGAAAGCCGTACTTCACCAAGCTTGTTGGGAACAAAAAGTTTCTTTTCAGTTGCAAACTCCATTCCATACATTTATATGGGGAGGTACAAGCTCCAACTCGGTTTTACAGTGAAAACTGCAGGAACTTCAAACCGGCACTAGGAAACAGACTGAGAAAGCTGAGAAAAATTGTCTCCTGCAACCCGTTCCCTTGGTGCTAGATGAACGAACGTCTCTCCACTTGCTCAGTTCTGAGAGATAAGTGTGTGTGAAAGCCGTCCTTCACCAAGCTTGTTGGGAACAAAAAGTTTCTTTTCAGTTGCAAACTCCATTCCATACATATATATGGGGAGGTACAAGCTCCAACTCGGTTTTACAGTGAAAACTGCAGGAACTTCAAACCGGCACTAGGAAACAGACTGAGAAAGCAGAGAAAAAGTGTCTCCTGCAACCCGTTCCCTTGGTGCTAGATGAACGAACGTCTCTCCACTTGCTCAGTTCTGAGAGATAAGTGTGTGTGAAAGCCGTCCTTCACCTAGCTTGTTGGGAACACAAAGTTTCTTTTCAGTTGCAAACTCCATTCCATACATATATATGGGGAGGTACAAGCTCCAACTCGGTTTTACAGTGAAAACTGCAGGAACTTCAAACCGGCACTAGGAAACAGACTGAGAAAGCAGAGAAAAAGTGTCTCCTGCAACACGTTCCCTTGGTGCTAGATGAACGAACGTCTCTCCACTTGCTCAGTTCTAGGAGATAAGTGTGTGTGAAAGCCGTCCTTCACCTAGCTTGTTGGGAACACAAAGTTTCTTTTCAGTTGCAAACTCCAATCCATACATATATATGGGGAGGTTCAAGCTCCAACTCGGTTTTACAGTGAAAACTGCAGGAACTTCAAACCGGCACTAGGAAACAGACTGAGAAAGCAGAGAAAAAGTGTCTCCTGCAAACCGTTCCCCTGGTGCTAGATGAACGAACGTCTCTCCACTTGCTCAGTTCTAGGAGATAAGTGTGTGTGAAAGCCGTCCTTCACCTAGCTTGTTGGGAACACAAAGTTTCTTTTCAGTTGCAAACTCCAATCCATACATATATATGGGGAGGTACAAGCTCCAACTCGGTTTTACAGTGAAAACTGCAGGAACTTCAAACCGGCACTAGGAAACAGACTGAGAAAGCAGAGAAAAAGTGTCTCCTGCAAACCGTTCCCCTGGTGCTAGATGAACGAACGACTCTCCACTTGCTCAGTTCTAGGAGATAAGTGTGTGTGAAAGCTGTCCTTCACCTAGCTTGTTGGGAACACAAAGTTTCTTTTCAGTTGCAAACCCCATTCCATACATATATATGGGGAGGTACAAGCTCCAACTCGGTTTTACAGTGAAAACTGCAGGAACTTCAAACCGGCACTAGGAAACAGACTGAGAAAGCTGAGAATAAGTGTCTCCTGCAACCCGTTCCCTTGGTGCTAGATGAACGAACGTCTCTCCACTTGCTCAGTTCTGAGAGATAATTGTGTGTGAAAGCCGTCCTTCACCTAGCTTGTTGGGACACAAAGTTTCTTTTCAGTTGCAAACTCCATTCCATACATATATATGGGGAGGTACAATCTCCAACTCTGTTTTACAGTGAAAACTGCAGGAACTTCAAACCGGCACTAGGAAACAGACTGAGAAAGCTGAGAAAAAGTGTCTCCTGCAACCCGTTCCCTTGGTGCTAGATGAACGAACGTCTCTCCACTTGCTCAGTTCTGAGAGATAAGTGTGTGTGAAAGCCGTCCTTCACCTAGCTTGTTGGGACACAAAGTTTCTTTTCAGTTGCAAACTCCATTCCATACATATATATGGGGAGGTACAAGCTCCAACTCGGTTTTACAGTGAAAACTGCAGGAACTTCAAACCGGCACTAGGAAACAGACTGAGAAAGCAGAGAAAAAGTGTCTCCTGCAACCCGTTCCCTTGGTGCTAGATGAACGAACGTCTCTCCACTTGCTCAGTTCTGAGAGATAAGTGTGTGTGAAAGCCGTCCTTCAGCTAGCATGTTGGGAACACAAAGTTTCTTTTCAGTTGCAAACTCCATTCCATACATATATATGGGGAGGTACAAGCTCCAACTCGGTTTTACAGTGAAAACTGCAGGAACTTCAAACCGGCACTAGGAAACAGACTGAGAAAGCTGAGAAAAAGTGTCTCCTGCAACCCGTTCCCTTGGTGCTAGATGAACGAACGTCTCTCCACTTGCTCAGTTCTGAGAGTTATGTGTGTGTGAAAGCCGTCCTTCAGCTAGCTTGTTGGGAACACAAAGTTTCTTTTCAGTTGAAAACTCCATTCCATACATATATATGGGGAGGTACAAGCTCCAACTCGGTTTTACAGTGAAAACTGCAGGAACTTCATACCGGCACAAGGAAACAGACTGAGAAAGGAGAGGAAAAGTGTCTCCTGCAACCCGTTCCCTTGGTGCTAGATGAACGAACGTCTCTCCACTTGCTCAGTTCTGAGAGATAAGTGTGTGTGAAAGCCGTCCTTCAGCTAGCTTGTTGGGAACACAAAGTTTCTTTTCAGTTGCAAACTCCATTCCATACATATATATGCGGAGGTACAAGCTCCAACTCGGTTTTACAGTGATAACTGCAGGAACTTCAAACCGGCACTAGGAAACAGACTGAGAAAGCAGAGAAAAAGTGTCTCCTGCAACCCGTTCCCTTGGTGCTAGATGAACGAACGTCTCTCCACTTGCTCAGTTCTGAGAGATAAGTGTGTGTGAAAGCCGTCCTTCACACAGCCTGTTGGGACACAAAGTTTCTTTTCAGTTGCAAACTCCATTCCATACATATATATGGGGAGGTACAAGCTCCAACTCGGTTTTACAGTGAAAGCTGCAGGAACTTCAAACCGGCACTAGGAAACAGACTGAGAAAGCTGAGAAAAAGTGTCTCCTGCAACCCGTTCCCTTGGTGCTAGATGAACGAACGTCTCTCCACTTGCTCAGTTCTGAGAGATAAGTGTGTGTGAAAGCCATCCTTCAGCTAGCTTGTTGGGAACACAAAGTTTCTTTTCAGTTGCAAACTCCATTCCATACATATATATGGGGAGGTACAAGCTCCAACTCGGTTTTACAGTGAAAACTGCAGGAACTTCAAACCGGCACTAGGAAACAGACTGAGAAAGCTGAGAAAAAGTGTCTCCTGCAACCCGTTCCCTTGGTGCTAGATGAACGAACGTCTCTCCACTTGCTCAGTTCTGAGAGATAAGTGTGTGTGAAAGCCGTCCTTCAGCTAGCTTGTTGGGACACAAAGTTTCTTTTCAGTTGCAAACTCCATTCCATACATATATATGGGGAGGTACAAGCTCCAACTCGGTTTACAGTGAAAACTGCAGGAACTTCAAACCGGCACTAGGAAACAGACTGAGAAAGCAGAGAAAAAGTGTCTCCTGCAACCCGTTCCCTTGGTGCTAGATGAACGAACGTCTCTCCACTTGCTCAGTTCTGAGAGATAAGTGTGTGTGAAAGCCGTCCTTCACCTAGCTTGTTGGGAACACAAAGTTTCTTTTCAGTTGCAAACTCCATTCCATACATATATATGGGGAGGTACAAGCTCCAACACGGTTTTACAGTGAAAATTGCAGGAACTTCAACCAGGCACTAGGAAACAGACTGAGAAAGCACAGAAAAAATGTCTCCTGCAACCCGTTCCCTTGGTGCTAGATGAACGAACGTCTCTCCACTTGCTCAGTTCTGAGAGATAAGTGTGTGTGAAAGCCGTCCTTCACCTAGCTTGTTGGGACACAAAGTTTCTTTTCAGTTGCAAACTCCATTCCATACATATATATGGGGAGGTACAAGCTCCAACTCGGTTTTCCAGTGAAAACTGCAGGAACTTCAAACCGGCACTAGGAAACAGACTGAGAAAGCTGAGAAAAAGTGTCTCCTGCAACCCGTTCCCTTGGTGCTAGATGAACGAATGTCTCTCCACTTGCTCAGTTCTGAGAGATAAGTGTGTGTGAAAGCCGTCCTTCACCTAGCTTGTTGGGAACACAAAGTTTCTTTTCAGTTGCAAACTCCATTCCATACATATATATGGGGAGGTACAAGCTCCAACACGGTTTTACAGTGAAAATTGCAGGAACATCAAACCGGCACTAGGAAACAGACTGAGAAAGCAGAGAAAAAATGTCTCCTGCAACCCGTTCCCTTGGTGCTAGATGAACGAACGTCTCTCCACTTGCTCAGTTCTGAGAGATAAGTGTGTGTGAAAGCCGTCCTTCACCTAGCTTGTTGGGACACAAAGTTTCTTTTCAGTTGCAAACTCCATTCCATACATATATATGGGGAGGTACAAGCTCCAACTCGGTTTTACAGTGAAAACTGCAGGAACTTCAAACTGGCACTAGGAAACAGACTGAGAAAGCTGAGAAAAATTGTCTCCTGCAACCCGTTCCCTTGGTGCTAGATGAACGAACGTCTCTCCACTTGCTCAGTTCTGAGAGATAATTGTGTGTGAAAGCCGTCCTTCACCAAGCTTGTTGGGAACAAAAAGTTTCTTTTCAGTTGCAAACTCCATTCCATATATATATATGGGGAGGTACAAGCTCCAACTCGGTTTTACAGTGAAAACTGCAGGAACTTCAAACTGGCACTAGGAAACAGACTGAGAAAGCTGAGAAAAAGTGTCTCCTGCAACCCGTTCCCTTGGTGCTAGATGAACGAACGTCTCTCCACTTGCTCAGTTCTGAGAGATAAGTGTGTGTCAAAGCCGTCCTTCACCTAGCTTGTTGGGAACACAAAGTTTCTTTTCAGTTGCAAACTCCATTCCATACATATATATGGGGAGGTACAAGCTCCAACTCGGTTTTACAGTGAAAACTGCAGGAACTTCAAACCGGCACTAGGAAACAGACTGAGAAAGCTGAGAAAAAGTGTCTCCTGCAACCCGTTCCCTTGGTGCTAGATGAACGAACGTCTCTCCACTTGCTCAGTTCTGAGAGATAAGTGTGTGTGAAAGCCGTCCTTCACCTAGCTTGTTGGGACACAAAGTTTCTTTTCAGTTGCAAACTCCATTCCATACATATATATGGGGAGGTACAAGCTCCAACTCGGTTTTACAGTGAAAACTGCAGGAACTTCAAACCGGCACTAGGAAACAGACTGAGAAAGCTGAGAAAAAGTGTCTCCTGCAACCCATTCCCTTGGTGCTAGATGAACGAACGTCTCTCCACTTGCTCAGTTCTGAGAGATAATTGTGTGTGAAAGCCGTCCTTCACAAAGCTTGTTGGGAACAAAATGTTTCTTTTCAGTTGCAAACTCCATTCCATACATATATATGGGGAGGTACAAGCTCCAACTCGGTTTTACAGTGAAAACTGCAGGAACTTCAAACCGGCACTAGGAAACAGACTGAGAAAGCAGAGAAAAATTGTCTCCTGCAACCCGTTCCCTTGGTGCTAGATGAACGAACGTCTCTCCACTTGCTCAGTTCTGAGAGATAAGTGTGTGTGAAAGCCGTCCTTCAGCTAGCTTGTTGGGAACACAAAGTTTCTTTTCAGTTGCAAACTCCATTCCATACATATATATGGGGAGGTACAAGCTCCAACTCGGTTTTACAGTGAAAACTGCAGGAACTTCAAACCGGCACTAGGAAACAGACTGAGAAAGCAGAGAAAAAGTGTCTCCTGCAAACCGTTCCCTTGGTGCTAGATGAACGAACGTCTCTCCACTTGCTCAGTTCTGAGAGATAAGTGTGTGTGAAAGCCGTCCTTCACCTAGCTTGTTGGGACACAAAGTTTCTTTCCAGTTGCAAACTCCATTCCATACATATATATGGGGAGGTACAAGCTCCAACTCGGTTTTACAGTGAAAACTGCAGGAACTTCAAACCGGCACTAGGAAACAGACTGAGAAAGCTGAGAAAATCTGTCTCCTGCAACCCGTTCCCTTGGTGCTAGATGAACGAACGTCTCTCCACTTGCTCAGTTCTGAGAGATAAGTGTGTGTGAAAGCCGTCCTTCACCTAGCTTGTTGGGACACAAAGTTTCTTTTCAGTTGCAAACTCCATTCCATACATATATATGGGGAGGTACAAGCTCCAACTCGGTTTTACAGTGAAAACTGCAGTAACTTCAAACCGGCACTAGGAAACAGACTGAGAAAGCAGAGAAAAAGTGTCTCCTGCAACCCGTTCCCTTGGTGCTAGATGAACGAACGTCTCTCCACTTGCTCAGTTCTGAGAGATAAGTGTGTGTGAAAGCCGTCCTTCACCTAGCTTGTTGGGAACACAAAGTTTCTTTTCAGTTGCAAACTCCATTCCATACATATATATGGGGAGGTACAAGCTCCAACACGGTTTTACAGTGAAAATTGCAGGAACTTCAAGCCGGCACTAGGAAACAGACTGAGAAAGCAGAGAAAAAATGTCTCCTGCAACCCGTTCCCTTGGTGCTAGATGAACGAACGTCTCTCCACTTGCTCAGTTCTGAGAGATAAGTGTGTGTGAAAGCCGTCCTTCACCTAGCTTGTTGGGACACAAAGATTCTTTTCAGTTGCAAACTCCATTCCATACATATATATGGGGAGGTACAAGCTCCAACTCGGTTTTACAGTGAAAACTGCAGTAACTTCAAACCGGCACTACGAAACAGACTGAGAAAGCAGAGAAAAAGTGTCTCCTGCAACCCGTTCCCTTGGTGCTAGATGAACGAACGTCTCTCCACTTGCTCAGTTCTGAGAGATAAGTGTGTGTGAAAGCCGTCCTTCACCTAGCTTGTTGGGAACACAAAGTTTCTTTTCAGTTGCAAACTCCATTCCATACATATATATGGGGAGGTACAAGCTCCAACACGGTTTTACAGTGAAAATTGCAGGAACTTCAAGCCGGCACTAGGAAACAGACTGAGAAAGCAGAGAAAAAATGTCTCCTGCAACCCGTTCCCTTGGTGCTAGATGAACGAACGTCTCTCCACTTGCTCAGTTCTGAGAGATAAGTGTGTGTGAAAGCCGTCCTTCACCTAGCTTGTTGGGACACAAAGTTTCTTTTCAGTTGCAAACTCCATTCCATACATATATATGGGGAGGTACAAGCTCCAACTCGGTTTTCCAGTGAAAACTGCAGGAACTTCAAACCGGCACTAGGAAACAGACTGAGAAAGCTGAGAAAAATTGTCTCCTGCAACCCGTTCCCTTGGTGCTAGATGAACGAACGTCTCTCCACTTGCTCAGTTCTGAGAGATAATTGTGTGTGAAAGCCGTACTTCACCAAGCTTGTTGGGAACAAAAAGTTTCTTTTCAGTTGCAAACTCCATTCCATACATTTATATGGGGAGGTACAAGCTCCAACTCGGTTTTACAGTGAAAACTGCAGGAACTTCAAACCGGCACTAGGAAACAGACTGAGAAAGCTGAGAAAAATTGTCTCCTGCAACCCGTTCCCTTGGTGCTAGATGAACGAACGTCTCTCCACTTGCTCAGTTCTGAGAGATAAGTGTGTGTGAAAGCCGTCCTTCACCAAGCTTGTTGGGAACAAAAAGTTTCTTTTCAGTTGCAAACTCCATTCCATACATATATATGGGGAGGTACAAGCTCCAACTCGGTTTTACAGTGAAAACTGCAGGAACTTCAAACCGGCACTAGGAAACAGACTGAGAAAGCAGAGAAAAAGTGTCTCCTGCAACCCGTTCCCTTGGTGCTAGATGAACGAACGTCTCTCCACTTGCTCAGTTCTGAGAGATAAGTGTGTGTGAAAGCCGTCCTTCACCTAGCTTGTTGGGAACACAAAGTTTCTTTTCAGTTGCAAACTCCATTCCATACATATATATGGGGAGGTACAAGCTCCAACTCGGTTTTACAGTGAAAACTGCAGGAACTTCAAACCGGCACTAGGAAACAGACTGAGAAAGCAGAGAAAAAGTGTCTCCTGCAACACGTTCCCTTGGTGCTAGATGAACGAACGTCTCTCCACTTGCTCAGTTCTAGGAGATAAGTGTGTGTGAAAGCCGTCCTTCACCTAGCTTGTTGGGAACACAAAGTTTCTTTTCAGTTGCAAACTCCAATCCATACATATATATGGGGAGGTTCAAGCTCCAACTCGGTTTTACAGTGAAAACTGCAGGAACTTCAAACCGGCACTAGGAAACAGACTGAGAAAGCAGAGAAAAAGTGTCTCCTGCAAACCGTTCCCCTGGTGCTAGATGAACGAACGTCTCTCCACTTGCTCAGTTCTAGGAGATAAGTGTGTGTGAAAGCCGTCCTTCACCTAGCTTGTTGGGAACACAAAGTTTCTTTTCAGTTGCAAACTCCAATCCATACATATATATGGGGAGGTACAAGCTCCAACTCTGTTTTACAGTGAAAACTGCAGGAACTTCAAACCGGCACTAGGAAACAGACTGAGAAAGCAGAGAAAAAGTGTCTCCTGCAAACCGTTCCCCTGGTGCTAGATGAACGAACGTCTCTCCACTTGCTCAGTTCTAGGAGATAAGTGTGTGTGAAAGCCGTCCTTCACCTAGCTTGTTGGGAACACAAAGTTTCTTTTCAGTTGCAAACCCCATTCCATACATATATATGGGGAGGTACAAGCTCCAACTCGGTTTTACAGTGAAAACTGCAGGAACTTCAAACCGGCACTAGGAAACAGACTGAGAAAGCTGAGAAAAAGTGTCTCCTGCAACCCGTTCCCTTGGTGCTAGATGAACGAACGTCTCTCCACTTGCTCAGTTCTGAGAGATAAGTGTGTGTGAAAGCCGTCCTTCACCTAGCTTGTTGGGACACAAAGTTTCTTTTCAGTTGCAAACTCCATTCCATACATATATATGGGGAGGTACAAGCTCCAACTCGGTTTTACAGTGAAAACTGCAGGAACTTCAAACCGGCACTAGGAAACAGACTGAGAAAGCAGAGAAAAAGTGTCTCCTGCAACCCGTTCCCTTGGTGCTAGATGAACGAACGTCTCTCCACTTGCTCAGTTCTGAGAGATAAGTGTGTGTGAAAGCCGTCCTTCAGCTAGCATGTTGGGAACACAAAGTTTCTTTTCAGTTGCAAACTCCATTCCATACATATATATGGGGAGGTACAAGCTCCAACTCGGTTTTACAGTGAAAACTGCAGGAACTTCAAACCGGCACTAGGAAACAGACTGAGAAAGCTGAGAAAAAGTGTCTCCTGCAACCCGTTCCCTTGGTGCTAGATGAACGAACGTCTCTCCACTTGCTCAGTTCTGAGAGTTATGTGTGTGTGAAAGCCGTCCTTCAGCTAGCTTGTTGGGAACACAAAGTTTCTTTTCAGTTGAAAACTCCATTCCATACATATATATGGGGAGGAACAAGCTCCAACTCGGTTTTACAGTGAAAACTGCAGGAACTTCATACCGGCACTAGGAAACAGACTGAGAAAGGAGAGGAAAAGTGTCTCCTGCAACCCGTTCCCTTGGTGCTAGATGAACGAACGTCTCTCCACTTGCTCAGTTCTGAGAGATAAGTGTGTGTGAAAGCCGTCCTTCAGCTAGCTTGTTGGGAACACAAAGTTTCTTTTCAGTTGCAAACTCCATTCCATACATATATATGCGGAGGTACAAGCTCCAACTCGGTTTTACAGTGATAACTGCAGGAACTTCAAACCGGCACTAGGAAACAGACTGAGAAAGCAGAGAAAAAGTGTCTCCTGCAACCCGTTCCCTTGGTGCTAGATGAACGAACGTCTCTCCACTTGCTCAGTTCTGAGAGATAAGTGTGTGTGAAAGCCGTCCTTCACATAGCTTGTTGGGACACAAAGTTTCTTTTCAGTTGCAAACTCCATTCCATACATATATATGGGGAGGTACAAGCTCCAACTCGGTTTTACAGTGAAAACTGCAGGAACTTCAAACCGGCACTAGGAAACAGACTGAGAAAGCTGAGAAAAAGTGTCTCCTGCAACCCGTTCCCTTGGTGCTAGATGAACGAACGTCTCTCCACTTGCTCAGTTCTGAGAGATAAGTGTGTGTGAAAGCGATCCTTCAGCTAGCTTGTTGGGAACACAAAGTTTCTTTTCAGTTGCAAACTCCATTCCATACATATATATGGGGAGGTACAAGCTCCAACTCGGTTTTACAGTGAAAACTGCAGGAACTTCAAACCGGCACTAGGAAACAGACTGAGAAAGCTGAGAAAAAGTGTCTCCTGCAACCCGTTCCCTTGGTGCTAGATGAACGAACGTCTCTCCACTTGCTCAGTTCTGAGAGATAAGTGTGTGTGAAAGCCGTCCTTCAGCTAGCTTGTTGGGACACAAAGTTTCTTTTCAGTTGCAAACTCCATTCCATACATATATATGGGGAGGTACAAGCTCCAACTCGGTTTTACAGTGAAAACTGCAGGAACTTCAAACCGGCACTAGGAAACAGACTGAGAAAGCAGAGAAAAAGTGTCTCCTGCAACCCGTTCCCTTGGTGCTAGATGAACGAACGTCTCTCCACTTGCTCAGTTCTGAGAGATAAGTGTGTGTGAAAGCCGTCCTTCACCTAGCTTGTTGGGAACACAAAGTTTCTTTTCAGTTGCAAACTCCATTCCATACATATATATGGGGAGGTACAAGCTCCAACACGGTTTTACAGTGAAAATTGCAGGAACTTCAACCAGGCACTAGGAAACAGACTGAGAAAGCACAGAAAAAATGTCTCCTGCAACCCGTTCCCTTGGTGCTAGATGAACGAACGTCTCTCCACTTGCTCAGTTCTGAGAGATAAGTGTGTGTGAAAGCCGTCCTTCACCTAGCTTGTTGGGACACAAAGTTTCTTTTCAGTTGCAAACTCCATTCCATACATATATATGGGGAGGTACAAGCTCCAACTCGGTTTTCCAGTGAAAACTGCAGGAACTTCAAACCGGCACTAGGAAACAGACTGAGAAAGCTGAGAAAAAGTGTCTCCTGCAACCCGTTCCCTTGGTGCTAGATGAACGAATGTCTCTCCACTTGCTCAGTTCTGAGAGATAAGTGTGTGTGAAAGCCGTCCTTCACCTAGCTTGTTGGGAACACAAAGTTTCTTTTCAGTTGCAAACTCCATTCCATACATATATATGGGGAGGTACAAGCTCCAACACGGTTTTACAGTGAAAATTGCAGGAACATCAAACCGGCACTAGGAAACAGACTGAGAAAGCAGAGAAAAAATGTCTCCTGCAACCCGTTCCCTTGGTGCTAGATGAACGAACGTCTCTCCACTTGCTCAGTTCTGAGAGATAAGTGTGTGTGAAAGCCGTCCTTCACCTAGCTTGTTGGGACACAAAGTTTCTTTTCAGTTGCAAACTCCATTCCATACATATATATGGGGAGGTACAAGCTCCAACTCGGTTTTCCAGTGAAAACTGCAGGAACTTCAAACTGGCACTAGGAAACAGACTGAGAAACCTGAGAAAAATTGTCTCCTGCAACCCGTTCCCTTGGTGCTAGATGAACGAACGTCTCTCCACTTGCTCAGTTCTGAGAGATAAGTGTGTGTGAAAGCCGTCCTTCAGCTAGCTTGTTGGGACACAAAGTTTCTTTTCAGTTGCAAACTCCATTCCATACATATATATGGGGAGGTACAAGCTCCAACTCGGTTTTACAGTGAAAACTGCAGGAACTTCAAACCGGCACTAGGAAACAGACTGAGAAAGCAGAGAAAAAGTGTCTCCTGCAACCCGTTCCCTTGGTGCTAGATGAACGAACGTCTCTCCACTTGCTCAGTTCTGAGAGATAAGTGTGTGTGAAAGCCGTCCTTCACCTAGCTTGTTGGGAACACAAAGTTTCTTTTCAGTTGCAAACTCCATTCCATACATATATATGGGGAGGTACAAGCTCCAACACGGTTTTACAGTGAAAATTGCAGGAACTTCAACCAGGCACTAGGAAACAGACTGAGAAAGCACAGAAAAAATGTCTCCTGCAACCCGTTCCCTTGGTGCTAGATGAACGAACGTCTCTCCACTTGCTCAGTTCTGAGAGATAAGTGTGTGTGAAAGCCGTCCTTCACCTAGCTTGTTGGGACACAAAGTTTCTTTTCAGTTGCAAACTCCATTCCATACATATATATGGGGAGGTACAAGCTCCAACTCGGTTTTCCAGTGAAAACTGCAGGAACTTCAAACCGGCACTAGGAAACAGACTGAGAAAGCTGAGAAAAAGTGTCTCCTGCAACCCGTTCCCTTGGTGCTAGATGAACGAATGTCTCTCCACTTGCTCAGTTCTGAGAGATAAGTGTGTGTGAAAGCCGTCCTTCACCTAGCTTGTTGGGAACACAAAGTTTCTTTTCAGTTGCAAACTCCATTCCATACATATATATGGGGAGGTACAAGCTCCAACACGGTTTTACAGTGAAAATTGCAGGAACATCAAACCGGCACTAGGAAACAGACTGAGAAAGCAGAGAAAAAATGTCTCCTGCAACCCGTTCCCTTGGTGCTAGATGAACGAACGTCTCTCCACTTGCTCAGTTCTGAGAGATAAGTGTGTGTGAAAGCCGTCCTTCACCTAGCTTGTTGGGACACAAAGTTTCTTTTCAGTTGCAAACTCCATTCCATACATATATATGGGGAGGTACAAGCTCCAACTCGGTTTTCCAGTGAAAACTGCAGGAACTTCAAACTGGCACTAGGAAACAGACTGAGAAACCTGAGAAAAATTGTCTCCTGCAACCCGTTCCCTTGGTGCTAGATGAACGAACGTCTCTCCACTTGCTCAGTTCTGAGAGATAATTGTGTGTGAAAGCCGTACTTCACCAAGCTTGTTGGGAACAAAAAGTTTCTTTTCAGTTGCAAACTCCATTCCATACATTTATATGGGGAGGTACAAGCTCCAACTCGGTTTTACAGTGAAAACTGCAGGAACTTCAAACCGGCACTAGGAAACAGACTGAGAAAGCTGAGAAAAATTGTCTCCTGCAACCCGTTCCCTTGGTGCTAGATGAACGAATGTCTCTCCACTTGCTCAGTTCTGAGAGATAAGTGTGTGTGAAAGCCGTCCTTCACCAAGCTTGTTGGGAACAAAAAGTTTCTTTTCAGTTGCAAACTCCATTCCATACATATATATGGGGAGGTACAAGCTCCAACTCGGTTTTACAGTGAAAACTGCAGGAACTTCAAACCGGCACTAGGAAACAGACTGAGAAAGCAGAGAAAAAGTGTCTCCTGCAACCCGTTCCCTTGGTGCTAGATGAACGAACGTCTCTCCACTTGCTCAGTTCTGAGAGATAAGTGTGTGTGAAAGCCGTCCTTCACATAGCTTGTTGGGAACACAAAGTTTCTTTTCAGTTGAAAACTCCATTCCATACATATATATGGGGAGGTACAAGCTCCAACTCGGTTTTACAGTGAAAACTGCAGGAACTTCAAACCGGCACTAGGAAACACACTGAGAAAGCAGAGAAAAAGTGTCTCCTGCAACACGTTCCCTTGGTGCTAGATGAACGAACGTCTCTCCACTTGCTCAGTTCTAGGAGATAAGTGTGTGTGAAAGCCGTCCTTCAGCTAGCTTGTTGGGAACACAAAGTTTCTTTTCAGTTGAAAACTCCATTCCATACATATATATGGGGAGGTACAAGCTCCAACTCGGTTTTACAGTGAAAACTGCAGGAACTTCATACCGGCACTAGGAAACAGACTGAGAAAGGAGAGGAAAAGTGTCTCCTGCAACCCGTTCCCTTGGTGCTAGATGAACGAACGTCTCTCCACTTGCTCAGTTCTGAGAGATAAGTGTGTGTGAAAGCCGTCCTTCAGCTATCTTGTTGGGAACACAAAGTTTCTTTTCAGTTGCAAACTCCATTCCATACATATATATGCGGAGGTACAAGCTCCAACTCGGTTTTACAGTGATAACTGCAGGAACTTCAAACCGGCACTAGGAAACAGACTGAGAAAGCAGAGAAAAAGTGTCTCCTGCAACCCGTTCCCTTGGTGCTAGATGAACGAACGTCTCTCCACTTGCTCAGTTCTGAGAGATAAGTGTGTGTGAAAGCCGTCCTTCACATAGCTTGTTGGGACACAAAGTTTCTTTTCAGTTGCAAACTCCATTCCATACATATATATGGGGAGGTACAAGCTCCAACTCGGTTTTACAGTGAAAACTGCAGGAACTTCAAACCGGCACTAGGAAACAGACTGAGAAAGCAGAGAAAAAATGTCTCCTGCAACCCGTTCCCTTGGTGCTAGATGAACGAACGTCTCTCCACTTGCTCAGTTCTGAGAGATAAGTGTGTGTGAAAGCCGTCCTTCACCTAGCTTGTTGGGACACAAAGTTTCTTTTCAGTTGCAAACTCCATTCCATACATATATATGGGGAGGTACAAGCTCCAACTCGGTTTTCCAGTGAAAACTGCAGGAACTTCAAACTGGCACTAGGAAACAGACTGAGAAACCTGAGAAAAATTGTCTCCTGCAACCCGTTCCCTTGGTGCTAGATGAACGAACGTCTCTCCACTTGCTCAGTTCTGAGAGATAATTGTGTGTGAAAGCCGTACTTCACCAAGCTTGTTGGGAACAAAAAGTTTCTTTTCAGTTGCAAACTCCATTCCATACATTTATATGGGGAGGTACAAGCTCCAACTCGGTTTTACAGTGAAAACTGCAGGAACTTCAAACCGGCACTAGGAAACAGACTGAGAAAGCTGAGAAAAATTGTCTCCTGCAACCCGTTCCCTTGGTGCTAGATGAACGAATGTCTCTCCACTTGCTCAGTTCTGAGAGATAAGTGTGTGTGAAAGCCGTCCTTCACCAAGCTTGTTGGGAACAAAAAGTTTCTTTTCAGTTGCAAACTCCATTCCATACATATATATGGGGAGGTACAAGCTCCAACTCGGTTTTACAGTGAAAACTGCAGGAACTTCAAACCGGCACTAGGAAACAGACTGAGAAAGCAGAGAAAAAGTGTCTCCTGCAACCCGTTCCCTTGGTGCTAGATGAACGAACGTCTCTCCACTTGCTCAGTTCTGAGAGATAAGTGTGTGTGAAAGCCGTCCTTCACATAGCTTGTTGGGAACACAAAGTTTCTTTTCAGTTGAAAACTCCATTCCATACATATATATGGGGAGGTACAAGCTCCAACTCGGTTTTACAGTGAAAACTGCAGGAACTTCAAACCGGCACTAGGAAACACACTGAGAAAGCAGAGAAAAAGTGTCTCCTGCAACACGTTCCCTTGGTGCTAGATGAACGAACGTCTCTCCACTTGCTCAGTTCTAGGAGATAAGTGTGTGTGAAAGCCGTCCTTCAGCTAGCTTGTTGGGAACACAAAGTTTCTTTTCAGTTGAAAACTCCATTCCATACATATATATGGGGAGGTACAAGCTCCAACTCGGTTTTACAGTGAAAACTGCAGGAACTTCATACCGGCACTAGGAAACAGACTGAGAAAGGAGAGGAAAAGTGTCTCCTGCAACCCGTTCCCTTGGTGCTAGATGAACGAACGTCTCTCCACTTGCTCAGTTCTGAGAGATAAGTGTGTGTGAAAGCCGTCCTTCAGCTATCTTGTTGGGAACACAAAGTTTCTTTTCAGTTGCAAACTCCATTCCATACATATATATGCGGAGGTACAAGCTCCAACTCGGTTTTACAGTGATAACTGCAGGAACTTCAAACCGGCACTAGGAAACAGACTGAGAAAGCAGAGAAAAAGTGTCTCCTGCAACCCGTTCCCTTGGTGCTAGATGAACGAACGTCTCTCCACTTGCTCAGTTCTGAGAGATAAGTGTGTGTGAAAGCCGTCCTTCACATAGCTTGTTGGGACACAAAGTTTCTTTTCAGTTGCAAACTCCATTCCATACATATATATGGGGAGGTACAAGCTCCAACTCGGTTTTACAGTGAAAACTGCAGGAACTTCAAACCGGCACTAGGAAACAGACTGAGAAAGCTGAGAAAAAGTGTCTCCTGCAACCCGTTCCCTTGGTGCTAGATGAACGAACGTCTCTCCACTTGCTCAGTTCTGAGAGATAAGTGTGTGTGAAAGCCATCCTTCAGCTAGCTTGTTGGGAACACAAAGTTTCTTTTCAGTTGCAAACTCCATTCCAACATATATATGGGGAGATACAAGCTCCAACTCGGTTTTACAGTGAAAACTGCAGGAACTTCAAACCGGCACTAGGAAACAGACTGAGAAAGCTGAGAAAAAGTGTCTCCTGCAACCCGTTCCCTTGGTGCTAGATGAACGAACGTCTCTCCACTTGCTCAGTTCTGAGAGATAAGTGTGTGTGAAAGCCGTCCTTCAGCTAGCTTGTTGGGACACAAAGTTTCTTTTCAGTTGCAAACTCCATTCCATACATATATATGGGGAGGTACAAGCTCCAACTCGGTTTTACAGTGAAAACTGCAGGAACTTCAAACCGGCACTAGGAAACAGACTGAGAAAGCAGAGAAAAAGTGTCTCCTGCAACCCGTTCCCTTGGTGCTAGATGAACGAACGTCTCTCCACTTGCTCAGTTCTGAGAGATAAGTGTGTGTGAAAGCCGTCCTTCACCTAGCTTGTTGGGAACACAAAGTTTCTTTTCAGTTGCAAACTCCATTCCATACATATATATGGGGAGGTACAAGCTCCAACACGGTTTTACAGTGAAAATTGCAGGAACTTCAACCCGGCACTAGGAAACAGACTGAGAAAGCACAGAAAAAATGTCTCCTGCAACCCGTTCCCTTGGTGCTAGATGAACGAACGTCTCTCCACTTGCTCAGTTCTGAGAGATAAGTGTGTGTGAAAGCCGTCCTTCACCTAGCTTGTTGGGACACAAAGTTTCTTTTCAGTTGCAAACTCCATTCCATACATATATATGGGGAGGTACAAGCTCCAACACGGTTTTACAGTGAAAATTGCAGGAACTTCAAACCGGCACTAGGAAACAGACTGAGAAAGCAGAGAAAAAATGTCTCCTGCAACCCGTTCCCTTGGTGCTAGATGAACGAACGTCTCTCCACTTGCTCAGTTCTGAGAGATAAGTGTGTGTGAAAGCCGTCCTTCACCTAGCTTGTTGGGACACAAAGTTTCTTTTCAGTTGCAAACTCCATTCCATACATATATATGGGGAGGTACAAGCTCCAACTCGGTTTTACAGTGAAAACTGCAGGAACTTCAAACCGGCACTAGGAAACAGACTGAGAAAGCTGAGAAAAATTGTCTCCTGCAACCCGTTCCCTTGGTGCTAGATGAACGAACGTCTCTCCACTTGCTCAGTTCTGAGAGATAATTGTGTGTGAAAGCCGTACTTCACCAAGCTTGTTGGGAACAAAAAGTTTCTTTTCAGTTGCAAACTCCATTCCATACATATATATGGGGAGGTACAATCTCCAACTCGGTATTACAGTGAAAACGGCAGGAACTTCAAACCGGCACTAGGAAACAGACTGAGAAAGCTGAGAAAAAGTGTCTCCTGCAACCCGTTCCCTTGGTGCTAGATGAACGAACGTCTCTCCACTTGCTCAGTTCTGAGAGATAAGTGTGTGTGAAAGCCGTCCTTCACCTAGCTTGTTGGGACACAAAGTTTCTTTTCAGTTGCAAACTCCATTCCATACATATATATGGGGAGGTACAAGCTCCAACTCGGTTTTACAGTGAAAACGGCAGGAACTTCAAACCGGCACTAGGAAACAGACTGAGAAAGCTGAGAAAAAGTGTCTCCTGCAACCCGTTCCCTTGGTGCTAGATGAACGAACGTCTCTCCACTTGCTCAGTTCTGAGAGATAAGTGTGTGTGAAAGCCGTCCTTCACCTAGCTTGTTGGGACACAAAGTTTCTTTTCAGTTGCAAACTCCATTCCATACATATATATGGGGAGGAACAAGCTCCAACTCGGTTTTACAGTGAAAACTGCAGGAACTTCAAACCGGCACTAGGAAACAGACTGAGAAAGCAGAGAAAAAGTGTCTCCTGCAAACCGTTCCCTTGGTGCTAGATGAACGAACGTCTCTCCACTTGCTCAGTTCTGAGAGATAAGTGTGTGTGAAAGCCGTCCTTCACCTAGCTTGTTGGGACACAATGTTTCTTTCCAGTTGCAAACTCCATTCCATACATATATATGGGGAGGTACAAGCTCCAACTCGGTTTTACAGTGAAAACTGCAGGAACTTCAAACCGGCACTAGGAAACAGACTGAGAAAGCTGAGAAAAACTGTCTCCTGCAACCCGTTCCCTTGGTGCTAGATGAACGAACGTCTCTCCACTTGCTCATTTCTGAGAGATAATTGTGTGTGAAAGCCGTACTTCACCAAGCTTGTTGGGAACAAAAAGTTTCTTTTCAGTTGCAAACTCCATTCCATACATATATATGGGGAGGTACAATCTCCAACTCGGTATTACAGTGAAAACGGCAGGAACTTCAAACCGGCACTAGGAAACAGACTGAGAAAGCTGAGAAAAAGTGTCTCCTGCAACCCGTTCCCTTGGTGCTAGATGAACGAACGTCTCTCCACTTGCTCAGTTCTGAGAGATAAGTGTGTGTGAAAGCCGTCCTTCACCTAGCTTGTTGGGACACAAAGTTTCTTTTCAGTTGCAAACTCCATTCCATACATATATATGGGGAGGTACAAGCTCCAACTCGGTTTTACAGTGAAAACTGCAGGAACTTCAAACCGGCACTAGGAAACAGACTGAGAAAGCAGAGAAAAAGTGTCTCCTGCAACCCGTTCCCTTGGTGCTAGATGAACGAACGTCTCTCCACTTGCTCAGTTCTGAGAGATAAGTGTGTGTGAAAGCCGTCCTTCAGCTAGCTTGTTGGGAACACAAAGTTTCTTTTCAGTTGCAAACTCCATTCCATACATATATATGCGGAGGTACAAGCTCCAACTCGGTTTTACAGTGAAAACTGCAGGAACTTCAAACCGGCACTAGGAAACAGACTGAGAAAGCTGAGAAAAAGTGTCTCCTGCAACCCGTTCCCTTGGTGCTAGATGAACGAACGTCTCTCCACTTGCTCAGTTCTGAGAGATAAGTGTGTGTGAAAGCCGTCCTTCACCTAGCTTGTTGGGACACAAAGTTTCTTTTCAGTTGCAAACTCCATTCCATACATATATATGGGGAGGTACAAGCTCCAACTCGGTTTTACAGTGAAAACTGCAGGAACTTCAAACCGGCACTAGGAAACAGACTGAGAAAGGAGAGGAAAAGTGTCTCCTGCAACCCGTTCCCTTGGTGCTAGATGAACGAACGTCTCTCCACTTGCTCAGTTCTGAGAGATAAGTGTGTGTGAAAGCCGTCCTTCAGCTAGCTTGTTGGGAACACAAAGTTTCTTTTCAGTTGCAAACTCCATTCCATACATATATATGCGGAGGTACAAGCTCCAACTCGGTTTTACAGTGAAAACTGCAGGAACTTCAAACCGGCACTAGGAAACAGACTGAGAAAGCAGAGAAAAAGTGTCTCCTGCAACCCGTTCCCTTGGTGCTAGATGAACGAACGTCTCTCCACTTGCTCAGTTCTGAGAGATAAGTGTGTGTGAAAGCCGTCCTTCACCTAGCTTGTTGGGACACAAAGTTTCTTTTCAGTTGCAAACTCCATTCCATACATATATATGGGGAGGTACAAGCTCCAACTCGGTTTTACAGTGAAAACTGCAGGAACTTCAAACCGGCACTAGGAAACAGACTGAGAAAGCTGAGAAAATGTGTCTCCTGCAACCCGTTCCCTTGATGCTAGATGAACGAACGTCTCTCCACTTGCTCAGTTCTGAGAGATAAGTGTGTGTTAAAGCCATCCTTCAGCTAGCTTGTTGGGAACACAAAGTTTCTTTTCAGTTGCAAACTCCATTCCATACATATATATGGGGAGGTACAAGCTCCAACTCGGTTTTACAGTGAAAACTGCAGGAACTTCAAACCGGCACTAGGAAACAGACTGAGAAAGCTGAGAAAAAGTGTCTCCTGCAACCCGTTCCCTTGGTGCTAGATGAACGAACGTCTCTCCACTTGCTCAGTTCTGAGAGATAAGTGTGTGTGAAAGCCGTCCTTCAGCTAGCTTGTTGGGAACAGAAAGTTTCTTTTCAGTTGCAAACTCCATTCCATACATATATATGCGGAGGTACAAGCTCCAACTCGGTTTTACAGTGAAAACTGCAGGAACTTCAAACCGGCACTAGGAAACAGACTGAGAAAGCAGAGAAAAAGTGTCTCCTGCAACCCGTTCCCTTGGTGCTAGATGAACGAACGTCTCTCCACTTGCTCAGTTCTGAGAGATAAGTGTGTGTGAAAGCCGTCCTTCACATAGCTTGTTGGGACACAAAGTTTCTTTTCAGTTGCAAACTCCATTCCATACATATATATGGGGAGGTACAAGCTCCAACTCGGTTTTACAGTGAAAACTGCAGGAACTTCAAACCGGCACTAGGAAACAGACTGAGAAAGCTGAGAAAAAGTGTCTCCTGCAACCCGTTCCCTTGGTGCTAGATGAACGAACGTCTCTCCACTTGCTCAGTTCTGAGAGATAAGTGTGTGTGAAAGCCATCCTTCAGCTAGCTTGTTGGGAACACAAAGTTTCTTTTCAGTTGCAAACTCCATTCCATACATATATATGGGTAGGTACAAGCTCCAACTCGGTTTTACAGTGAAAACTGCAGGAACTTCAAACCGGCACTAGGAAACAGACTGAGAAAGCTGAGAAAAAGTGTCTCCTGCAACCCGTTCCCTTGGTGCTAGATGAACGAACGTCTCTCCACTTGCTCAGTTCTGAGAGATAAGTGTGTGTGAAAGCCGTCCTTCAGCTAGCTTGTTGGGAACACAAAGTTTCTTTTCAGTTGCAAACTCCATTCCATACATATATATGCGGAGGTACAAGCTCCAACTCGGTTTTACAGTGAAAACTGCAGGAACTTCAAACCGGCACTAGGAAACAGACTGAGAAAGCTGAGAAAAATTGTCTCCTGCAACCCGTTCCCTTGGTGCTAGATGAACGAACGTCTCTCCACTTGCTCAGTTCTGAGAGATAATTGTGTGTGAAAGCCGTACTTCACCAAGCTTGTTGGGAACAAAAAGTTTCTTTTCAGTTGCAAACTCCATTCCATACATTTATATGGGGAGGTACAAGCTCCAACTCGGTTTTACAGTGAAAACTGCAGGAACTTCCAACCGGCACTAGGAAACAGACTGAGAAAGCTGAGAAAAATTGTCTCCTGCAACCCGTTCCCTTGGTGCTAGATGAACGAATGTCTCTCCACTTGCTCAGTTCTGAGAGATAAGTGTGTGTGAAAGCCGTCCTTCACCAAGCTTGTTGGGAACAAAAAGTTTCTTTTCAGTTGCAAACTCCATTCCATACATATATATGGGGAGGTACAAGCTCCAACTCGGTTTTACAGTGAAAACTGCAGGAACTTCAAACCGGCACTAGGAAACAGACTGAGAAAGCAGAGAAAAAGTGTCTCCTGCAACCCGTTCCCTTGGTGCTAGATGAACGAACGTCTCTCCACTTGCTCAGTTCTGAGAGATAAGTGTGTGTGAAAGCCGTCCTTCACATAGCTTGTTGGGACACAAAGTTTCTTTTCAGTTGCAAACTCCATTCCATACATATATATGGGGAGGTACAAGCTCCAACTCGGTTTTACAGTGAAAACTGCAGGAACTTCAAACCGGCACTAGGAAACAGACTGAGAAAGCTGAGAAAAAGTGTCTCCTGCAACCCGTTCCCTTGGTGCTAGATGAACGAACGTCTCTCCACTTGCTCAGTTCTGAGAGATAAGTGTGTGTGAAAGCCATCCTTCAGCTAGCTTGTTGGGAACACAAAGTTTCTTTTCAGTTGCAAACTCCATTCCATACATATATATGGGGAGGTACAAGCTCCAACTCGGTTTTACAGTGAAAACTGCAGGAACTTCAAACCGGCACTAGGAAACAGACTGAGAAAGCTGAGAAAAAGTGTCTCCTGCAACCCGTTCCCTTGGTGCTAGATGAACGAACGTCTCTCCACTTGCTCAGTTCTGAGAGATAAGTGTGTGTGAAAGCCGTCCTTCAGCTAGCGTGTTGGGACACAAAGTTTCTTTTCAGTTGCAAACTCCATTCCATACATATATATGGGGAGGTACAAGCTCCAACTCGGTTTTACAGTGAAAACTGCAGGAACTTCAAACCGGCACTAGGAAACAGACTGAGAAAGCAGAGAAAAAGTGTCTCCTGCAACCCGTTCCCTTGGTGCTAGATGAACGAACGTCTCTCCACTTGCTCAGTTCTGAGAGATAAGTGTGTGTGAAAGCCGTCCTTCACCTAGCTTGTTGGGAACACAAAGTTTCTTTTCAGTTGCAAACTCCATTCCATACATATATATGGGGAGGTACAAGCTCCAACACGGTTTTACAGTGAAAATTGCAGGAACTTCAACCCGGCACTAGGAAACAGACTGAGAAAGCACAGAAAAAATGTCTCCTGCAACCCGTTCCCTTGGTGCTAGATGAACGAACGTCTCTCCACTTGCTCAGTTCTGAGAGATAAGTGTGTGTGAAAGCCGTCCTTCACCTAGCTTGTTGGGACACAAAGTTTCTTTTCAGTTGCAAACTCCATTCCATACATATATATGGGGAGGTACAAGCTCCAACTCGGTTTTCCAGTGAAAACTGCAGGAACTTCAAACCGGCACTAGGAAACAGACTGAGAAAGCTGAGAAAAAGTGTCTCCTGCAACCCGTTCCCTTGGTGCTAGATGAACGAATGTCTCTCCACTTGCTCAGTTCTGAGAGATAAGTGTGTGTGAAAGCCATCCTTCACCTAGCTTGTTGGGAACACAAAGTTTCTTTTCAGTTGCAAACTCCATTCCATACATATATATGGGGAGGTACAAGCTCCAACACGGTTTTACAGTGAAAATTGCAGGAACTTCAAACCGGCACTAGGAAACAGACTGAGAAAGCAGAGAAAAAATGTCTCCTGCAACCCGTTCCCTTGGTGCTAGATGAACGAACGTCTCTCCACTTGCTCAGTTCTGAGAGATAAGTGTGTGTGAAAGCCGTCCTTCACCTAGCTTGTTGGGACACAAAGTTTCTTTTCAGTTGCAAACTCCATTCCATACATATATATGGGGAGGTACAAGCTCCAACTCGGTTTTACAGTGAAAACTGCAGGAACTTCAAACCGGCACTAGGAAACAGACTGAGAAAGCTGAGAAAAATTGTCTCCTGCAACCCGTTCCCTTGGTGCTAGATGAACGAACGTCTCTCCACTTGCTCAGTTCTGAGAGATAATTGTGTGTGAAAGCCGTACTTCAGCTAGCTTGTTGGGAACACAAAGTTTCTTTTCAGTTGCAAACTCCATTCCATACATATATATGGGGAGGTACAAGCTCCAACTCGTTTTTACAGTGAAAACTGCAGGAACTTCAAACCGGCACTAGGAAACAGACTGAGAAAGCTGAGAAAAATTGTCTCCTGCAACCCGTTCCCTTGGTGCTAGATGAACGAATGTCTCTCCACTTGCTCAGTTCTGAGAGATAAGTGTGTGTGAAAGCCGTCCTTCACCAAGCTTGTTGGGAACAAAAAGTTTCTTTTCAGTTGCAAACTCCATTCCATACATATATATGGGGAGGTACAAGCTCCAACTCGGTTTTACAGTGAAAACTGCAGGAACTTCAAACCGGCACTAGGAAACAGACTGAGAAAGCAGAGAAAAAGTGTCTCCTGCAACCCGTTCCCTTGGTGCTAGATGAACGAACGTCTCTCCACTTGCTCAGTTCTGAGAGATAAGTGTGTGTGAAAGCCGTCCTTCACCTAGCTTGTTGGGACACAAAGTTTCTTTTCAGTTGCAAACTCCATTCCATACATATATATGGGGAGGTACAAGCTCCAACTCGGTTTTACAGTGAAAACTGCAGGAACTTCAAACCGGCACTAGGAAACAGACTGAGAAAGCAGAGAAAAAGTGTCTCCTGCAAACCGTTCCCTTGGTGCTAGATGAACGAACGTCTCTCCACTTGCTCAGTTCTGAGAGATAAGTGTGTGTGAAAGCCGTCCTTCACCTAGCTTGTTGGGACACAAAGTTTCTTTCCAGTTGCAAACTCCATTCCATACATATATATGGGGAGGTACAAGCTCCAACTCGGTTTTACAGTGAAAACTGCAGGAACTTCAAACCGGCACTAGGAAACAGACTGAGAAAGCTGAGAAAAACTGTCTCCTGCAACCCGTTCCCTTGGTGCTAGATGAACGAACGTCTCTCCACTTGCTCATTTCTGAGAGATAATTGTGTGTGAAAGCCGTACTTCACCAAGCTTGTTGGGAACAAAAAGTTTCTTTTCAGTTGCAAACTCCATTCCATACATATATATGGGGAGGTACAATCTCCAACTTTGTTTTACAGTGAAAACTGCAGGAACTTCAAACCGGCACTAGGAAACAGACTGAGAAAGCTGAGAAAAAGTGTCTCCTGCAACCCGTTCCCTTGGTGCTAGATGAACGAACGTCTCTCCACTTGCTCAGTTCTGAGAGATAAGTGTGTGTGAAAGCCGTCCTTCACCTAGCTTGTTGGGACACAAAGTTTCTTTTCAGTTGCAAACTCCATTCCATACATATATATGGGGAGGTACAAGCTCCAACTCGGTTTTACAGTGAAAACTGCAGGAACTTCAAACCGGCACTAGGAAACAGACTGAGAAAGCAGAGAAAAAGTGTCTCCTGAAACCCGTTCCCTTGGTGCTAGATGAACGAACGTCTCTCCACTTGCTCAGTTCTGAGAGATAAGTGTGTGTGAAAGCCGTCCTTCAGCTAGCTTGTTGGGAACACAAAGTTTCTTTTCAGTTGCAAACTCCATTCCATACATATATATGCGGAGGTACAAGCTCCAACTCGGTTTTACAGTGAAAACTGCAGGAACTTGAAACCGGCACTAGGAAACAGACTGAGAAAGCTGAGAAAAAGTGTCTCCTGCAACCCGTTCCCTTGGTGCTAGATGAACGAACGTCTCTCCACTTGCTCAGTTCTGAGAGATAATTGTGTGTGAAAGCCGTCCTTCACCTAGCTTGTTGGGACACAAAGTTTCTTTTCAGTTGCAAACTCCATTCCATACATATATATGGGGAGGTACAAGCTCCAACTCGGTTTTACAGTGAAAACTGCAGGAACTTCAAACCGGCACTAGGAAACAGACTGAGAAAGGAGAGGAAAAGTGTCTCCTGCAACCCGTTCCCTTGGTGCTAGATGAACGAACGTCTCTCCACTTGCTCAGTTCTGAGAGATAAGTGTGTGTGAAAGCCGTCCTTCAGCTAGCTTGTTGGGAACACAAAGTTTCTTTTCAGTTGCAAACTCCATTCCATACATATATATGCGGAGGTACAAGCTCCAACTCGGTTTTACAGTGAAAACTGCAGGAACTTCAAACCGGCACTAGGAAACAGACTGAGAAAGCAGAGAAAAAGTGTCTCCTGCAACCCGTTCCCTTGGTGCTAGATGAACGAACGTCTCTCCACTTGCTCAGTTCTGAGAGATAAGTGTGTGTGAAAGCCGTCCTTCACATAGCTTGTTGGGACACAAAGTTTCTTTTCAGTTGCAAACTCCATTCCATACATATATATGGGGAGGTACAAGCTCCAACTCGGTTTTACAGTGAAAACTGCAGGAACTTCAAACCGGCACTAGGAAACAGACTGAGAAAGCTGAGAAAAAGTGTCTCCTGCAACCCGTTCCCTTGATGCTAGATGAACGAACGTCTCTCCACTTGCTCAGTTCTGAGAGATAAGTGTGTGTGAAAGCCATCCTTCAGCTAGCTTGTTGGGAACACAAAGTTTCTTTTCAGTTGCAAACTCCATTCCATACATATATATGGGGAGGTACAAGCTCCAACTCGGTTTTACAGTGAAAACTGCAGGAACTTCAAACCGGCACTAGGAAACAGACTGAGAAAGCTGAGAAAAAGTGTCTCCTGCAACCCGTTCCCTTGGTGCTAGATGAACGAACGTCTCTCCACTTGCTCAGTTCTGAGAGATAAGTGTGTGTGAAAGCCGTCCTTCAGCTAGCTTGTTGGGAACACAAAGTTTCTTTTCAGTTGCAAACTCCATTCCATACATATATATGCGGAGGTACAAGCTCCAACTCGGTTTTACAGTGAAAACTGCAGGAACTTCAAACCGGCACTAGGAAACAGACTGAGAAAGCAGAGAAAAAGTGTCTCCTGCAACCCGTTCCCTTGGTGCTAGATGAACGAACGTCTCTCCACTTGCTCAGTTCTGAGAGATAAGTGTGTGTGAAAGCCGTCCTTCAGCTAGCTTGTTGGGAACACAAAGTTTCTTTTCAGTTGCAAACTCCATTCCATACATATATATGGGGAGGTACAAGCTCCAACTCGGTTTTACAGTGAAAACTGCAGGAACTTCAAACCGGCACTAGGAAACAGACTGAGAAAGCAGAGAAAAAGTGTCTCCTGCAACCCGTTCCCTTGGTGCTAGATGAACGAACGTCTCTCCACTTGCTCAGTTCTGAGAGATAAGTGTGTGTGAAAGCCGTCCTTCAGCTAGCTTGTTGGGAACACAAAGTTTCTTTTCAGTTGCAAACTCCATTCCATACATATATATGGGGAGGTACAAGCTCCAACTCGGTTTTACAGTGAAAACTGCAGGAACTTCAAACCGGCACTAGGAAACAGACTGAGAAAGCAGAGAAAAAGTGTCTCCTGCAACCCGTTCCCTTGGTGCTAGATGAACGAACGTCTCTCCACTTGCTCAGTTCTGAGAGATAAGTGTGTGTGAAAGCCGTCCTTCAGCTAGCTTGTTGGGAACACAAAGTTTCTTTTCAGTTGCAAACTCCATTCCATACATATATATGGGGAGGTACAAGCTCCAACTCGGTTTTACAGTGAAAACTGCAGGAACTTCAAACCGGCACTAGGAAACAGACTGAGAAAGCAGAGAAAAAGTGTCTCCTGCAACCCGTTCCCTTGGTGCTAGATGAACGAACGTCTCTCCACTTGCTCAGTTCTGAGAGATAAGTGTGTGTGAAAGCCGTCCTTCAGCTAGCTTGTTGGGAACACAAAGTTTCTTTTCAGTTGCAAACTCCATTCCATACATATATATGGGGAGGTACAAGCTCCAACTCGGTTTTACAGTGAAAACTGCAGGAACTTCAAACCGGCACTAGGAAACAGACTGAGAAAGCTGAGAAAAAGTGTCTCCTGCAACCCGTTCCCTTGGTGCTAGATGAACGAACGTCTCTCCACTTGCTCAGTTCTGAGAGATAAGTGTGTGTGAAAGCCGTCCTTCAGCTAGCTTGTTGGGAACACAAAGTTTCTTTTCAGTTGCAAACTCCATTCCATACATATATATGCGGAGGTACAAGCTCCAACTCGGTTTTACAGTGAAAACTGCAGGAACTTCAATCCGGCACTAGGAAACAGACTGAGAAAGCTGAGAAAAAGTGTCTCCTGCAACCCGTTCCCTTGGTGCTAGATGAACGAACGTCTCTCCACTTGCTCAGTTCTGAGAGATAAGTGTGTGTGAAAGCCGTCCTTCACCTAGCTTGTTGGGACACAAAGTTTCTTTTCAGTTGCAAACTCCATTCCATACATATATATGGGGAGGTACAAGCTCCAACTCGGTTTTACAGTGAAAACTGCAGGAACTTCAAACCGGCACTAGGAAACAGACTGAGAAAGGAGAGGAAAAGTGTCTCCTGCAACCCGTTCCCTTGGTGCTAGATGAACGAACGTCTCTCCACTTGCTCAGTTCTGAGAGATAAGTGTGTGTGAAAGCCGTCCTTCAGCTAGCTTGTTGGGAACACAAAGTTTCTTTTCAGTTGCAAACTCCATTCCATACATATATATGCGGAGGTACAAGCTCCAACTCGGTTTTACAGTGAAAACTGCAGGAACTTCAAACCGGCACTAGGAAACAGACTGAGAAAGCAGAGAAAAAGTGTCTCCTGCAACCCGTTCCCTTGGTGCTAGATGAACGAACGTCTCTCCACTTGCTCAGTTCTGAGAGATAAGTGTGTGTGAAAGCCGTCCTTCACATAGCTTGTTGGGACACAAAGTTTCTTTTCAGTTGCAAACTCCATTCCATACATATATATGGGGAGGTACAAGCTCCAACTCGGTTTTACAGTGAAAACTGCAGGAACTTCAAACCGGCACTAGGAAACAGACTGAGAAAGCTGAGAAAAAGTGTCTCCTGCAACCCGTTCCCTTGGTGCTAGATGAACGAACGTCTCTCCACTTGCTCAGTTCTGAGAGATAAGTGTGTGTGAAAGCCATCCTTCAGCTAGCTTGTTGGGAACACAAAGTTTCTTTTCAGTTGCAAACTCCATTCCATACATATATATGGGGAGGTACAAGCTCCAACTCGGTTTTACAGTGAAAACTGCAGGAACTTCAAACCGGCACTAGGAAACAGACTGAGAAAGCTGAGAAAAAGTGTCTCCTGCAACCCGTTCCCTTGGTGCTAGATGAACGAACGTCTCTCCACTTGCTCAGTTCTGAGAGATAAGTGTGTGTGAAAGCCGTCCTTCAGCTAGCTTGTTGGGAACACAAAGTTTCTTTTCAGTTGCAAACTCCATTCCATACATATATATGCGGAGGTACAAGCTCCAACTCGGTTTTACAGTGAAAACTGCAGGAACTTCAAACCGGCACTAGGAAACAGACTGAGAAAGCAGAGAAAAAATGTCTCCTGCAACCCGTTCCCTTGGTGCTAGATGAACGAACGTCTCTCCACTTGCTCAGTTCTGAGAGATAAGTGTGTGTGAAAGCCGTCCTTCACATAGCTTGTTGGGACACAAAGTTTCTTTTCAGTTGCAAACTCCATTCCATACATATATATGGGGAGGTACAAGCTCCAACTCGGTTTTACAGTGAAAACTGCAGGAACTTCAAACCGGCACTAGGAAACAGACTGAGAAAGCAGAGAAAAAGTGTCTCCTGCAACCCGTTCCCTTGGTGCTAGATGAACGAACGTCTCTCCACTTGCTCAGTTCTGAGAGATAAGTGTGTGTGAAAGCCGTCCTTCAGCTAGCTTGTTGGGAACACAAAGTTTCTTTTCAGTTGCAAACTCCATTCCATACATATATATGCGGAGGTACAAGCTCCAACTCGGTTTTACAGTGAAAACTGCAGGAACTTCAAACCGGCACTAGGAAACAGACTGAGAAAGCTGAGAAAAAGTGTCTCCTGCAACCCGTTCCCTTGGTGCTAGATGAACGAACGTCTCTCCACTTGCTCAGTTCTGAGAGATAAGTGTGTGTCAAAGCCGTCCTTCAGCTAGCTTGTTGGGAACACAAAGTTTCTTTTCAGTTGCAAACTCCATTCCATACATATATATGCGGAGGTACAAGCTCCAACTCGGTTTTACAGTGAAAACTGCAGGAACTTCAAACCGGCACTAGGAAACAGACTGAGAAAGCTGAGAAAAAGTGTCTCCTGCAACCCGTTCCCTTGGTGCTAGATGAACGAACGTCTCTCCACTTGCTCAGTTCTGAGAGATAAGTGTGTGTGAAAGCCGTCCTTCACCTAGCTTGTTGGGACACAAAGTTTCTTTTCAGTTGCAAACTCCATTCCATACATATATATGGGGAGGTACAAGCTCCAACTCGGTTTTACAGTGAAAACTGCAGGAACTTCAAACCGGCACTAGGAAACAGACTGAGAAAGCTGAGAAAAAGTGTCTCCTGCAACCCGTTCCCTTGGTGCTAGATGAACGAACGTCTCTCCACTTGCTCAGTTCTGAGAGATAAGTGTGTGTGAAAGCCGTCCTTCAGCTAGCTTGTTGGGAACACAAAGTTTCTTTTCAGTTGCAAACTCCATTCCATACATATATATGGGGAGGTACAAGCTCCAACTCGGTTTTACAGTGAAAACTGCAGGAACTTCAAACCGGCACTAGGAAACAGACTGAGAAAGCAGAGAAAAAGTGTCTCCTGCAACCCGTTCCCTTGGTGCTAGATGAACGAACGTCTCTCCACTTGCTCAGTTCTGAGAGATAAGTGTGTGTGAAAGCCGTCCTTCACCAAGCTTGTTGGGAACAAAAAGTTTCTTTTCAGTTGCAAACTCCATTCCATACATATATATGGGAGGTACAAGCTCCAACTCGGTTTTACAGTGAAAACTGCAGGAACTTCAAACCGGCACTAGGAAACAGACTGAGAAAGCTGAGAAAAAGTGTCTCCTGCAACCCGTTCCCTTGGTGCTAGATGAACGAACGTCTCTCCACTTGCTCAGTTCTGAGAGATAAGTGTGTGTGAAAGCCATCCTTCAGCTAGCTTGTTGGGAACACAAAGTTTCTTTTCAGTTGCAAACTCCATTCCATACATATATATGGGGAGGTACAAGCTCCAACTCGGTTTTACAGTGAAAACTGCAGGAACTTCAAACCGGCACTAGGAAACAGACTGAGAAAGCTGAGAAAAAGTGTCTCCTGCAACCCGTTCCCTTGGTGCTAGATGAACGAACGTCTCTCCACTTGCTCAGTTCTGAGAGATAAGTGTGTGTGAAAGCCGTCCTTCAGCTAGCTTGTTGGGACACAAAGTTTCTTTTCAGTTGCAAACTCCATTCCATACATATATATGGGGAGGTACAAGCTCCAACTCGGTTTTACAGTGAAAACTGCAGGAACTTCAAACCGGCACTAGGAAACAGACTGAGAAAGCAGAGAAAAAGTGTCTCCTGCAACCCGTTCCCTTGGTGCTAGATGAACGAACGTCTCTCCACTTGCTCAGTTCTGAGAGATAAGTGTGTGTGAAAGCCGTCCTTCACCTAGCTTGTTGGGAACACAAAGTTTCTTTTCAGTTGCAAACTCCATTCCATACATATATATGGGGAGGTACAAGCTCCAACACGGTTTTACAGTGAAAATTGCAGGAACTTCAAACCGGCACTAGGAAACAGACTGAGAAAGCAGAGAAAAAATGTCTCCTGCAACCCGTTCCCTTGGTGCTAGATGAACGAACGTCTCTCCACTTGCTCAGTTCTGAGAGATAAGTGTGTGTGAAAGCCGTCCTTCAGCTAGCTTGTTGGGAACACAAAGTTTCTTTTCAGTTGCAAACTCCATTCCATACATATATATGGGGAGGTACAAGCTCCAACTCGGTTTTACAGTGAAAACTGCAGGAACTTCAAACCGGCACTAGGAAACAGACTGAGAAAGCAGAGAAAAAGTGTCTCCTGCAACCCGTTCCCTTGGTGCTAGATGAACGAACGTCTCTCCACTTGCTCAGTTCTGAGAGATAAGTGTGTGTGAAAGCCGTCCTTCAGCTAGCTTGTTGGGAACACAAAGTTTCTTTTCAGTTGCAAACTCCATTCCATACATATATATGGGGAGGTACAAGCTCCAACTCGGTTTTACAGTGAAAACTGCAGGAACTTCAAACCGGCACTAGGAAACAGACTGAGAAAGCAGAGAAAAAGTGTCTCCTGCAACCCGTTCCCTTGGTGCTAGATGAACGAACGTCTCTCCACTTGCTCAGTTCTGAGAGATAAGTGTGTGTGAAAGCCGTCCTTCAGCTAGCTTGTTGGGAACACAAAGTTTCTTTTCAGTTGCAAACTCCATTCCATACATATATATGGGGAGGTACAAGCTCCAACTCGGTTTTACAGTGAAAACTGCAGGAACTTCAAACCGGCACTAGGAAACAGACTGAGAAAGCAGAGAAAAAGTGTCTCCTGCAACCCGTTCCCTTGGTGCTAGATGAACGAACGTCTCTCCACTTGCTCAGTTCTGAGAGATAAGTGTGTGTGAAAGCCGTCCTTCAGCTAGCTTGTTGGGAACACAAAGTTTCTTTTCAGTTGCAAACTCCATTCCATACATATATATGGGGAGGTACAAGCTCCAACTCGGTTTTACAGTGAAAACTGCAGGAACTTCAAACCGGCACTAGGAAACAGACTGAGAAAGCTGAGAAAAAGTGTCTCCTGCAACCCGTTCCCTTGGTGCTAGATGAACGAACGTCTCTCCACTTGCTCAGTTCTGAGAGATAAGTGTGTGTGAAAGCCGTCCTTCAGCTAGCTTGTTGGGAACACAAAGTTTCTTTTCAGTTGCAAACTCCATTCCATACATATATATGCGGAGGTACAAGCTCCAACTCGGTTTTACAGTGAAAACTGCAGGAACTTCAATCCGGCACTAGGAAACAGACTGAGAAAGCTGAGAAAAAGTGTCTCCTGCAACCCGTTCCCTTGGTGCTAGATGAACGAACGTCTCTCCACTTGCTCAGTTCTGAGAGATAAGTGTGTGTGAAAGCCGTCCTTCACCTAGCTTGTTGGGACACAAAGTTTCTTTTCAGTTGCAAACTCCATTCCATACATATATATGGGGAGGTACAAGCTCCAACTCGGTTTTACAGTGAAAACTGCAGGAACTTCAAACCGGCACTAGGAAACAGACTGAGAAAGGAGAGGAAAAGTGTCTCCTGCAACCCGTTCCCTTGGTGCTAGATGAACGAACGTCTCTCCACTTGCTCAGTTCTGAGAGATAAGTGTGTGTGAAAGCCGTCCTTCAGCTAGCTTGTTGGGAACACAAAGTTTCTTTTCAGTTGCAAACTCCATTCCATACATATATATGCGGAGGTACAAGCTCCAACTCGGTTTTACAGTGAAAACTGCAGGAACTTCAAACCGGCACTAGGAAACAGACTGAGAAAGCAGAGAAAAAGTGTCTCCTGCAACCCGTTCCCTTGGTGCTAGATGAACGAACGTCTCTCCACTTGCTCAGTTCTGAGAGATAAGTGTGTGTGAAAGCCGTCCTTCACATAGCTTGTTGGGACACAAAGTTTCTTTTCAGTTGCAAACTCCATTCCATACATATATATGGGGAGGTACAAGCTCCAACTCGGTTTTACAGTGAAAACTGCAGGAACTTCAAACCGGCACTAGGAAACAGACTGAGAAAGCTGAGAAAAAGTGTCTCCTGCAACCCGTTCCCTTGGTGCTAGATGAACGAACGTCTCTCCACTTGCTCAGTTCTGAGAGATAAGTGTGTGTGAAAGCCATCCTTCAGCTAGCTTGTTGGGAACACAAAGTTTCTTTTCAGTTGCAAACTCCATTCCATACATATATATGGGGAGGTACAAGCTCCAACTCGGTTTTACAGTGAAAACTGCAGGAACTTCAAACCGGCACTAGGAAACAGACTGAGAAAGCTGAGAAAAAGTGTCTCCTGCAACCCGTTCCCTTGGTGCTAGATGAACGAACGTCTCTCCACTTGCTCAGTTCTGAGAGATAAGTGTGTGTGAAAGCCGTCCTTCAGCTAGCTTGTTGGGAACACAAAGTTTCTTTTCAGTTGCAAACTCCATTCCATACATATATATGCGGAGGTACAAGCTCCAACTCGGTTTTACAGTGAAAACTGCAGGAACTTCAAACCGGCACTAGGAAACAGACTGAGAAAGCAGAGAAAAAATGTCTCCTGCAACCCGTTCCCTTGGTGCTAGATGAACGAACGTCTCTCCACTTGCTCAGTTCTGAGAGATAAGTGTGTGTGAAAGCCGTCCTTCACATAGCTTGTTGGGACACAAAGTTTCTTTTCAGTTGCAAACTCCATTCCATACATATATATGGGGAGGTACAAGCTCCAACTCGGTTTTACAGTGAAAACTGCAGGAACTTCAAACCGGCACTAGGAAACAGACTGAGAAAGCAGAGAAAAAGTGTCTCCTGCAACCCGTTCCCTTGGTGCTAGATGAACGAACGTCTCTCCACTTGCTCAGTTCTGAGAGATAAGTGTGTGTGAAAGCCGTCCTTCAGCTAGCTTGTTGGGAACACAAAGTTTCTTTTCAGTTGCAAACTCCATTCCATACATATATATGCGGAGGTACAAGCTCCAACTCGGTTTTACAGTGAAAACTGCAGGAACTTCAAACCGGCACTAGGAAACAGACTGAGAAAGCTGAGAAAAAGTGTCTCCTGCAACCCGTTCCCTTGGTGCTAGATGAACGAACGTCTCTCCACTTGCTCAGTTCTGAGAGATAAGTGTGTGTCAAAGCCGTCCTTCAGCTAGCTTGTTGGGAACACAAAGTTTCTTTTCAGTTGCAAACTCCATTCCATACATATATATGCGGAGGTACAAGCTCCAACTCGGTTTTACAGTGAAAACTGCAGGAACTTCAAACCGGCACTAGGAAACAGACTGAGAAAGCTGAGAAAAAGTGTCTCCTGCAACCCGTTCCCTTGGTGCTAGATGAACGAACGTCTCTCCACTTGCTCAGTTCTGAGAGATAAGTGTGTGTGAAAGCCGTCCTTCACCTAGCTTGTTGGGACACAAAGTTTCTTTTCAGTTGCAAACTCCATTCCATACATATATATGGGGAGGTACAAGCTCCAACTCGGTTTTACAGTGAAAACTGCAGGAACTTCAAACCGGCACTAGGAAACAGACTGAGAAAGCTGAGAAAAAGTGTCTCCTGCAACCCGTTCCCTTGGTGCTAGATGAACGAACGTCTCTCCACTTGCTCAGTTCTGAGAGATAAGTGTGTGTGAAAGCCGTCCTTCAGCTAGCTTGTTGGGAACACAAAGTTTCTTTTCAGTTGCAAACTCCATTCCATACATATATATGGGGAGGTACAAGCTCCAACTCGGTTTTACAGTGAAAACTGCAGGAACTTCAAACCGGCACTAGGAAACAGACTGAGAAAGCAGAGAAAAAGTGTCTCCTGCAACCCGTTCCCTTGGTGCTAGATGAACGAACGTCTCTCCACTTGCTCAGTTCTGAGAGATAAGTGTGTGTGAAAGCCGTCCTTCACCAAGCTTGTTGGGAACAAAAAGTTTCTTTTCAGTTGCAAACTCCATTCCATACATATATATGGGAGGTACAAGCTCCAACTCGGTTTTACAGTGAAAACTGCAGGAACTTCAAACCGGCACTAGGAAACAGACTGAGAAAGCTGAGAAAAAGTGTCTCCTGCAACCCGTTCCCTTGGTGCTAGATGAACGAACGTCTCTCCACTTGCTCAGTTCTGAGAGATAAGTGTGTGTGAAAGCCATCCTTCAGCTAGCTTGTTGGGAACACAAAGTTTCTTTTCAGTTGCAAACTCCATTCCATACATATATATGGGGAGGTACAAGCTCCAACTCGGTTTTACAGTGAAAACTGCAGGAACTTCAAACCGGCACTAGGAAACAGACTGAGAAAGCTGAGAAAAAGTGTCTCCTGCAACCCGTTCCCTTGGTGCTAGATGAACGAACGTCTCTCCACTTGCTCAGTTCTGAGAGATAAGTGTGTGTGAAAGCCGTCCTTCAGCTAGCTTGTTGGGACACAAAGTTTCTTTTCAGTTGCAAACTCCATTCCATACATATATATGGGGAGGTACAAGCTCCAACTCGGTTTTACAGTGAAAACTGCAGGAACTTCAAACCGGCACTAGGAAACAGACTGAGAAAGCAGAGAAAAAGTGTCTCCTGCAACCCGTTCCCTTGGTGCTAGATGAACGAACGTCTCTCCACTTGCTCAGTTCTGAGAGATAAGTGTGTGTGAAAGCCGTCCTTCACCTAGCTTGTTGGGAACACAAAGTTTCTTTTCAGTTGCAAACTCCATTCCATACATATATATGGGGAGGTACAAGCTCCAACACGGTTTTACAGTGAAAATTGCAGGAACTTCAAACCGGCACTAGGAAACAGACTGAGAAAGCAGAGAAAAAATGTCTCCTGCAACCCGTTCCCTTGGTGCTAGATGAACGAACGTCTCTCCACTTGCTCAGTTCTGAGAGATAAGTGTGTGTGAAAGCCGTCCTTCACCTAGCTTGTTGGGACACAAAGTTTCTTTTCAGTTGCAAACTCCATTCCATACATATATATGGGGAGGTACAAGCTCCAACTCGGTTTTCCAGTGAAAACTGCAGGAACTTCAAACCGGCACTAGGAAACAGACTGAGAAAGCTGAGAAAAATTGTCTCCTGCAACCCGTTCCCTTGGTGCTAGATGAACGAACGTCTCTCCACTTGCTCAGTTCTGAGAGATAATTGTGTGTGAAAGCCGTACTTCACCAAGCTTGTTGGGAACAAAAAGTTTCTTTTCAGTTGCAAACTCCATTCCATACATTTATATGGGGAGGTACAAGCTCCAACTCGGTTTTACAGTGAAAACTGCAGGAACTTCAAACCGGCACTAGGAAACAGACTGAGAAAGCTGAGAAAAATTGTCTCCTGCAACCCGTTCCCTTGGTGCTAGTTGAACGAACGTCTCTCCACTTGCTCAGTTCTGAGAGATAAGTGTGTGTGAAAGCCGTCCTTCACCAAGCTTGTTGGGAACAAAAAGTTTCTTTTCAGCTGCAAACTCCATTCCATACATATATATGGGGAGGTACAAGCTCCAACTCGGTTTTACAGTGAAAACTGCAGGAACTGCAAACCGACACTAGGAAACAGACTGAGAAAGCAGAGAAAAAGTGTCTCCTGCAAACCGTTCCCTTGGTGCTAGATGAACGAACGTCTCTCCACTTGCTCAGTTCTGAGAGATAAGTGTGTGTGAAAGCCGTCCTTCACCTAGCTTGTTGGGAACACAAAGTTTCTTTTCAGTTGCAAACTCCATTCCATACATATATATGGGGAGGTACAAGCTCCAACTCGGTTTTACAGTGAAAACTGCAGGAACTTCAAACCGGCACTAGGAAACAGACTGAGAAAGCAGAGAAAAAGTGTCTCCTGCAAACCGTTCCCCTGGTGCTAGATGAACGAACGTCTCTCCACTTGCTCAGTTCTAGGAGATAAGTGTGTGTGAAAGCCGTCCTTCACCTAGCTTGTTGGGAACACAAAGTTTCTTTTCAGTTGCAAACTCCATTCCATACATATATATGGGGAGGTACAAGCTCCAACTCGGTTTTACAGTGAAAACTGCAGGAACTTCAAACCGGCACTACGAAACACACTGAGAAAGCTGAGAATAAGTGTCTCCTGCAACCCGTTCCCTTGGTGCTAGATGAACGAACGTCTCTCCACTTGCTCAGTTCTGAGAGATAATTGTGTGTGAAAGCCGTCCTTCACCTAGCTTGTTGGGACACAAAGTTTCGTTTCAGTTGCAAACTCCATTCCATACATATATATGGGGAGGTACAAGCTCCAACTCGGTTTTACAGTGAAAACTGCAGGAACTTCAAACCGGCACTAGGAAACAGACTGAGAAAGCAGAGAAAAAGTGTCTCCTGCAAACCGTTCCCCTGGTGCTAGATGAACGAACGTCTCTCCACTTGCTCAGTTCTAGGAGATAAGTGTGTGTGAAAGCCGTCCTTCACCTAGCTTGTTGGGAACACAAAGTTTCTTTTCAGTTGCAAACTCCATTCCATACATATATATGGGGAGGTACAAGCTCCAACTCGGTTTTACAGTGAAAACTGCAGGAACTTCAAACCGGCACTAGGAAACACACTGAGAAAGCTGAGAATAAGTGTCTCCTGCAACCCGTTCCCTTGGTGCTAGATGAACGAACGTCTCTCCACTTGCTCAGTTCTGAGAGATAATTGTGTGTGAAAGCCGTCCTTCACCTAGCTTGTTGGGACACAAAGTTTCTTTTCAGTTGCAAACTCCATTCCATACATATATATGGGGAGGTACAATCTCCAACTCGATTTTACAGTGAAAACTGCAGGAACTTCAAACCGGCACTAGGAAACAGACTGAGAAAGCTGAGAAAAAGTGTCTCCTGCAACCCGTTCCCTTGGTGCTAGATGAACGAACGTCTCTCCACTTGCTTAGTTCTCAGAGATAAGTGTGTGTGAAAGCCGTCCTTCAGCTAGCTTGTTGGGAACACAAAGTTTCTTTTCAGTTGCAAACTCCATTCCATACATATATATGGGGAGGTACAAGCTCCAACTCGGTTTTACAGTGAAAACTGCAGGAACTTCAAACCGGCACTAGGAAACAGACTGAGAAAGCAGAGAAAAAGTGTCTCCTGCAACCCGTTCCCTTGGTGCTAGATGAACGAACGTCTCTCCACTTGCTCAGTTCTGAGAGATAAGTGTGTGTGAAAGCCGTCCTTCACCTATCTTGTTGGGAACACAAAGTTTCTTTTCAGTTGCAAACTCCATTCCATACATATATATGGGGAGGTACAAGCTCCAACTCGGTTTTACACTGAAAACTGCAGGAACTTCAAACCGGCACTAGGAAACAGACTGAGAAAGCAGAGAAAAAGTGTCTCCTGCAACCCGTTCCCTTGGTGCTAGATGAACGAACGTCTCTCCACTTGCTCAGTTCTGAGAGATAAGTGTGTGTGAAAGCCGTCCTTCACCTAGCTTGTTGGGACACAAAGTTTCTTTTCAGTTGCAAACTCCATTCCATACATATATATGGGGAGGTACAAGCTCCAACTCGGTTTTACAGTGAAAACTGCAGGAACTTCAAACCGGCACTAGGAAACAGACTGAGAAAGCTGAGAAAAAGTGTCTCCTGCAACCCGTTCCCTTGGTGCTAGATGAACGAACGTCTCTCCACTTGCTCATTTCTGAGAGATAATTGTGTGTGAAAGCCGTCCTTCACCAAGCTTGTTGGGAACAAAAAGTTTCTTTTCAGTTGCAAACTCCATTCCATACATATATATGGGGAGGTACAATCTCCAACTCTGTTTTACAGTGAAAACTGCAGGAACTTCAAACCGGCACTAGGAAACAGACTGAGAAAGCTGAGAAAAAGTGTCTCCTGCAACCCGTTCCCTTGGTGCTAGATGAACGAACGTCTCTCCACTTGCTCAGTTCTGAGAGATAAGTGTGTGTGAAAGCCGTCCTTCACATAGCTTGTTGGGACACAAAGTTTCTTTTCAGTTGCAAACTCCATTCCATACATATATATGGGGAGGTACAAGCTCCAACTCGGTTTTACAGTGAAAACTGCAGGAACTTCAAACCGGCACTAGGAAACAGACTGAGAAAGCAGAGAAAAAGTGTCTCCTGCAACCCGTTCCCTTGGTGCTAGATGAACGAACGTCTCTCCACTTGCTCAGTTCTGAGAGATAAGTGTGTGTGAAAGCCGTCCTTCACATAGCTTGTTGGGACACAAAGTTTCTTTTCAGTTGCAAACTCCATTCCATACATATATATGGGGAGGTACAAGCTCCAACTCTGTTTTACAGTGAAAACAGCAGGAACTTCAAACCGGCACTAGGAAACAGACTGAGAAAGCTGAGAAAAAGTGTCTCCTGCAACCCGTTCCCTTGGTGCTAGATGAACGAACGTCTCTCCACTTGCTCAGTTCTGAGAGATAAGTGTGTGTGAAAGCCGTCCTTCAGCTAGCTTGTTGGGAACACAAAGTTTCTTTTCAGTTGCAAACTCCATTCCATACATATATATGGGGAGGTACAAGCTCCAACTCGGTTTTACAGTGAAAACTGCAGGAACATCAAACAGGCACAAGGAAACAGACTGAGAAAGCAGAGAAAAAGTGTCTCCTGCAAACCGTTCCCTTGGTGCTAGATGAACGAACGTCTCTCCACTTGCTCAGTTCTGAGAGATAAGTGTGTGTGAAAGCCGTCCTTCACCTATCTTGTTGGGAACACAAAGTTTCTTTTCAGTTGCAAACTCCATTCCATACATATATATGGGGAGGTACAAGCTCCAACTCGGTTTTACAGTGAAAACTGCAGGAACTTCAAACCGGCACTAGGAAACAGACTGAGAAAGCAGAGAAACAGTGTCTCCTGCAAACCGTTCCCTTGGTGCTAGATGAACGAACGTCTCTCCACTTGCTCAGTTCTGAGAGATAAGTGTGTGTGAAAGCCGTCCTTCACCTATCTTGTTGGGAACACAAAGTTTCTTTTCAGTTGCAAACTCCATTCCATACATATATATGGGGAGGTACAAGCTCCAACTCGGTTTTACACTGAAAACTGCAGGAACTTCAAACCGGCACTAGGAAACAGACTGAGAAAGCAGAGAAAAAGTGTCTCCTGCAACCCGTTCCCTTGGTGCTAGATGAACGAACGTCTCTCCACTTGCTCAGTTCTGAGAGATAAGTGTGTGTGAAAGCCGTCCTTCACCTAGCTTGTTGGGACACAAAGTTTCTTTTCAGTTGCAAACTCCATTCCATACATATATATGGGGAGGTACAAGCTCCAACTCGGTTTTACAGTGAAAACTGCAGGAACTTCAAACCGGCACTAGGAAACAGACTGAGAAAGCTGAGAAAAAGTGTCTCCTGCAACCCGTTCCCTTGGTGCTAGATGAACGAACGTCTCTCCACTTGCTCATTTCTGAGAGATAATTGTGTGTGAAAGCCGTCCTTCACATAGCTTGTTGGGAACAAAAAGTTTCTTTTCAGTTGCAAACTCCATTCCATACATATATATGGGGAGGTACAATCTCCAACTCGGTTTTACAGTGAAAACTGCAGGAACTTCAAACCGGCACTAGGAAACAGACTGAGAAAGCTGAGAAAAAGTGTCTCCTGCAACCCGTTCCCTTGGTGCTAGATGAACGAACGTCTCTCCACTTGCTCAGT